>NC_066362.1:181749593-182076593 GCF_013377495.2 Cygnus atratus | reverse complement strand
GGGGGCACACTGTCCTTGGCCTTTCTTTTCCGGCCAACATAACTAGAGAACCCCTTCTTGTCATTCTTTGCATCCCTTGCCAAGCTCAGCTGTATCCATGCCTTGGCTTTCCTGTCCCTATCCCTGCACACCCAGACAGCATCCCTGTGCTCTTCCCAGGCCACGTGTCCCTACTTCCCCTGACTGTGCATTTCCTTCTTGCGCCCCAGTCTGACCAGCAGGTCCTTGCTCAGCCATCACAGTTGGTATCAGCTCCCTTGTTTGAAGGGAGCACCAGGTGTTCGTTACACAATCCCAACCACATTAAGTGTCCTTTTTGGGCTGAAAAATTACTCTGCCTTTCCTCACTTACACCTATTTTTCCCTTTCTATCCTGTCCCTATGTGTACAGCTGTATCAATCACTGACTTGGCCATTTTAGTCCCTGAGGTCATTATCCTGGCAGGTAAATGCTGAAGCTTTCTGGCAGGGCAGTATGAGGTAATTTGTCATGTCGCTTACAGCGGCAGATTCTGGATTTTCATCTCCAACCTATAAGGGAGACCTACAATGAATGTCTGGGTTCAAATGTACTTTTTGATTATTACTGAGAAAAACACGAACACGCACACAAAAAAATGAGGCTTACCAATTAGATGCTCCGTGTTGTTTTTCTTGGGTGTCTCTCTCTTGGGATCCATCTCATTCTAGTGAAGTTCTGATCCCCTCACAAAGACAGCAGCATACCTTGAAACACCACAGCACTCATACAAAACGCAGAAGAGGGAAGCTCTGTGAGAGGAGAAATCCCCACTTGTACGAGAGCCCTCTGGGAGTCGGTAACCCTGGTGAGGATGGCATGTTTACAAAAACAAAGTCTTGCGGGTCACCGTTGCCTCTGATGTTACTCCACGGCCTTCTGTGGCAGGCTTTTGGCTGGGGATGCACATGGCCCAGCTGGTTTTACACCCTACAGTATCCAAGCTGGAAATTATTTCTCTGGATCACAGTAATATCTGCCACCAGAGATAAAAACAAAAGGCAAGACAAAACAGAAAGAGAAGATAAAGCTAGTGGGTGTAGACTGAGTACTGTTCTTCTGTTGCTCACTTCTTAGTAGGCGAACTCCCCGTGCCACGTGGAATATCTCTTCAGACATTTCTTGATACATCACAATATGTTGAACCCTCTTGCACTAACCAATAAAATAAAAACCCAGTAGAACCATTTCAACCCCCACGTCTTAAAATTTTCCCCCAAATAAGAGTGATCTTCTAAAACACTTTCCTTCCAGAACTGACATCAAACCAAGTGTAATTGGTCTCTCAGCAGAGAGTGACTTCTCAAAGGACACAAAACTGCTGCATGTAATGAGAAAAAATGAGGGGTGTTTTTTCATATGTAATTTACAAATTTAACTTATAGCTGCATCAATTCTATGGTTGTTTTTTGTGGGCATCCATCATCTAGAGTACCTTGGAAGAGCTGGCTCCAGCTTCACGTAACATAAGTCTTCATCCGTGTCAGTAATCACATTGGTCCCAGATGGGTCATTCAAAGCTGATTGCTCCCCAGAGAACTCTTCCAGCTTCACAAAGACAGGAACCTACCCCCACTGAATGGGTGTTTTAAATCACTGTGAAAGCTATAAGCACAGCTTGCAAAACTGGGATTCACATGCTTATCGTAATGCCCTCACTAACATATCACAGTATCTGTATGAAGTCATTTGTTGCATTTTCTCAATTATTTGGCCTGTCATGCTTAGGCTGCAAGACCAAACCTGTCCATGATAAAAATCCTACTAATAGGACAGGTGAAGAGTTAGAAAATGTGTGTGCATTTAAGTATTTCACAAGGGAAAAATCTAACATGTAAAACTACCCCAACTTTTTTTCTTTTTTCTTTTTTTTTAAATCAACCGTTTTATGGAAAATGTCTTGTAATAAGTGAAGTTATCTGAATGCTACAATCTACACAGCTGCTTACACTGTGAGATAGATGAGCAAAACATTAAAATCTAACAGAAATAATTGCTCCCTGCTGTTTTCTGAGAATACCCTGAGGTGCTTGTAAATATATCCTTTGAAAGATGGCTCAAGCAGATGGTGTTTTTCTTTGATGTTGAGGAACATCACTGTACTACTTTGTGTTAACTTCCGCTGCACTTTTACTCTTTCATTTTCAAAAATTTGAAGTCAAAGGTAGGGCAATCATAATCCTTTCTCCTTGGGGCTATGCTGGGAATGTGGATAACACAGTCACTAGCTCTCATGTCTTCAAGTGCAAAATACACGAGCACTGACGCAGTCTGCAAGCTGGAATTTTACTACTGCTGAACAACCTGGTACAGCTCCGCAGTACAGAGCAATACCACAAAGAAAAACAGCTGAAGTCCAAAGCCACTTTAGCAGAGCTTATTGACTTAGATGCAGCATCAGGTGCATCAGGTGGGTGGCAGCTGAGGTGTTTCTGCAGTGTTCTGATGTAGCTAACACAACTTTTATTCCTAAAACAGCACAAAGGCTTAGGTTAGGTGATTTGGTGCTTACCTGTAAACATTCTGTTCTCCAACATTTCCCTGCACCAATTGCTCCATTTGCAAAATGTGACCAGTCCTTTACAGTTCAAAGTTTCCATCTGCTTGCACTACCCATTGATATATTTGCATATCATGAGATTTGCACATAACATAGTTAGTTTGTCTTTCTATGATCTTTTTAGGCCCATACTACTCTTTCCCTCACATGGATCGGTGGCTTTGGCCACCCCTTAAAGATTTCTCAGCCTATTCCTCATCTGGCCCTGAACAAACACCAGCCTTTTTGCTTCAGGCTTCTCATTCATCTCCCTCAGATAAAAATTTAGAAGAAGAGGCAGGGCATAGAGAAGATTAACATCTTATTGCTTATAGGCACATCCACACCTTGCTCCTCCTCCTTTAACGTGAAAAAGACGTCAGCTTTCAAGAGCAGAAAACGTGGAGATGACAGGAGAGACCCTTTGGCTACACTTCACTACAACATAAGTAAATACGAGACAGAGTCAATCAAAAGGGTCCCTTACATCTCAATCTAGAAAAGCAGACAATCTGCAAGTAAGAATGCTCATATCATGATAAGTTTCTTAAGCTGCAACTGAAGTACCTGTAATAAATAGCAAAACCTGTAGTTGCAAACATAGTCCCAATACATTCTCATGTTCTGAATGAAGGTTTTATTTCAAAGAATGTTTCACTGCACCTTATCTTTGAAGTCTTTCAGCATAGCTGAAATACAGCAGTAAGAAGCAACCAAACAATCAAATCACAATTAGTCCAGACTTAAGTCACACAGCAACAGTCCCTTCCCAACATAATCTCAGTGTAAGATCTGGCACAGTTTGCTTCAGGAGCGGGCTTTTCCCTGGCTTTTTAAAAATGGTGCTCAAGTAAGCATGAAAGAGCTCAGGACAAATCACCCCCTTCAGAAATTCCAAGGTTGGGTCACAGGAGTTTGCTTCAAGCTGCAGTGAAGAACACTGACTTTATTCCTGAGGAGAAAAAATTAATAAAAGACAATTTTACATCAGGAAAGACTTTTAAGAAATTGAAACTTACCTTAATCCTAACCACTTGACAGTTCAATTTACAATATCCTGTTCAACATGATTCAGTAAGAAACAGAGAGCCTGTTCTAGAGAAAACACTGTCGAATAGTTTAATGCTTCTTAACCAATTTATTCACGTCTGACACTGATGACAAGCTCCTCTCTATCATGACACCAGCTGTGCATGAAATTGTCTTTTCTTGGTAAAGGACATTTCCCAGCAGGTAGGCACTGCTTACGAAGTACATTGTTTTGGGAGAACATTTAATACAGTGGATATTTACTACTTCTCACCTGATTTCATTTGGAGAAACAAGGCTTCACCGTCTCTTAGGTATCTTTGAGATGTCTAAGGTTCAGACAGAAAAAAAATCCACCACAAACACACAACCCATGACCATTCAATACATGTTTTCAGAAACAGACATACAAACTGCTTACATTTGATAAAGCAGGGCATAACAGCTGATGTTTGGTACTTGTTTTAGAGAACAAGGTAAAGAGAGTTAGTTTAAGTTTTTTTGATTGCTTGGTTGGGAAACTAGGGCTCAAATCAGCGATCAAACTCAGTACTTTGGTAAGGTTAAAAAATGTATACTAATATTTTTATTTTCTCCTTCTCCAATTGACCTACAAATCTACAAAGAACAGCTTGTAAAAGGAATGAAGACAAAAGTACTGAAATATGGTAGAACTTTTTTCTACAGATTTCTTGAGTCAAGAGGTAAGGCACTAACTTTAAAAGCAGTTCAAAGTGGAGAATCATTACACTAACTTTAAAAGCAGTTCAAAGTGGAGAATCATTAGAAATCAACAGCTTTCATGAAGTAAAAAATTGCGAAAATGCAACATACTTTAAGTTTAAAGTAATATGTTATTTTGATTATAAAAATGCAAGACTACCTCAATTGCTGACAAAGTACGTAGGACACTATTAAAGTTTTCTATCTAAACACTTCAGAGGGTATATCTGTTACCACTTTTTAGGAAACCTATTTTTATAATTCAGTATATAATTCTCCATCATAAAAAACAGCATAAGTAAGATCAAACATGAGGAAGTGTCTTAGCAAAAACAAATTTATTCATCTATATTTTAAGCAAATAGGTAAATAGTCAGCAAAGCCTTTTTGCCATGACTGTAAACTTTTTATTTTAAAAAATTGTGTTAAAAACCAGTACAGGAATTTCCATTAATGTTCTAAAAAAGTTTGTTCACATCTTGAAAGAAAATACATTAGCAACATCTCCCAGCAGAATTCATCTTTAAAAAAGTAAAACTCTAGGTGCAGAGCTTTTCTACATTATAGTATCCTCTACGTTTTAATTTAACCACAGGATTGAATATCATTCTTCTCTATTATCTCTAAAACATGATCAAGAGTTTACCTTACATAGATGATATTCAATGATGTGTTACACATTGCCACAGGTACTAGCATTATTAAAAGAGTGCACAACCGAATTTCACTAACAAAGCAAGACCTTTCTATATACTGCATCATAACCCTTCCTAACCAATACAGTTAATTTAGCTATATGCCTTTAAAATCATGTACATTTTCCAAGGAAAAATACTAAAAATCCCATGGTCCAAATTCTGCTCCCACTTACATTCACAGGATAACTCGTAAGCACCGTCAAGTTGTGGTATATAGCAAAAAAGCTAAGAGAGAACCAGTGGGTTTGTGAATATAAGGGAGAGAAGAACTTGACACATGTCTGTAAACATTCACAAAAGTCTGCAGTCAAAAGTGCCGGATAGGCAGCCTATCCGCAGTACAATTATTTCATTCACAGAGAGGTGTGGGGGCAGGGAAAATGTTACAGAACATTTTTTTAGATGCAAATTAAAAGGCTTTTTATGGACTTTGGAAAGACATATTTCCAGCTAGCTAAACCATACTCCAGTAAAACGTAATCCACTTCTATCCAAATACAATACAGCACCATCTCCTAGTTCTCCTGCTCAGATTCTGACAGAGTACTCAATTCAGCAGCAAGCCCATGACAATATCTCAAAGCGTAAGAATACCCCCAAACCCCTCTGATCTAGTCTCCCCTTAACATACTACTGATGCTAACAGGAGATCCTCACACATACAAACAAAAGATCTGAAGAACCATACACTGATCTTGATCTATGCACACACAAGAGGTGTGCAGCTAGACTAAAGATCGTCTACAGCTTTAAGTATCTAATTTCAGTCTAGATCTCATTCTATATTAACCACATATACCATACAAAACGTAACAGAAGAATAGGTGCTTATACACACTATTATGTATACTTGTTCTCCCCATTCAGTTTGATAGCCAATTGCTCTATTTACACAAATGCCTGTTTGAACGTTCTTGATCCTGTAAGAAACCAAACATTCAATTTATAAGACACAAGTAGAGTCAGGGATGCTCAGCAATTCACAGGATCAGACCCTGAATCAGTTAAATGCAATCACAAATTAGGTTTGACATCTGACACAGTTGCCTGGAATCATTTTATCCTCACATTTCCCCCTCTTTCCCCAATTCAGACCACAATCCCACTCAAGCAGAGTGCTCCCACTAAAGTGGAGTCAGCCTTCAAAGTGAATAGGATCAGGCTCTGTCAAGCAACCACTGCAGTCTTTAAAAATGTCTGGTATTTATTGCCATCCACTCTGGGGCAGACTTGTCTGCAGTGAAAATGGTGTTCCTGGTGTTGATGGATAGTTAGCAAAACCTTCAGGCTGAGCTGTATAGTTCTCCAGAGCAGAAGCAGAGTGTGCCTTCAAGGAAGAGAATAAGTTAGGAAACAGCACAGATAAAAAAACAAACAAAAACCTAAATCAAGCAAAATTTCAGGCACAATACTGATCATACTCAAGCCAAAACAAAAAAAAATACTTAAAGTTTAATCTGAAGTATGCAAAGAATGAAGATGAGCAATGCAGCTATATGCATGTGTTAAACTGCAGTGCAATTATTGCTCTGAAATACCAGAGTGAGAAAAGCAGTTGGATTAAGAGGAAATATGAAGAAGCATTATTGGCATTTATTTTTCAGTGTAGGAAGCCACAGCTGATCTGGAAGACATAGCTTAATTAGAAGCTGTAGTATTTCACGGACTCTGAGCCTTCTTTATCTACATTGCTCAAGTGTTCATTTCAGTGACTGTAACTTGTAAACAAGAAAAACATTTCCTCAGTGCAATCTGCATACATAGATCTACACAGAATAATTTCCTGAGCTGGAAAAGCAACATGGCTGAGATTAAGTCATTTGCTTCTTTTGATCTATTTCCTCTGATATTCAAGAGGTATCTGACAGTATTCTGCATATTGAACATTATTAGACATGTGCTCCATCTCAAAAATTCATGTGTCACAGAACAGAGAAATCATCAATTTGAGACACTTAACTGTCTGTTCTAGTATTTTGTATGGAAGGACAAAAATTCTACCAGAATCCTTAATCTGTACAGAAGCCCTTTTAAACAAAAGACAAATCAAACATCTAAATTATCTAATACAAACTCTGATGATAGCTTCAGTTAACCTCTGTAGGCTGCTGACTGCAATGAGTTGCTTCATGAACAAGAGAGATGATGAAACTACACATTACCTAAAGCCGCCTCAAGCTTATATTATGAGGATTATATTTGTGGGAACTGTCAAGACAAAGGCACAACAACAGCAAACACAAATTCAATAAAATCTGATTGTGGATGTAGAGAGGCACATAAAGACAAAGTGGTTTTCCAAAGTATTAAAATATCAGACTGGAACTGAGCTCAGATTTTGCAACTACATGGTCAGCTCAATAGATTTAACATAAATCTAAACAAAATTTTTACTCTCCAGCCTTCTCTTTTTTTCTTTCACACCTCATTTTACAAAGAATTTTCAGAAATAGTTTAATTACATGTATAACCTCCAGAAGCACTGTATATTGATTGGTCCCCCCAGACCTTCAGTAAAAAAAATCATCTGAGTTGTTCTTTTTCATCATCCTTGTAACTGTTTCTCAGACAGGTTAGAGGTTTTAACCATTTACGTATTTAAACTAATTCCAAGAAGTTGACACTGAAGTACAAACTGCTACTGGAAGGAGAACAGTATTAACAAATAGGTACATTACCTGTAGCAGTGCCGACTGTGCAGCCGCACTATGCTGCAATTCCTGTAAGGAAGATTGTGTGGCACTTTGGGGAAAGCCAGGGATACCAGGGAGAGATAAAAGACCAGGAAAAACTGCATTTCCCGGTGTCTGTAGTCCAGAAGTCAAACTGAAAGAAATCAAGATGTGGCTCTTACTAGTAATATCTGCATGACATTTTATCCTATCTTCCTCTCTGTATAACCTTATGTCTATATAAATTGGAAAGGCATCTCTTTTTCTAAACCTCGTAAAGGCCAGAACTTCCAAACAGAAGCCCACTCTCTACCCACCTACAAATTATTCATGCACACACAAACCAAGACCGTCTGGAACACAATGTGCCTAAGAAGGGAACTCAGAAATTTTTGTACCTTGGCTGGGCCTACTATTCACACACAAAAACCTTTGTAGACAGAAGTTAATGATAAATACTTCGTTACAATATAGGAACATCTAGGAACATCATCTGGTATTACCTGGACATGTCAATGGATGCCAGTGTGGAATCCATTCATGTAAAGGCCTAGGAGGTGCCAAGTATCCTCATCTGGGACATAAGACTACTCAGCACCTCACTGGATTAGACTGTGGTAACCAGAATTACCAAGAGCAACCTATTCAGTAAGTACTATATTAGTTTCTAAAGACAGGTGGCAATGTACTGGTGAACTAAGTTTACAAATTAACTGAAATTACTAACTGTGACTGAAAATAATGTCTATGCATAAAGTAAAATCACGGTTTTGCTCAAGAGAAAAAGAAATGGTTCTGACCTCCTTCAGAAACAAAACATACCCAGCCTGTGCAACAAGTGCAGAGTTGAAGTTTGAGCTAAAGGCCGAGGCAAACCCTGGCAGGACCGGAGCCGGAGATGGGGCTGTGGCAGCTGCCGGCAACGGTGCAACTGCTGCTACTGCAGAAGATGCCTGGAGGCCAGGGAAAGAAGGGAGAGCAGGAGTGACAGAGGGTGTGTTAGAGACAGGAAAACCAGGGAAGGATGGGTTTGATGATCCCAGAGGTCCCTGGGCAACAGAAAAAAGGGAAGGGACAGCACTGGACAAGTTAAGCGAAAAGGGTGGAGCGGAGACTGTTGCTGAGGCGGCGAGTCCTGAGAGTACGGCGGCTGTGGAACTCACATGAGGGGCAGACACAGCTGAAGCAGTTGTAGACGGAGTAGCTAACAAAGACCCTGGGAGAGTGACGGGTGGCGTAAGTGCTGGATTACCAGTAAAAGCAAAGTTACTGGTTAGAGACGTGAAAGGAGGAAGTCCATTAAATACGGGGGCAATGGGAGCAGTGGAGCCATGGGGGGCGAGGGAAATGGAAGCCAGAGAACTGGAGTTGTTTAGAGGAGCACTCAAGGAGGAGAGACCTGACAGCGCTGGATTCAGGGAACTGGGTAAACTGACTGGCACTGAAGCTGCTGAGGTGTACGCACGCCCAAGCGCTGACAGTCCTATAGTGCCATGAGAAGGGCCAGCTGAGTGAGAAGGACCTTTGAAGGCTGACAGGGTAGGACTCATGGGTTCTGTTTTGACTAGAACTTGTGGAATACTTGTGGTAGCTGGGGCTGATGAGAGCTGCTGGTCAGGATTAGTAGGGCTCGTGCCATGCAAGAGGGAGGCTGATGAGCCACAGTTGACTGGCATAATCGATGGTGAAGTGGTCAAAGGTGACTGTGCAGGCAATGTTGGAGGAGTGGAACTAGAATTGGTCACAGATGGGGATGGAAGACCTGGAAAAATGGCCAACCCGGGTGTGGAGGAACGCTGTGGGGTAGGGGTGGCTGATGGAGTATAACATTTGTTGACAGAGGAAGTGGGAGGGTCAGAGCTTTGATTAGCTAGAGCAGATAAAGAAGCAAGCTCACTTGTCATAGCAGAAGGTAAAGCAGATGAATTGATTAATGAAGTGTCATTTGATGTCAGAAATCCTTTTAAGACAGACAAAATTGGGTTAGGCAGGCTAAGTGAACCAGGAATGGTGGTGGCAGGAGAATTAGCAACTGTAGAGGGAACAGGACTAGAAATCCCTTGGACATTGGGTGGCAAGGACAAAGGGAGACCAGCAAAAACTGATGACAATGGAGTGGGATTGTTAGCTGAAGCAACTGAAGAGGTTGCAGAAAAAGGGAGGCCAGCAAATGGTGCAGTAGCAGATGCAAACGCTTCATTAGGTGCAGGCGTGGCACATGGTGTGGAAGAACCTTGTGGAGCTGGTGTAGCAGTGGGTATAGAAGCCAGCCCAGAGAAAACTGCAGGGATGGGTGTAGAGGTAGCACTGTGAACAGATGTGACAGGAACACCAGGCAATGAAAGGGATTTGATGACAGTCGGGGTTGGGGTGGATGGCTGAGATGTATGGATGGAAGAGGAGACCTGTCCTGGGAAAACAGGAAGGACAGGGGTAGACATGTTCATCCCAGAGATGAGTGGAGTTGCAGGTGCTAATGGATGGCTTATTGCCTTGACAGGTGATGGGGTAGGGACTGGAGTAGCAGCAGGTGTTGAAGGATTAGAACCATGAGGAGTAAAGAGCTGATTCGCTTGTGCAGAAAAAGCTGCAAAGAAACAAAACTGGTAAGAATACTTGAAACTGTCAGAAATGTTTGAAATCAACACAAAACACATTTTATACAGCATTTCAAAATATGATACACAGGCAATAGCTAACATACGACGTCTATATACAAAAAAATCCACACTGGAAACAAAACGGTATGTACGAACACATCACACAAGCTGTACATGACGTATGCTACCACTTCTCTTTAGAACACTTTGTGACATTTACCACCTCTTCATCATCTCATGCAAGACAGTTGAGATATTCACATATACTCCATAAGAATAGTTAAGCGATACAGGTAAACACCCTCCCTCTGATCCCTAATATTCAGCGGTACCCAAACCAGATCTAACGTTCCACTGGCATCAGATCACCTGGGCTCCTCTGCATTCACTCTCACTGAAGGTCAGAATTTCCTTCAGAACCCGTTAATTCAATGTATCATGATTTCAGAGAAGTTTAGTCAACATCTGAAGAAAGCTGATTTCAGGTGCTGGTATTTTTCTTTCTTTCAAACCAGGTCATTCTCTTCACTGTGTTTCCTTCATACTTTGATTCTAAGAAGGTACACTTTTAAATTCATGTATCACACTACAGTATTAAACTAACATTGGCACTTGACCTTCTCAACAAGTATTTCAGGAAGTCTGAAGTCAGGCGTCTATAATTGAGGCAAGCACCTGACACTAGGAGTATGGACTTATATCAACCCTACAAAGCAAGTAAAAGAGACATCAGTCAAGCTGAAGCAAAACAGGGAGGCACACGGCTAACAGGGCTGTGGAGGTTTGGCAGAAAAAATGCCTTTATGAACACTGGTACATCAAGAGCCTGATATCTCTACATCTAGATCCTTGTGGAATATGAACGTGTTGATTAACCTCAAATAACCCTCATATTTTATTTTACTTTTAAAATGGTCTAGCTTGCCAATGGTCTGCAAGCAGATCATTGATCCAACCAGCCAAACTCAACACCCGTAAATCTAAAATAAGCTTGATTTCTCTCTCATCTAAATTCTGTGCATACACAAAACAAAAAGTGGAATATTTTAAATCCTGGACCTAAATTGATACAACAAACTCTTATTTTATATGTATCTTGAAACTCTAAAATGAGTAAGCTTGCAAACAAACCACTTCCTTGTTTATAGTCTTTTCCAGAAACCTACACCTAGATCGCTCTGCTCTGGATTCTGTCTTTTCCTTCATTTCCAAGTTGAATACTCTCCTAATGATCACTGTTTTTAATCCCGTCAGCAAAGATAATCACCAAAGAAACACAGCAGCAACAGAGCTGTTACTGAATTTCTTCTCCTAAGAGGCTCTTTTACTCCTTACAATGTATTGATTTACCTGTATAAACTACCTTGTAAATTCACGCACACTTAAAGGGTATATATGAATAGTGATTCTTTGAAATAGCCACCTTTCTGTAGAACCATCCCTGGGCTTAGAGGAGAAAAGACAAAATGTAACTTTTTTTTTCCTCCGGAAATATTTACAGGAGCTAAACTTATCTAGGTCATGTTATCTATTTTGAGTATTTGCTAATACGTCTGACTCAACATGTAGCAGATTCTTAGTTTATATTTGTCAAAGTTAACAAAGTTTTATCAAACGCTTTGTATAAGTAGCTCAACTTCCAATTTATTATTATTATTTGTATTATATCACCTCAATCCCCAAACTTCAGTACACTATGTACCACACAAATACAGACCAAAAAACACACAATTCTCTTCTGAAAAAAGAACTGGAATTTAAAGTGTAAGACAAAATTGCAGGAGACGTACTTGGATTTAACAGTTAAGACATTCTACATATGGATTTCAACAAACAAAGAACAAAGAATCTCTCTTCTGTATTCCTAGTCATCCATTGCAACTAATATATGAAATTAAAAAGTGCATAGATTTTCAAATAGATGTCTGAGGTTTTTAACAACTGTAAAAAATACTGAAGTGTTTCAGTGCACTGCATTGCAAAGCATATCTTGATTTAACTTTTTGCATTTCTTACATACATATATAGATACTTAAGAATATAAAACTTAATGAGCTAATACAAAAGGCCAGATTTTAACTTTTTAATACTTTCAAGTGTAAAATGCCTGAAACGAATTTTTATCAGATTTCAAGAGATTCTCTTGCAACAGCAATTAAATACGTAGATCCTTATGGAAATCCTACTAAACAAGTAAGTTATTTACATTTTCAGAATAATTAATGGAGTTACAAACAACACAATAAACCCCCTGCAGATTTGCAATTTACCTTGATTTTGGGAAGGTTTTGCCTGGCTGGAAAGGTCCTCGTTTTCTAAACAGAGAACAATAGCTAATTACTTAAAAGCAAATGGAACTCTAGCAATAAATGATCCAGTCAGAACAAGGACGGAGGAGAAAATATCATCAACATTTTTAAAGCTATGCACGCTTTACCTGCTATCACTTGATTAGCAGTGTATGGTGGAGGAGCTGGTAAGCCTGGAGCTATGACATTAGCCATTGGAACTAAGCCAGCATTGTTGTAAGCACCTAAAAGAAGAAATGCAATATACACCTTAGTTGCCAGAAGAACATGTGTATGAATGACCTATTAAGTGTCTTTCCTTGGAAAGAACATTTTCAAGATTATAAGACATTACTTCACCAAAAAGCCAGAGCTGTTAATCATCCAGGCTGCTGCCAATGTCTGCCTGAGTGACATGCACTGTGATCCAAATTTTACCAAGGGCAGTTCTCTCATCATTTTTTACAACAGAACCAAGCAGAAACTGAAATTAAAATTTTGCACCTTGAAAGAGCCTGAAAAAGACAGGTTTCAATTGCTTTCACGTCCATGTTGCCTGAAAAACTTAAAGGGGAGACAAGAATCAGAGTGTCTGCAGCATCATTTGTTCTTTTTCTATGAAAGCCTTTACAAAAAAAAAAAAAAAAAAGAGCCAAACATACCAATGATCATGCTCAGCCCTCCATCACTAGTGAGAAAATTCAGAGAATGATGTCACATCTTTGTGCATATCAAATTCTTAATCTACCACTCTTCAATATTTCTTTAAATGCGAAGAAATCAAAGTGAGATCGCAGATGATTTTTATATAAAATGCTTATTGTATTAAACATGTCAAAAATAACTTTTTTCCCCTCCTTATTCTTTGGAGCAACTTGAACTACTGTTTGATAGCTATGGTATACAGTTCTGATGAAGAGTATAAGAATTTAACTCACAGTAATATAAATACAAGTCACAATGGTCCTGAATGAGTATCTTAAGAGTATACAAACTTATGCTCCATAGGAAAAAGCACCACTTGAAAAATACTCAAAGTGCAGTAATTTAACATAAAAAAAATCCTTTCTGATTTCATAGTTTCATAGAGGTTCTTCCTAATGTTATGATTTCTTGCAGGACAACTCATGATCAAAAATCAAAGAACTAACAATCACTGTGTCACGGAGGAAGCAGATATTATACCAAAACATGTAAGAGGCAGAAAACAAAACTTCATCCCAACTTTTTTGCCCATTGCTCGAATCAGATTCAATAGTTTCAGGTCATTAACTGCAATCTCATTAAACACAATTTTATATATATGTATGTATGCATGTATCATTAGCCATCAGTTCCCTTGTCACAAGGGTTTTCTAAAACCATGTTGCAGTTTAATAAGGCCTTGAGACCATAAAGAAACTATTCCATATCCTAAAATGTACTAGTATTTATGTCCAGTCACAGGCCAAATTTTGTGCCCTAACTTATTTCGCATAGGATTTATTTAATATAAATTTGAACTGGTCTGCAAGTTTCCTGTACATTTTTTGGAGAGCAAGCCATTTCTAGGGTCATTTCTAAGCCATCAGACTTTAGCTGCTACCACTGCCCATTTTTCTGGACTGATATAAAGAGATTTGTAGACGTTGAGTTGGTTAGATGACTCACCTTTCAATATCCTTACCAAATGATCTATCACACTTTCTCATCAAATGCCTTAAAAACTCCCTGAAATTCCTAAAACCAGTGAAAAGCAAGCTTGCAAACCAGAGCACTCTTCACTTTGCAGTACAGAATTGCAAGATCAGAAAAAGTTTTCAGCTGCTGCACAAAAAGACTGCAGCCTGCCTATATAAGTACTCCAACCTTCTATTCCAAAGAAATGTCAGTTTAATAGTACTGCAAGCAAAGTCTTCGTCACTCATTTGTGTCACTTGCTAGGAAGAGCATTTAGGCAGATCAAGTCCAGTTACAGGTGAGACAAGTGCTACCAAGTGCCTTGAATCAAACAACTGATGCAGCAGAACAAAGAGAGGAACTTAGAAAGAAAGGATCAATCTTGCCTAAGGCACAAGGATAGGAACAGGCAGACCAAACGTGCAGCAAGCGCAATCGTTATATCCCTTCTGAGACTGAAATCTACATGCCTAAAGTTTTCTTTTAGGAAACTGTGTTCCATTGTGATAGACAGGCAGCACAGTGCTTTTACTGAAGCTAACTGAGAAACAATTTACTGCCACCCAGCAAGTTGCTACATCTTTCCACCTAATTCAATGCTGTGCCTGACCATATCCTAAGTTTGGCACAATAGCAACAAGTTAACAGACTTGTCAAGCCAAAATTCAAACCTCGGTCAAACATTAAAACAAAGACACAGCCCTAGTCTTGTCCAACACACATGCCTCCCATAAATGAATTACCCTGGCATCAGAACAGGATTGGTATTCTTTCTTATGATGTCAATGTTCAAAAAAGAATTAAATTTTATCTTTTTATCAACTCTGCATTCATGAAAAAGAGGTAGAAGCCAGTATTCAGAGCATGCTTAAGGAGCACAAACCCATTTCAGAAATAGTCAGAGAAACCGACACTTAATTACTTAAAAGGCAAATGCATGAAACAATAGTATCAACCTAAAACACACAGAAGTCTTACTTGGTGCAATAGTTGCATGTGGCCGACATGGTGGGATGGGGTATGGAACAGGTTTGTGAGGATTGTAGGTTGATGGAGCCTACATAAATAAAAAACAAACAGAAGAAGCAATAATGAAAGCATAACCTAATGTTTCACAGAAAGCTAACATTTAGATACTACTACAGGCAGCTGTTCTTCATAGTAAAAATATTTATGATATCAAATTCCTTTGCAATATCCACAATGACTGCAAATATGTCATTATTTCTAAAGAGAAGGAAACAAACATCACTAGTACAACTTTAGATTTTAATGTAAACCTGAGCACAGGTGGGAAAGGGAACTCCTTCCTGTAGTCTTCACACTCTGCAGTCTTGGACCGATTTCCCATTTTAAAGATAAAGCAGATTTAAAACTAATGAATGCTGCCTTTAAAATAATACAGATCAGTGGGAAATATCTCATAATAAAAGTGGAAATAAAACATTAGAACAATACTTCCAAATAGTATTAGCTTCTTGAAAGTCTGTCCTACATGCTTAAAAACATTGAAATATAGATCAGATGTGCTATTCAGAAAAATGAACCTTCTCCTATAGCACTGCCATAATTCACACTTCCAAGATGCATTTTTATGTTCATGTAGCAAAACCCCAGAGACTGTAATATAAAATTGCAGATATTTGTGCCTAAAGCTTCTACTAGCTCATGACAGACTACTAAAACTGCTTTTAGTTTTCTCTTCTGCTACTGTAGTTTAAATTCTGCTTTTGAATGCATGCATGCTGTATCCACTAGAGAATCCTATTCCCTGAAGATATAATACAGAGTTTGATTCTTTTAAAGTTAAATAAAAAAAAAATCTAGGTCATATTATCTTTATTATAAAAGCTCAGTTTTGTTTAAATTGCCACTCTTCTTGAAACATAACAGTATTTCATATAAAAGCCTTATTAAATCTGCAGTTGGATTTTTTTTTTCTTAAAAGTTTCATTTATTCATTCATTTTTAACACATACTGGTTTGGATGGTCCAAGTATGCGGGCTGCTATTCCCTTTCCTTCATTAGTACACTCTTCTGTGTCCTTTTTGACAGGGGTTCCCTGAAACAAAAGAAAATTAACTATTAAGTATTAATTTAGAAATAAATAGTGCTATAGAATTTCTGGCATATTTGCCTTATTTCTAAACTACATTTGAGTTTTTGAATGTTCTGAAAGTGACACTTACTATCTGTTAAAAAATAAACTGTGTTTTAGGCTTGTTAAATATGAAGTATGTAACACTGGGCTTTTCTTCTAAATAGGTGCATGGCAAAACAGTCCAAGTTTCTGACATAATTAGAATTCTGAGTTTTGACCTGTGGTCATGATAACTTACATTTCCATTCCTTGAAATGTTCACAGGAAATACTCAACTTGGCTGTTCAAGAACTACACTAAGATCATCAGTAGTAATGTAGTGACCATATTAGGCCATCTTACTTACCTACCAGGAAGGCTCCTTGTATCTCTTCTGATTCTGCCAAATATTGCTATAGTTTATTTACCATGTTTTTCCTTATAAGAACAGTATCTTATTTATGCAGTAATCTTTATACAAAGCAGCACGGGAAGAATGCACAAGTAAAAATAACGCAAATACACTGTGAAAGTGTTATGGGGTACTATAATAAAAACATTGCTTTCAATTCCACTCCTCCTTACACGTATACAAATCCTAGTTTGGTTATACTATAATGAATCGTAAATCAAGAATGCTGTGAAAAGCAAAGGCATAAGATTGTGCTTACTGGAAAAATTCCATTTATACGGCTTGGTTTGCCCTTGGGATAAGGATTGCCAGGAATCATGCCACACGATGATATCATAGCATGAGGAGCCTTACAACCTGTTTTTGAAGCCTGCAAAATAATCAAGAAAGGCCATTATTTGCTATCAAGTTCAATGCTTTAAAGAAATACATTAATATTTCATGACATTTAGACTGCATAAATCGATCTACAGGGAACAACTCAAAGCTTTGTCTCTATCTGTCAGATCTTGCCAAGTAGTCCTTGTGAGGTTCTGCCAAAGTCTGCTTTGCTTTGAATAACTCTACTCAGCCCACCTCTGCTTGTACTGAACTTAGGGTTAAGCACTTGGTGTTCTCTTAAACAAATCCAGACTATTTCCTTAAGTATTGCTTGTTTCTGTACCTATTTTCCACATTATTCTAACGTCTGACAAAAACTTCCGTTTTTTTTCCCATGTATTACATAGCTCTTTTCTTTTTGCAGCTGGTTCTTTCAGCCTGCTTTCCACCAGTTGTTCCCAGCAGTCCTCATGGGAAGTCTTCACCCCGCAATGACCGTAAGGATGCAAACAATACCGTATTTGACAGAATCAAGGAAACTAGAGTATCTTGACTACCTGCTCAAGAATTCTTCTGCACCTTTTCTTCTCTGACATATTAATTCTGAACAGATCTTCAATAAGGCGGTAATTCTGAGCATCAACAATGTTGCTACAAATAAAAACAATGACAAACGATCACTATCGTTTCATATGCTTATCAGAAATAATGCACTACTGAAAAGCCAGTATCTAACAATACATTAAAAAGCATAATTAGTTCAGGTCATAATGTTACTATTATTATTAAAACAAAAGGCTTAAGTATGGACTTCGTACCTATAAGTGAAACATGGTATCAAAATTGCTGATGAATGTGGAACAATGGGCAACGATGGCTGGACTTTATGGTAAAAATAACTATGCTGACAAAATGGATTTTGCGTTACAGCATTTTGTTAGAAAATTTTAATTACTACTAGCAAACAATTCCCAGCACAGCAGAAAACCACCAACTAATGAGTTTGTCGCTGTTTCTTACTAGACTGGTAGGGAAACAAATTTTCATCTTATTTATTCCATAATGGAAAAGATGAAACCCCTGGCAATTCTATCCACGTTCTGCAGAGCTAGTAAAACTCCTCAGGTACCTCCAAAAACTACCCTTCCTTTCTCCTTGCTCCTCTCCCAAAAATAACACTAGACACACCAAAGAGAACAACAAAATTTGCAAGTACAGGAAGCCTAATGCCTGATTCCACCTGCCTTTTTCAAAACCCTGACCACAGCACATTTACTGCTGTCAAACATCACACCCCCCACCAAGCTACTGGAAATACAATACAGCTGCTTAAAGGACAAATTATCAAAGGAGGAAAATATTAGAATAAATGGAATCAGCAGAATGTTGAACAAAGCCAAGAAAAATACCTCAAAGATGGTATTAAAATGTGAATGATCACACCAGCTGAAGTGTAACAACAAAAGAGCCTATGAGCTCCAATTCCATTTCAAGAAGCAAAACAGGTTAGTTTATTATGCCACTGAACTTCCTTTAAGCTAGCCTGTTTTGCTTTGGTTTGCAGAGACTAGGAGCATTCATACAGATTCTCACAGCTCAACTCCAACAGTAGGGTCATGCCTATATTCTCAATCTTATTTGTTGTATGGATATCTATATCACAAATCTGTATCCCCCCAAATGTTCAAGCCAGCACAGCATTCATGTGCAAGGCAGACATACCAAATGCGAAAAAAAAACACCACCACCACCAAAAAACAAACAGAAGAGTTCCAATATAAACATGTGTAAAAGGTAGATCCTTTGAAGCTGCTATGCATAGTTTAAAAAAAACAACACACTTTCCGTACAAGCATACATTTAGAACATCTATACATCTTTTACAGACATTGGATCAATAAACCAAATATGTCAATTTAAGAGAAGTATTTACTTAACTCATTTTTACGTATGTAATACTTAAAGGACTTCAAATGCAAAAGGGTAAATACTCAGAACACTCTGGTCTCAAGCCTTTTACATTTCAGTGAGCAGAAATAGGCTTAAGGCCCTCTTTACTCTCAAAAATATTTAAAGACCACTGTAAAAATACTGGCAAAGCAACACTTTTCCAGCAAGCAGAAGAGGCATACACAAGACTCAGATGGAATTCTGCACAATGTCTGCTTCTATTTCTTCTTTTAAAGCCCCATCAATAATGGATATGTGCTTTCCCTTAACTGGCCACAGTTCTTCATTCTAAAGTATATTACGTTTTACATACTCAAACGTTAGTAAAATACAATATATACATCATAAGGAAATACAGCATGAGAGGTACTTACGAAGCTAAGATTTCAAGGGCGATAAGTTTGTCTTTACTGAATGTGAAGCAGTTGAGAATATTAACCATTTTTGATGCAGGAACTGCCACTATTTTCTGACAAGCAAGCGAGAAAAAAAAAAGTGGATATAAAACAAGGCACTACAATTACTTTAATTAGAAATGACACTCAGTAACAGCTTTGTATGATGTATTTCAGCAAACAATTAAATATTTATTTAATTTCTGTGAAGGAGATTCTATGTGCTAAATCCTGGAAAAGGAACCCTACAAAGCACTTGCCAAAAGCAGAGATATTAGGAAGGTTAACAATAGTTAGAGGGCTACATCTATTCTCGTGGTACACAGGAAAGTCAAAAATACTTTAGTGAGAAAAAAATACCCTGGTTAAAAGTATTAGATTTCATAGAAAAAAAAAAGATGAGGAAACACTGAAGATCAAAGGGTAGACCCATCAGTTGCAAAAGCACACATCACAAATTTAAAATGAGATTAAAAGAGCAAACATACTCCACAGAATGATTCCACTACAACTTACATGTTGTAAAGCCTTTATTGCCTTGAGCTGTGGTTCAGCCCAGGAAAAGTATCTCAGTAACTCAACGACCTGCAAAAGAAAAGCCATCAATTAATCTTTTATGTATATTCAAAAATGATGCTAATAGCATCAATATGATCTTTCCATTCTTTGAATACAGTGGTATACAGCTAAAAACACAAACCTATCTGTGATATTTGACTACCTCAGTGACTATCAATATCTAATGTTCTTTTTATGTCCAAGTAGGCTCCTAAATAATCATCCTATGCCATGAGATTATATGAAAGTATTTAAAATAGATACGTATTCCTCTTTATGTATTTCTATATATGCACAATTGCCACAGTATGAGAATTAAAAAAAAAAGTCTTTAGTAAAAAGCTTATTAACATGCACTATCTCAAACAGCATATTTGCTAAGCATGCATAGAAAGCAAATAAACGAAAAAAAATCCAGATAGGACCAAAATAACAGTTGGGTACTTATTGTAATACACCAGTTTAGCAGATACATGCAAAATAATCCCAAATTCCATGATTAATTTCCCCAATTTTCCTCACACAAGAGGAGCTAAAATGCAATGGTTTTGATAACATAAAATAACTTAGTATTACTTTTAGCAGATTAATGTTGATATAATAATTAGAAATTATATCTCCCTAGTTAATAAATAAGAAAGTGAGTATAATCAGCCTCAGTATGACCGGAGATGCAGTCTTTCTGTACTACTGAACACACAATACCAACAGCTCCCATTAAATCCATGATAGTGTTGACTTTTACCTGTTCACTAGAGAAGTATCCATGAACATATTCAATAGCTTTTAATTTGTACTCAGTCAATACAGCCTAGAAGATACAGGGAAAAAAAAAAAAAAGACAAGACACATTAGTAGCCCCTCAAAATTAAAATTATAGCACAATCATCTGTTAGATTAAACTATTAATCTAAAAAACATACCTGACCTTACAAAATGACCTTTGCATCAATTAACTGCAGTATTTCTAAGTGATACTATATTCCTCAGTGAATTAAGGGAACAATGAAAAGCAGAGGGAGGTCATTTAATTTTTCTGTTTTTAAAAACATACTATTTGGGGAACTGAAAGAACATCATATTCATTCTTCCTTTCACCCCTAAGGTTTACATCAACGTTACACTAAATAAGATAATACAGTTCATTATTCACTTAATCCCCTTGTATGTTCCCATAACATAATTAGCAGAGTATCTTACTGCAGTGAATTTATGTGGAGACTGGGTAACAAGACCGGATGGACAGAATTAAGTACTTCAGAAAAGTGATGTTGTCTTATCATTACCTTCCCACAATTCAAACTTGAATATGCAACCGCTAAAACGAAGGAAGCAAGGTAGTTTAATGCAGTACTGGCCTCCACTTTTGACTTGGTGGTAAGACAGTTTTGTTGACAATCACACGGGCCAGCAGCCAGGGTTGCCTCCCTCTCTTCGTGCTCAGTTCACTGGTACATGTGCAGCGCAGGAAGAAGACAGGACACCTTTCTTCTCCAGTTTCCAAGCCCCCCATCTATCGCTAGCTCTCATGCTAAATATCCTGGTCATCTCCAGCTTCATCCACACCCATTTCTCTTTTCCCCAACTGCATAGCATAGCCCTAAAACCTCTCCCCTACTCTTTCTGTTTTTTGTCCTTTGTTCCTCCACACAGACAGAAATGAAGGTCTCCATCACTGCAATCTGTCTGTAGGAGCACAGCTGTGCAGAAAGACACTTGCACACTGATTGAGGCAAACCCCTCCAGCTCATTAAGAGACCAAGACTACCAGAAACACTGAAGCCACAGGGGATTCAGAGCCACTTCTCCATGATGATTTTTAATTCTCTCCCATCCTTCTCTTCCCATGTACGGGGGAAAAAAAAAAAGAAAACTAGCATGTCACGTAACAATTTCTTTACCAAAACAAATGTCAGTCCTTAAATCAACAACAGAATGATTTCATAGTAACACCAACACCAGAAAGCACTGTTTTGAAAAGGCTATTTTATTTTGTTAATAATCCTAAATATGTACAGGGAAAGATGGCACTAAGCTGCATATTAAGACATTTGAATAATTCTTTCCTGCTAATTGTGAGGCTGAAAATGAAATGTACCAACACAAATTACTTGTGAGCCAGATAATAAGGTTCTACTCCAGAGCTAGACTAAGTTTAAACAGAGAGCTACCAACAAAGATACAAACAGATATTACATTGATACAGCACAGTTAGTCTTAACAGCACAGTGCTGATCCTTAGATGAACCGTAAATTCAGTTTACAGGAATACAGGCAGAGAGCACACAGGAAATATAATTGCCTGCAATCACATGTCATAACCCCTTTTGTCTGAAGTATTTAGTAATCACAGAGCGTATTCTGAAGGGCTGCAATGCAGACATGATGTTTGAAACATTACTCCTTCCCACCACCAATTCTCAGAAACAGTACTTCACATGCCAAGTTGCTCCTTGATTTTTTCCCCAAATTTTCCATAAAATATCTTAGACTAGGATGGAAGTCCACACCCTGAAATCTCTTAATCTGTCATTTTTAGATGGTTACACAGCATAGGTATACGTACCCCTAAACCAATCTGTTTTATAAAGGGGTGTTTAAGGCCCTACACAAAAAGCAAGTGAGTGCTGTGGTGCTAAGGAAGCCCATCACTGGGGCTCTGTGCAGGAGTGGTTTGTACCTCGGTGCACCCCAGAAGGACACTACTCCCACTGCAGTCACCATGGCCCTGAGCAGTGGCTGGACCGAACCTGCTCTCTGTAGCACCCCAGCGTCTGAAGGTAAATACCCCCTCCTAGACAGCTCATGATAACAAACTCCTGGGACAAGCCCTTCCTTTCCTCACCACGACAGCTTTACCAGCACATTAGTGACATACATCACCCCTGCTTAATGTTTCAGCTACAGCAAAACGCCTCACCCCAGGTTTGCACTTCCCACACAAGGCATGAACCATCCTTTTATTCGTCTCTCAGTTCCTGAAGAATCCAGACTTTTTTTCTACCTCCTTTTCCACTTCCAGCAGTTGGGGAACTGCCCCCAAACACTGACCTCTAGTTTCTCTGTTAAAAGCAGGCCTCTGTGCACAAAGAAGTGAGAGCATCTGCCAGACATCTCTGGGTTTGCATCTCTGCATCCCACATCAACCAAGTATTTTGCTCAGGGCATTTTCAACAGGAGATGCACAAGCAGTCCAGAAAGGGGACCAAAATACAGTACTCCACATCCTGGAGGAAGGCGTGCACATGCTCCTGAGCAGGGGCAGATGGCAGAATGCAGCTTAGTCATCAACCCTCTCACGTGTTATGTGTTTTTATCTCCTAAACGGCTATACAAAAGGTGTTATATGAAATACATCTCACGTTATAAGCCCACTTCTCCCTGTGGACAAAGCAAATGCCCTCCCCTCACTTAAGAACTATTCGGTTAGTTTGGTTTTTCATCCTCCTCTACCTTGACAGAGAAAAATTCACGATAACTTATTCCAATGTTTATTTCAGATGAGCATTTTTTCAAGTACACCTTGTCCATGCTTTCAGCACTAAACTAACATCATCTTAGTTTTCTAAGAGAATAAAAATATCTCAGAGCAAGCACATCACGACAGCTTTATGCTATTATATTTGATATACACTGACTAGGATACACCAATAACACAGGATTACAGTTTTTTCAAACTGAAGTGCAATTTAGTCTTTATTGAAGCCTCAAGTGATTATTAAAGAACACAAATTAACGTGGTGTGTTCATCATATTCTAGATGAAATGGTTAATCTGGCATGCAAAACGAAAAATTACCTTTCTAATTTCATCCAGCACGGTCTCAAACGATTTCTTATCCATCTTTATTAGTTCATTCAATGCAGATATACGAAAAGGGTGGGAAAAAAAAAATCCAGGCCAAAGATTTTAACGAGACTATATATAAAAATATATAATTAGTTAAGATATATAGATTAGTTAAAATTTATAGATTAGTTAAAAAACACAGAGCAGGAAAGGCGGCCCGGGCTCTTCCCAGCCCGAGGCTAGCGCTGACGGCTCTGCACGGCGGCTCGCAGCGGGACAGACGGACAGGGACAGACGTGCGGCTGCGGGGCGGCCCCGCTCGCCATGCCGGCTGCTCCGCTGCCTGGACCCAGCACCGAAGTGAGGCGAGGCGAGGCGAGGCGGTGCGAAGCGAGGAACCCCCAGCTGCCGCCCCGCTGCCCCGGTCCTGCCGCTCTGCTAGGCGCGCCGCTATGACGCTAAAGCGCCAGCACCGAGCCCCGCTTTTGGGCGCCGCTCGCCCTCCGCGGTGCCTGAGGAGAAGCTACACCCCCAAGGCGGCCTCGCAACTCTCGCGGTTCCCCAGAACTGCCGCACACAGCGCGAAGCCTTCCTCCTGTGCGCCTCCTCCTCCTCCTCTCCTCATCCCCGCCGGGCCGGCGCCATTTTGGGCAGCCCGCCGCCATTTTGTGGGCGGGCACTGCCAGGGGACCGAGCGGGTGTCACGAGGCTGCCATGGCAACGCCGCCTGCCCGGCCCGGCCAGGCCTCGCCTCCATGAGGGGGAAGCGGGCGGTGGGGCCGTGGCTGGTGATGGCGGGCGCTCTGCTGGTGCTGCTCGGCCTCCTCGGGGGCTCGCAGGTGGGCGGGGGGCGCCGGCAGTGCCCCGGGGGGTGTAGGTGTGTGTGGGGAGGGTGTTGGTGTGTGTGGGGAGGGGGGCTCCATGGTAATTTGGTGCGTTCTCAGTTCCGATCCACGTACCCCTACCTCTAGCGGACAGAGCGGACAGGAACATTAAAAAGATTTTTGGTTCTCGGCCATCCCCGCTTTGTGAGTGCTTAGCTCCAGCCGGATCCCTCAGCGCTGAGGTCCCCGCCCGGTGCTTGCAGGAAAGCAGATGTGCTCGCCTTCCCTTCCTCAGCTCTGCTAATACAACCGAAAAGCTGCAGCTTCTTTCCTTCCATTACATTTTAAAATCCATACATTGGCTTAAGTTGTGCCGTTCCTACTTACACTTCCTCATTTCTAGCTTCTTTCCTTCCATTACGTTTTAAAATCCATACATTGGCTTAAGTTGTGCCGTTCCTACTTACGCTTCCTCATTTCTACGATGTAGTTTTCCTTCTTGATGTGTGCTGTCCTATTTTTCTGATTTCATTGCTTTTTTTAAGTAGTTATTGATTCTGTTGCATTTGAAACCTTCTCTACTGTTTTCCTTTTTGGGGTGGGACAATTGACAGATAGCAATAGCAACTTCAATACAAGAAGTTTCACGGTGTATTTTTGCCTTTAAGTTCTAGAGCTTCCCCAATCCAACCTTTGTTACTTAATTTCCAGTTTGTTAAATTTTTCCCACATACAGTCCAAAAAGATAACTACAAACCTTTTTCTGTTTACATTTCTAACCTGAATAAATCAATTTATGATGCTTTATGTACAGTTAGTTTCTATTGCTGTTTCTCCTGATCCTCATATTTGTTAAAACTGGTTATAAACAAACATCTCACCATTGTGGAATCTAATTACTAATGGATATGTATTTTTGTATTGTCAGGTGTTGAAAGCATTTGATTACTTTTATCCTTCGAGGGGACAGCAACAGATGTACAAGTTGGACATAAGCTGGCCTAAAATTCCGGAGTATTTCACTGGCCAAACGTTTTGTGTTGCTGTTGATTCTCTTCATGGTTTGGTCTACGTGGGACAAGTGAGTGAGAGTACTACATTTCTCTTCTTGTTAATCCAATGTATTTGTACCCTTAAAATGTCTGCTTTAGATTAAAAAATAAATATTTATTTTATATATATATTACATAAAATTCATTTTTGTGTTATCAGTTTATATACTTATTATATACGCACATAATTTTACATAGATAAATACATATGCATATGTATTTACATGTATTTGTAAATATAAATGTGTGTAAACTATAATTATATATATGGTATATATATTATATATATTTATATGTAAAATATTTTATATTATATAAATAATATATAAATATAATATATAAACACGATAAAAAATGTATGTGTATATATATAATATTTTTATATTATATAAATATGGGGAAAATATACTTTCTACTAATTTCAATATAATAACTAAATATTTAAAGTATAGAAAGTAATTATTGTATCAAAATTAGTGAAAATATAAGTATAGATCTTTCTGCCTTACCTATTTTAAAAGAAGTTCTGGGATCATACTTTTTTGTCCTTATTTAAAAAAAGAATTTAATTTCTGTGATATTAACGCATGACGTAATTTAACTGAGTTATAGTAGCCTCTTTTCTAACTATAAGTTCCAGTGTGTTTCTGGTGCATCTTGACTAGTCCCCTTCCTCTCATTCAGCCTGTGTCCCATGGAATCAAAGCCACGCAGTTAAAATAATTGGGGTTCAGTTACTTGCATTACCCACTTCCGTGCATTGTATCTTTAGATCATGGATAAGGTGATCTTTCTGTAGAAACTGGTGGGGTTTAATTACACAGCACAGCATGAGTACTTTAGTACCATGTAACTAACCAGTACAGTTAGGTGTTTTGTACCTGTATTGTGCTTGATGTATTTTTCATCAAGAGTATATAAATACGATTCAAAATGAAGATCAAGATAGATACAGGAGCTTGGCTGCTCTGAAAATTGGACTCTACGTGATTCAAGTTGAAGGCCAGAATGAGTGGAGGGTTTTGCATGTTAAATTTGGACCCTTCTCTCTCTCTTTCCTGTTTCATCTGGAAAAAATGAACTACCAGTTTCAAGAGACTTCCATGATTCACGAAGCATCAAAAAAAAAAAAAGACTTACAAGGAGGAATTTTCAGAAGTTTGATTACTTGGTTAATAAGTTTTCTTAATAGATCTTTTTTGCTTTTTCAGAGGGGAGATAATGTACCAAAGGTACTTGTATTCTCAGAGGAAGGCTATTTTCTTTACTCCTGGAATGATACAGTTGAAATGCCTCATGGTATCTTTGTATTAAACACCGCAACTGATAGTTCAGTATGGATCACAGATGTTGGAACAGGTATGCAAGGTGGAGATGTGAGAAGTATTAGGCAGGGAAGAAAATGCAAATTATGCAGATATTACTTTAAATAGCTTATTTATTTAAATAAGGCTCTCAAATAATTCTGAAACAGATTTGTGCTTTTCTTGCCAGGAACAAACTGCTCAGGTGCTGCATAAAATAGTCTAAAGGTTCATGAGTAGTTCTATGTGTTTGTTTGTGGCGTCTAAATTTAGCAAAGACATTTTTTATTTTACTTTTTTGCCCAGGAGAAGGATAAGGAAAACAATACCTTGTGGCTGTGAGACTTGTCTTCTCCCCTAGGTTTGGTGACTGTAATACAACAGCTAAATACTGCCGTAGTCTATGGATTTGCTAACCCACAGTCATGGTCTCACGGTATAATTTTGTTTTGATTCATTGATCTCACTTGCTAGTGTCCGGAGATTTTCCTTTTAATCTCTGTAATCAATTGTAATACTTACCGTTTTGTTTTCTTAAGACATTTTTGCACTTTTTAAATCTTACTCCAGGAAAATACGGGCACACCGTGAAACAGTACAGCCCTTCTGGTAAACTTCTGCAAATCTTGGGCACGCCAGGGAATGCTGGTTCAAGTTTGAACCCGATACAATTTGATCAACCAGCAGAGATTTTTGTAGAGGAAAGCGGAGATATGTATGTTGTGGATGGAGATGGAGGAATGAATAACAGACTGCTCAAACTGTCCACAGGTATGGAAAAATAAATTTCTGCAGCAGGTGGGAATTGCAACTTGAATTTCAAATAACTTGAGAATACTATTAAGTGGGGACTAGGCTGAGCTGCTACTTTTAAAATTAGCTTGAAGACTTTGTTGGATCAGATCCTGTTTTACTGCTTGTCACTTAGTAGAAATCTCCTAATTGTTTACGACAAGAAGGTGAGAGAGTGAATTTGTTCAGTCTTGAGGATAAAAGGCTAAGGTAGTTTCTTATCACTGTCTTCAAGTTACTGATGGGAAGGTATAGAGAAGACAGAGTCATGGATTTCTGGGATGTGAGCAATGAAGAACGAGGAATTAACAAAAGTTGCCATGAGGGAGGAATTTCAGTTTGATCTTGGGGAGGGATTCGCTATGAAGGGTGATCAGGCAGTGAGTAGTTTTCCCAGAGAGGCTGGGCAGTCTCCACCCTTGTAGGTGCTCAAAACTTGATACGAGCAACCTGATTTAACTTCAGGTTTTGATTTGCTATCAACACTAGCCTTACTTTGACAGGAAGGTTGGGCCAGATGGTGTCTAGATATCCTTATATTCTGTGATTCTGATTAGCTCGTTCATATTCCCCAGCAGAGATGATCAGTGTTGGTTAGGACAGTGAGTCTGTTCACGGATGCAGCTGGGAAAAAGGGAAGGTGTGGCAGTTAGCTAACATTTAGTTTGCGAAAAGATGAATTCTTAAAACTCAAAACTGACTCAAAACGGCCATAATGAAAAACATCAATTTTCTAAACAAATGGATATCATACTCATTCAGCTGTTTCTATATTTTTTTATTTATTTTTCAATATAGTGCTTAACAAAGCTTTGAACTATGGCTGCATTTCTCTAACCATGATCCTGTAACCACTAATAACAATCCAGTAGTCACTGTAGTAGTTCCAGTATTTCCAGTATCAGAAGTACTATGATTAAAATTCCAGGTTTAGAAACACCATCTTTTAGAAGTGACTGAAAATAACTTTGCAAGGGAATGACTTGAAGCTAAAGTTATTTTATTTGTTTTCTTCTTACTTTATTTTTTTGCTTTTATTTTACATGATGTTTACTGCTTAGATTATAAAGAGATCTGGCTGAGTGGAGAAAATGGGACCGGCATTGGCCAGTTCAAGATTCCTCACAGCGTGACAGTGGATCCTTATGGACGGGTAAAGATTTAAAGGACTTTTTAATATTTTATTTTATTTTTTTACATGTAAACAAGTCCATTGGCAGATGAATTTGAAAAACATAAATTGTATTTCTTTTTCCTTGACCTGTTGGGAACTGGGTCATTTATGTGGCTTACAGTTTTCAGTGTGAAAGCAGTTGTGAGCTGAAGTTTCATACTGAAGATTCTGCTGAAGGAGCTGTCTCCAGGGTTGACAGAAGGGTCCTGCCAGTTACTGTCTGTTGTTGCATGGACATTGGCAATGTTCTTATACAGTTTCTCACAGGTTGCCATGGTGAAAGTACAGCAGATTTTTGTTCTGTAACGAATATCTACCCAAGCACTTAAGTTTCTTCAATTTCATATTTGGAAATTCCAGATAAGCTTTAAGAGGATGGTAAGGCACTGGCTAGGTTGTGGGCATCTGTCCCCATCTACATGTAGCTCAAGGCATTCAAGGTTCTACTTCTTCTAGATGTTAATGTAATCTGGCTTCTCCTCTGCTGTTCTTAATATTTTGCTCCTTAATACTCTTCAGGGAAAATAAGATCACTTGGCTAAAACATCTAAAATAGCTGATTTCAGCTAATTATGCTAATGCTGTCTGAACCAGAATAAGAAATGTTTATAGAAATCACTTCTCTGCCAAAACTGGCAGGGTGGGAGGGAGAAAAGATAGGGCAACTTGGTGTGGAAAGGGAACCGTGAGTATATGCATTCAAAGACAGCAATTGTGATGGGCCTAGAAATTATTGCCAAGGTGGTGCTGATCATCAGCCCAGGTTAGAATTCATTGTCAATTCCTAAGAAATCTGAGAGAGTGCTGTAGTGGTGTTTCACTTAAAAATAGCGATGAAGGATCTCAGGTCAACTTCTTTATTGCTCCCTTTTGGGTGATATCCCAGAAAAGTGATGAAACTTACTTATCTGACTGACAGGTTGTCAACAGCTAAAATTTCAGTGATTGTAGTAAATGAGATGTTTTCCTTGGAACTATCTAGTAGTATTGCTAGCTTACAGTGTTTGTTAACACAGGGTGGAACTGAGACAAACTTCACAAAACTACTTAAACAAAGCATGCTGAAAATGCCTAGTGTTGAAGTTGCTCAATATTTGTAGTAGCTTTAAACATATCCGTGTCTACAGATGCAGTCATCAGAGGTTTGGGTCATGAAACTACTGTTAAGAAACAAATTGTTAGTGGGTGACAGACCAGTATCTCTAGAATCAAAAAGGTGTGCATATGTTCTCACTGGGGGATATGGATTTATTCCCATTGAGTATATTTGTATCACAGCCACAGAAATGAAGAGAGAGCATTGATTTCTCTGCTAAAACAGTATAAAAATAATTTGTGCATCTTAATTGTGAAGGCAGTTTGTTTTAAATCTGGAAGTCATATCTACTTGCTCAGCTTTGAATGCGAAGGTGTTTTCCTCCTCGGTGTACTTTTTTACTTCAGGATACTTTGCTTATGTAAGAAACTGATGTGTTTAATTTGTTCTATTTGTGAATAGCCATGATTTTCGTTCTTTGTAGGTGTGGGTTGCGGACAGAGACAACAGAAGAATCCAGGTATTTGATAAAGTGACAGGGGAATGGCTGGGGGCTTGGAGTAGCTGTTTCTCAGAAGATGGACCCTATTCTGTCAGGTATTGCTGAACAGTTCTTTTAGAAACATGCAATTACATAAATAAAAGATACACTCTTATTGGTGAGCTATAATGTTGATATCTAATGCCTGATGACAAGGAGTTAACCAGATTTATTAACGGGGAGCTGGGTCCTGATTGCATGCAAAGATCTACACAGTTAGTTGTATGCTGATGTGACAGAGGAATCCCGTTTTTATAACAGGCCATGTGGATTCAAGTGCTGACTTGGGAATTTTGTTTTAAAGTTGTGTTTTGTTTGCGTTACTGTTGCAGCTTTTACAGGAAGAAAGATTGTCTTGAATGAATTTTCTGTAACACAATCTGTTTCAAAGAGTAGCAACATACAGAGCAAGGTTTACAAGTTAATTCTCAATGTTTCACGGCATTTAGTCTGTTGTAGCCTTCAAAAACTTGAATATTAGGGAAGGAGTGTTTGTTTTCTTTAAGTGCATCATGGTGTTTCCATGGGATGTCACATGGAGTGCATCATTCAAAAATACATTTCTCTCTTTCACAGATTTACTGCCGATTACAAGTATCTGATTGTAGCTCAGATGAATATCAACCGTTTGGCAATCTTGGCAGCACCACCGGTTGGCATTATTGGGGACTGTGCTATAGTTAACGCAATCCAGCTGGCAGATGAAACCAAGCCACACCTTGTAGATATAGACATGAAGAGCGGAGCAATCTATATTGCAGAGATTGGAGCCCAGCAAGTACAAAAATATGTACCCATAAGCTGATGGTTTCCCACAATGACCATGGCACAAGCTCTATGACGTGAGACATATGACCGCATTTCCCTGAGTTTCTTGTGGTTTGTATTTCTTTAGACAAGCACAGAACATTGTGCTCCCAAAAGTCTAGGGCTAAGAATCTGTCCTAGCTGCCGTTCTGGAGAAGTACTTGGTCTTGATCTGTTAATCATTTTAGTAATGCAATAATGGCTTTTGCTTTTGTTGCTGGGAATCTGAAAATGACTTTGTGTCTTAATTTTATTTTATACGATTTTGTAAACACAGCTGCTGTTCTTCAATGTGTAGGGCTTCATCTTGAGGCTCTTCTACTTAGCCTGTGTGCATTGTTAAATGAAGGTCAGGTCTTGTCGGAAGGAAGTGTATAAATGATTGATTTCCTGGTAGTCAAACACCTCATTTTAATGTTTCTTCAGTTGTTTTTTGGAACACTGTGCTGACACTGCCCAACACGGAATAGAGGGATGTATTACGGTGTTAATAAGACGCTGCTGGTTACCGTGTCAGTGCTGATGCTGGCATTTCCCCTCAGTGGCTAATGACACTGCAGTGAAATCAAAGCTTTCAGTTTCAGGTAAAGCAGTCAAGTCTGTAATAGGCTACAGTTAACTTGATCTCAGACATGTCAAACTAAATTAAAAGTATGTGCACAGCAGCCAAGTACTGATTCTTAACCATGTCAGTTCTTAACCTGATCTGATTTATACCAGGATGAGTTTCTGTTCATCAGGATTTCATAGCGGAACATATCAAAGTTTAACTCATGTAAGTTCCTCATGGAAAACAAATCTGAATTTCCTAGGAAACTCTTAATTGGCATTAGGGGCCTAGGAGACGCATGATTTTCTCCCAGTGTTCCATTTCCAGTCTGGAGTGGTTTCATTTTCTTTACAGGTTGCTATAAAATCTTAAGTTTACTTTATAGTATAGAGGGAGTACATGAGTACATGTAACAATAGTTACATGAAAGGGATGGAGAAAATGGCATGGCAGACTAGACCAAGGGCAGAAATGACACTTAGAGTGAGTAACTGAGTACTTCTCTAAAGCAGTGCACCCATATTCCATGTTCATCTACTAGCTTTTCAAAACATTTGGGAGGATTTGTTCTGTTTCCACACAGTAGAGTAAGTGTGGAATGATTTTAATGCTAATTATCAGCTAAGGGACACTTGTTTTTTTCTACTTCCTTAGAAAGGAATGTAGGAAATGGAATTTTTCTGGTGGGGTGTATCCACATCAGTGAATGTCACCAAAAGCAAATGCATCTTTGTCTGGCAGGTTTCAATCTAAGACCCCAAAATTTCTGGGTCAGCAGATGGGAAAACTGTCCAGAAAAGCCAGATTCATACATTCAGTGGAAAGTAATTCAGCTGTGGAGGCTGGTGCCCTGATTTCAGTGCTATTTGAGATTAATGCACCAAATATAAATGCTTTGTTGTTGGCTATGTCCACAATAATAAAGGCAGATCTAACCTGACTGCCCTTGTGCCAGCCTCAAAACCAGGACCTCAAGGTTATACACTAGCAAATATGACCCATGATTCACATGGTGTCGAATGGAAGCTAATAAGCAATATTTGTTGGCTGAAAAGGCAGCAGCAGTACTTCCTCTAGACCTAGGCAGATAGGTCCACATAGCTTTGCAGTGTGTTGTGTGGATTTTTTAACTAGGTCACCACTAGCTCAGGGATCTCTGTGCTTTGTGCAATTTAGCTATTTCTCACCTACAGAAGGTGGATTTCTTTTTTAAAATGTTACCAAAATATCTTTAACTATATATATGAACATATCTTGGTGGTTTAAGGGTTTCAGGCACATTGATTATTCCTCGTCACATCTCATCCTTATTTATTTTGTCTTTGTCACATCCATTTGAAACAGAACTAGAAACTCTCTGGGAACATGTTTCTGTTTTCTCTGAAGGAGTGGTGCACTTGTGGATGTTGACAAATAAGTTATACAAGTTTCTGTTTGCTGCATGGATGTCTTACCAAGTCTATGTTTATGTGGGCTTTTGCAGCCCCTAGAAATGGGGAATATTCATACAGTTTTGTCTGAATTTACTCAAATAGGCCACAGTGCCAAAAAATGCCTTACATTTGGGAATTGGGTATCTATGCTATGAAGGGAAGTATATAGTATGAGATGCTCAGACTCCTTTTCACCTTTGTGTCTATGGCCAAACTGAGAAAATGATTGATTTGTGCACTAACCTTCTAATTCTGCGAGGCTTTTCATATGTATCATTCTGAAACTGATCTCTGAAAGATTGTGTAATAGGATAACTTGGTAAAATAAATTGAGAATTTTCCATTGTAAAAGGTTTGGGCTCTTTATTAATATCAATACATTTTATTACAGTGGATTACTCTTCTAAATACAGTGTTCCCAGCACTTAAATGTTGATATCAGAAATTTAAAATGGAATGTAAAGTTCCATATTGTCTTTTTACATTGCTATTTCTGTGGCCCATCTCTTTTGTGTTCTGATTTGTGTATAAAAAAGCACAAATCTCTCCCAGGTGTTTTCATCTGAATAATTTGTAAAATAGGACAATAAATCACATAAGTACAAAACATTAAAAAAATAGACTGTATACCCTTTTTATGCTAATAGGGAAATTAAAAACAAACTAGCAAATACTTCTTAATACAGAATCAGATTTTATTTCCTGAGAAGACTTATGGAGCAATCTATTTAGTTTTTAGAAGATCAGGGAGGGAATTCTCTTTAATATAGAAATACTTGCACAAGAAGAAAAATAACATACTACAGTGTTAACTAGGCAAAGAAGAAAGCATGACTGCTAGAACCCAAGAAATTCTAATTTTAGTTGAAGTATGCCAGTTTTTAAGTGTGAGAAATTATTGCTGGAGCATCAAAATAAATAAGAATACACCATATTTTGATGGCTTCAACTTTGGGAAGGAACTTTTTTTTTTTTTTTCCCCTCAATTGATCTGGTCTTTGGGTGAGTGCCTGCATTGTTAACTGGATGACATTCCCAGAAAGTAAAAACATATAGACCAGTCTTCTCTCCCTCTTCTAAGTTTCTAAGACCTATTAATACAATTCGGTTTAATTTTTCCCAGTGATGCTAACCAGACGTATATTTTCTGTAATAGTCAGCAATGGATTTCACCACATCTGCCTGGTGAAAAACAACCCTGGATCACGTTTGTGCCAAGCAAGATCAGTTTAGTGAGGCTGAGCTATCTCAGTTCAGAGCTGCAGGGGAGGGTGCATAGGGATGTATGTGGGTCTGCTTACTATTGTAAGTTCACTGCCTTCAGGTGGTTATTAACCTTTTTGAAGCGTTAAGTGGTTAGTTATCTTAGTTGACACTTCCTTTCTCAACCATCTGTAACCTGAGAAACCTTTAGGAGCGATCTATGAGCAAGTGGACATTTGCTATCATTGAAGTTGCTTGGATAAACCATAAGAGGGCACCAAACGCTTGCTGATGCTTGGCAGTGTAACCATATACCAGCAAAGTAAACAGCTGATAATTTCTGAACATTTGGAGTAAGTCAACAAAGATAATGAATTGCTGCAGACTTCCTTTCTCTGTTCAAAACAGACTGCTTTAAACACAAGCAAATAATTGTATTACAGTCATTTTGGTGTATTACTACTGGATTTATGTCCATCTTACGTTTATTTCCATTATTTTTCCTAGAAAAAATGAGTAATTCAGTGTCCAGAGACTACTGTGTATGGTGAATTGATTCTTCTATTCCTTATGCCACTGATTTGAATGGAATTACTCCTGATACGTTGCGCTGGAAACATAATAATTCATAATAGTATAACTGTAGCAGCATAATTATACAAAAGAGCAATGCTGGTGTATTTCCCTACAGAGATGACCCCAAGTGAGATTAGAGCTAAGCTTGCTGGAGCTGATTCACCAGTTTCATTCTGCTCCTCCTTTCTCTAAAACCCTCCTATGATTTTGTATTACTATTTTATTCTACCTTTTTTTGTTTGCATCTGCAAAAGCTATTTGCCAGCAGTTTGCATCAAAAAGTTTCAACACAGACTTTCCATGAGATAAATGTTGTGAAATATTTGAGTCTTTCAGAGTTCATAGAGCATTACTCACTTTGCTTATATAAAATTCGAAAGTGGAGGCATATTAATTTTTGCATCCACGATGATTTGTTACTGAATTAAAACCCAAGCAACACTAATACAAATAAGATATGAACTTTGTCATAGGATCATGTTTTGAGGCTGAGGAAAATAAGTATGATTGTATAACTGGATCTAAATTAACTTTGCCAATTACATCAGAAACAAGCCTGCTAACTTTTTTTTACAAACAAATTAAGACCTAAGAGTTCTTGAACAACTTAAGTCTGTATATTTTAATCCTTGCCAGTGGACAATAAATGTAATCATTAAAAAAGGGGAAGGCTTCACATTTCGTTTAGATTTGCTTGGCTTCAACCTCATGTTTTCTATTTTCAGCTATCTTAGAGATGTGGCTAATCCAGGAAATTTTTTTACTTATCCCCCATGGACTCATTTACAAGTGATGACTCGGTCATCTTTTGCCTCACTCCCTCTATAAAACCGTACAGATCAGAAAGCTTGCCTTGCAGCAGGAAAACTGGTAAGGCTTTAATTTAAAAATGTTGCCATAATACTTTATTATTATTATTATTTAAAAATCCAAAAGAATGCTCACTGCTTGCTAGGAAGTCTGGATATTAGACCTGCCAGCACTGAACCTCTCTTAGTTCTGTGTGCTCTACAGGGCTATGTCCCCACAAATTGTTATGGCCTGAATTCTTAACTCTCAGTACAGTACTAGTAGTTGTCAGATGCTTTGGATGACAAGATGGACAAGGTGGAAAGGCACCCTGCATTAAGAATACACCAGAATAGGTACTAAGTTTTTATCTGTGCTTGCCTGTGAAGACATTAGCAAAATTTCCATGCAGTAACATTTTTTGACACCATCTTTATCAGAGGGTCTGGTTGAAATTCAGGTGTCATTCAATGGCTTATTAAAACAAACTAATAAATTGCTAGCAGGTGTTCATTTCATTAAGGCTATTCAGCATTTTCAGAGGATTTCTGAAATGCCTACTTTTGCTCAGAACTACCTTAGTACCAGTGGAAAGAAAACATTGCTAATATGGTTTAAGGAAAAAAAAAACACAAACACAAACCAACCAAACAAACAAAAAAGGCAACAAACCGACACACGTGTGTGAGGATTCTGGAGAGGACCACCTGAACTAACTAGCAGCTCTACCTCACCAATTCACAAAAATCATAATGAAAGAATAGATGTACCATGATATGCCAAAAAAAAAAGTCCCTTCTCCTTTTCACAGAAGATGTATTTTGCAAATCTATTAAAGGTCATTGGGAGAATCTCTGACTGTATCCTACTATGATGTCTGGTATCATCAGAATTTCATCATTTAAGGCATCTCCATGAACATGCTGTCTTCCCTATAGCTGCTGCTCTGAAATAGTTTGGCTTCAGAGCTCTGTGAGGACGTGCAGTCTACCAGCATGCAGAGGTATGGTGGAGTATAAAGATGGGTGAAGAGATGTGGTGTCCATCAGGTGGACCATGCAGGAGGAAATGCTAGCTTGAAAGGAAGGTGACAGTTTGCAAATATTCTAAGGTTTTAGGGTTGAAGGCACTTTTTGAATAGAACATAGAGTCAGAAAGTCATTTTATTGGTCTTACTGAAAACTGGGCTAGTCCCTTGTCCCTCCTCTCTCATACTGAGGCCTCCTAAACATTGTATTTTTAATCAAAAGTGTTGACAAAGCTGATTGGAGCTGCCCTTATTGCAGTCCAGTCCAGCTTTTATGTTCTCTCCAAGGTTCATGCCCTGGCTGCCTGTGGCACCTGTCCACTGTACCAGATATGAAAAGCACTATATTGCTGTGTCAGGTAACAAAACTGCAAAAAAAAATTAAATTTTTCTGTGACACAGCATACCCTTGGTCTGACACGAATGTGAGGTAGCACAAGCCTAGGCTAATTTTTGTTCAAAGATCAGAGCTCTTGAAAAATCTGGGGCGTAAAATGAAGTTTTCTTTCAACCATTTTAGCAATTTCTAACCACGATAAAATGCTGATGGTTGTTCTGGTTCGTTCTCATCTGCAATGATGTAGCTGGAACCATCAGACAGAAGATGACGTTGGCTCCCAGGTTTGGTCTCCTTGTATGATACAGCTGCAGTATTCATGGCAGTGCTCTACAAGCCAATGCCCCTATCTGTGTCTACAGGGATGCTATAGATAAGATATCATCGCATGAGGGGAAAGTTCTTCAGCAAGGCATAAATCTTACAGAAGAAACATGTCTTTAATCAATTAAGGAGGCCACCTGCAGGTCAGGGGGTGGAGGGAGGAGTGATTGTACCTTGTGTCTTCTACACTAGCTCTGTAATAAGCATCTGTAAGGCTCACGTCTTACTTCATGCCCAGTCCAATGTCAGAGCTTTTAGGAATGGAAACTAGGGAATTCCTGTAAGAGTGGGAGATGATACAACACCCGAGGGTTGCTGTGAAGTGCCTCCAGGGTGCTGCTTTAACGGGTCTTTGTGATAGATGACTCTATGAGACAAAATCAGGAGAAAGAAAGGTCGAATCATCTGTGAGACAGATAACAAGCTGGAGGAACTGAAGACGTCTGAGATAACTTTTAAGGTGGCATATTGGAATTGGTTTGAAATTGGTGGCCTATATTCTTGCAGGGGCGCCTGGCCCGGCAGGCAGCTTCTGATTTTCACTCTGCTTAATGCCCTTGTTGTAAATATTCCTTCTCAAAGACAATTGAGTCAGGAGGAAACACAGATCACAGCCAATATTTATTAAACACCTTTTATTAATTAAGCTGTTGTTATTAATAGAATCAAGCTGTTATGATTAATAGCAGATAACTATTTCACATTGTCTTCACCTACTCACTCCCAACCTCCACACAGACAGCTACCAGGCCAGAGCACCATCTGGGAGGTCCACCTCAGCCTCCTCAGGTGCAGAGGGTCACACAGATACACCAGCGGCTCTGGGAAGTCAATCAGCAAGTCCTTCAGGGGGTCTTTTTCTGGAATAATAGAACATCCTGAGTTGGAAGGGAGCCACAAGGAGCATCGAGCCCAACAATCTGAACTTACTGAAAAAGCAGACTTGCAAGCAATGTTGGAGAGGCCACCTCCAAAGCAGAGCTGGCCACCAGGCTCTGCTAGGGACACTACCAGCTGCTTTGAAACCCCTACAGCCCTGGGAAGTGCTCATGTGAGGTCTGGGGCATCACACCTGCTTCTCCCTGTGTCCTTCCTGCTTTGCATCAATCCCAAGAGCCCTTCAGTCTTTCTGAGCACCACATTCGTTATCCAACAGAGGAAGCAATCATGCTGCTGTTGTAAAGCCCACAATGGTCTGCAGACACAAGCATGGCAACATTTGCAAGGGAAAATAATATATTTCATTAGCCCAGTTGTGGCTGTTAAAAATGGGAGACAAGCTTTTGAATATGCAAATCCTTGTGTAATTTTTTTGCAACTATCTCACTTGATATAATAAAGTGTATCACCTCCCCCAGGAAATCTTGGCTTGTTCAAGAAATAGAAGTCATGGAAGAAGTTTCAGATTGTATATATTGCATCTCCTAAACATGCCCACTCACGTGTACATAGATTAGATATGTCAGGAGAGGTGTGTGTAGCAGATGCAGTATATATAATCTAATAGTCATGTATGTTATTTTTTTTAATTGAAATAATCTGGGTCACAGGCACTCTGGGAGAGAAAAGTGATAACAGGTATTTCTATAATGAAACCGTCTAAGCCACCCAATATCAGCAGTAGTTCCCTGCTATATTTGTACTGTATATTTATATGTATGACAAAGGGACGGCCCTTACCCTGGAGGCTATTGCTGGAAAAAAAAAAAAAAAAAGGGACTGGTGTAAGAGAAAAACAATATATGATTCAGTAAGAAAAACAAGCCAAACTGAAACTCCATACTCTCAAAAGGTCCACTAGATCCCTCAGCTCAGGTGTCCCAAGAAGTGCTGTTGTAACTAACCCAGTGAGTTAATTCTAGTGTATGATTTTAATGGATTTTATGTCTCACTGCTCTGCTTGTGTGAAATTTCATCTAGGATAAGAAAGGAATAATATCCTCTTGACCTAAAATCTTTATCAGCAAAGAAACATTTGCAGCTTGATCTAAAAAATCTCAAAACCCATTAATTATTTCAAAAGGGGAAAAAAAAAAAAAGTGCTTGGCACTACACAGTAAATGAGATGAAAGCCTGTGCCCTGCCAAGAGGTTGACATAAGCACATTACAGATAATGGAAACAGTGGAAAAATTAAGGGAGAGGAAATTCTGAGTGGAAAAATTGAGAGAGGAAATTCTGACTGCCTGCTAAAAAGGTGTATTATGAACACATTTGTTAGCTTGTGGAAGGATTTATTTTTCACTGGGATGTGGTTAGAGGTGAATCCATGTAAACAAAGCATTCAACATTTAGGTAGACCACAGTGGCCTTTAATGAACGTATGCCTCCATGAGACAGGCTGGAAACACAGCCTCTTCCTCAGACAAAGCTTTACGCAAGCCTAGTCAAATTAACGTGATTAACAGTGCACACATCTGAAGAAGGAGGCAGATACTTGCCCCGGGACAGCAGTTTCAAGCTGGAGATGCTGATTAGGCTCCAGATGAGGAGACGCAAGTGGCTTTGGCCTCCCCTTGGCCTTATGCTGCCGTCTTATATGGGGACCAGTGTTAGACCCTAACCCCTGATGCCTTTTTCCTCTTCCTTGCAGTGCTGGTAAAGAAAATCCTAGGGACTTTGGTGGGCATCCGCTTATGAAAATGTGAGCTGTGGGATTAAGTAAATCCGATCATGTCACCGAGCTGAAAGTTTTCAAAACTTGCCTTTTTTTAGACACTGCTTTTTTTGCTTTTGACCTTTGATGTTGAACTATCCAGGTTGAAATCACCCATGCAATGGATTTGCTTTAGCTTCTGCTGAAATCCATGACTTCTAAGAAAGTATATTGTCTCCTGCTTATTTAAAAGAATTGGAAAACGTGGAAAAGCTCTACTGCTTTCTTACTAAATATGGCTTTAAATTCAGCAAAGGGCACGTCCCCTGCATGAGATAATTTCCACTTGTTATTCCTGTGGAAAATATGCGAATGTTTGGCTGTGCAGGGAGCCTGCAGAGGACCAAGGAACGGGCAGCTGGAGGAGGAGCATCCAGCAGAGGACACTGAATGAGACAAGAGCCCCTGGGGAGAAAATAAATTGGGTGGTGATGTTATCAAAGGTTGCAGCCCTGATGCACGTGGGGAAAGGACAGATTTAGGGTAACACGGCTCGCATTAATTCTGACACTTCCTAGGTTTTTGCCTGCTTGCGTTAGCAGAATTAATAAGGTTTTTAATATGTGTATGTGCATGTAAAGTAATGTTTTTTGACAATGCCCCTTTAACCTGGTAATCCTTTTCATAATTTGCAATACCTTGACACACAGTGTTACTCAACGGAAATAGCTGTTTTGCAAAGCGCACCCTGAGACATAACTGAGGAGCACATAAAATTACAATGAGAAGCGGGCTTTCACTGTTACGGCAAAAAATAACCAATGTCAACAGAGGTGCGTTTCTCCTTTGGATCTTATTTCCTACTTGCAGTTTTCCTTACAGCTGTGTGATGGTGTTTCCAATGCACGTGCTGAAGAGGAGGGAAAACTGTCCACTGGAGTTCTCATGAACCTACAGTAAAAGCAACCTGTGGGCTTTTCAGAGTTACTCATTTTTGCTATTTCTGCAATCAGATCTACATTTTGCTCCTTCTTAAGTTGATTTTTTTTTCCTCTCCCCCCTGCCTCTACACAGATACACATATAGAATAGGCCAGTGTCCCCTCTCCCACACAGCTTTCCATGAAAGATTCTTCCTGTTGTTTGCAAATAGGAATATGAATTACAAGAAGCATTGGACAAATAATTCCCTGTAGTGAACTACAACAGGTGTTTTCCTCTCTGCACCTCTTCTAATTACTTGCTGTTTTTTCTTATTGCTTTTATAGCTTTGACAAGTTTTTACATGTTTAAGACATTTCTCCAGATTATTTTGCTGGTGAGCAGAGTTGTTTTATGGTTGGTCCTTCCATCTCCTTACCATCTTATTACTTTATCAGTTAAGATTTTACGAGTAGTAGTCCTATCTTGCTAAAATTTGCAAATCAAATTCCTTTTGATTTAAAGGAGAATGATTTGATGGTAGTGTCTGTTGGGTTCAGTTAAAATAAATCAAAACACAATCCGTGTAGCTGAAATTGTCTTGAAAGCAGAAAGGCAGTTGCAGTGTAAATCTGTGGGGGTGGAGGTGATGAATTATACTGTGAAGGAAAATGAAAACCAGATGGCACTTGCCAAACACCAACACAGTGCAATTATGCACAGTGGAGGCATAACCATGTAGCACGTACGCAAACCTGTTATCTACACCCTCACCAGACTGCTGAGAGGAGTGCAGCTCCAGTTTTACTGAAGTGTCTGGTGACACCAGAGTTTTGCAAGATGAAGACAAAGCAGCAGCTTGGGCTGAACGAGCCCGAGCTGGAGAAGAGATGGTGCACAGGCACTTTGCTGGGAGCTCCGTGGCACTGCTGGCTTTGCCCAGTTATGAATCCAGCTTCAGTATAGGAGGAATCCAGACCTGATATAGAAGGAAGACCATAAAGAAAAGAGTAAAATCCCAACTGCACTGCAGTCAGTAATAAAATTGTCACTGACAGCTACAGCAGAAACAGGGCTTCCCCCTGTGCAAACAGACTGCTTTTGTTGTTGCTGTTGACCCCACTCACGAGGACTGCAGAAAACACAAGCAGGCACAACCTGGTGACAGGGGACTGGCATCAGGGCTGGGCTGATTCTGCTGCCCCAGAGCATTCACAGTTTACAAGCTGGGGAGGGGAGCTGTAAGTGAACAGAAGCTTCTGCTCAGCAAGTTACTGCTTATTAAATGCCGTTGCTTGAATTTCTTTGCAACTTTAAAGTAGATTTTCCAATCACCAGATGAGTCATCCCCCTAATCCTCTTTATTTTGCCAACAGACAAGTGAAAAGACCCAACTGATATACAGCTTGGCATGTTGCCATTTTATGATTCAATTTACTATCGTAATTGTTTGTTGTTCTGCTTTGTTTCTGCAAAATTGATGGATTATAATAATTATTTTGCATATTGTATTTCTCTTCCAGTCCTTAAATATAGAGAAAGGTATCTGGACCATTATTTTTTTTGCAAGTGAAGCACAGAAGGGGCATGTCACTTTCGTTTAGAGGTATCTAGGATAACCTTTATTATCAATATATGCTATTAGCAACATTAAGGAGGAAAATTGATTCCCAGGAAAATCCTTCTGGGCAGTTCCCCATCAGCTGAAAGGTCATGGCACTGCAGAGTTAAAACCTAATCATCTCCATATGACAATTCTTGCTGGGTTTGTTCCAGCTAAAATATCTTGTGAGACGGTCATATGAGTGCTTTATGACTGAATGAAGCAATCTGCAGAAGACACTTCCCCCTTGGCAGGGACTCACCACTCTGCAGCTGTGATGCAGTGACTGACAGCATGCCTGCTGCAAGGAAAAGTGTGCATCAAAAAGGGAAAGGCTAACACATCGTGTGGGTACACATTTTTAGGGGTTCTGCCATGCAAGGAGCTCAAGGTGAAAAAGTTTGGTCCACTTACATTTCAAAACTGGCCTCTACTTGAGCTTGGGTGAATGTTGCATGTCACAACACAGAAAGCCTCCGCAATGAGAACTTCCAGGCAAGACCTCTCATCCACTGCATTGTGCAGGCAAGGGCCTGATAGATCTGTCAGCTATTTTCTGGCAAGAACCTCCTGGCTAGGAGGCCACCTATGTGTGGCACGAGGCTATATGCCCATGTTGGAGGGGTCAGAGCTTTCTGGGGTAGGATTGAGTTCACCCATGGTGCCTTCTGGGAGCTGTTGCTGGAAAAAAACTCTCCCCAGAAGCATGCATGGGCTTTGCCTTGAAACTAAAGCCTGGTGGAGAGCTAGCAAGCAAACAAAAATTTCAGCAGAGTTGGGGTCCGGTACTCAGGCTCACTCCCTGCCTCCCATTTTTCAGCAGTACTGGCATACCAAGAGTCATCACCTTATTTTAGCCAGAACAGTGTCACCAAAGGAGCAGAAAGGGGGTGACAAAAATCATATTCAACACTGTACATGCTCATGCTCTGCCAGGAAGCAGACATTCCCATTGGATGCTGTTAGTTTAATCCAGAAAAAAAAAAAAAATGTTGGCAGGGAAAGAATCTTCTGTCTCTCAAGTCAAAGTGCCTCTTGGGACTTCTTCCAGGGAACACAGCACATGCCCCACCTCCTGCTCAAGGTCACATCCAAAATTATGGTTTCATCTTATGCAAAACAGCCTAATTTTTTTGGCAGAAAACTTGAAAATGAATACTGCAGCTTAATTGTGGAAATTCCTCTCTTTTTAATAGGATTTTATGCCTGGCTAATAAATAAGTTGTCTTTTGAATGAAAGCTGCCCCAACTCTGTTCTCCCACTGGATCCCAGCCCAGCTAGGAGAGGAGAAAACTCTGGAGAAGTTCGGCTCTCTCTGACAATAATCAATGCTGTTGAACGACATGCAATGGCAATATCTTTATTTATTTATTTATTGAGTTGCTATCATTAATCTCTGTTGCACTACTGCCTGCTCTCTCTCCCCATGGCTTTAAGACAAATCTTACAATTCGGATGATTTTTTTTTCCCAAGTGCTTTTGCCACCTTGCCTGTTTGCTGTTGCCGCCTCCTGTCTTCCATCCCTGGGCATAGTTCTCTGTTGTCTTCATGCTTTTTCTGTCTTAGGGTTAGTTCTTGCAGTCATTTTTCCCTTGGGATGGGGGAATGGACTGAAAAATGGGGTCAGCAGCGAATGGAAGGAGGATGGCTGCATACCCCAGCAGGGTAAAGTGCTGACTTAAGCAGCAAAGATTTTGACAATCAAACTATCTTCCCAGCTACTTTGCTGGTCATGATCTCCACAGGTCACTGCTGTGCTGGGTGGACACAGGCTCCTCAGAACAACAAATATATATTTATTTATCTGTGAGGCAGCCAGCGCAGCAGTGGCGCTTCTGAATGCAGACGATAATTCACTTCTGGCACTGTCTTGTGCCGTGTTAATATGAAAATGCAATGCTGATTTGGTTTGTTTGTTTTGTGCATGGAGATTGATGCTAAATTTCCCCCTGCAAATCCAACAGGATCGTTGTGGTTTAAGATAATTGCATAGCTTAGCAGAGTTGTAAAACTGCAGTTGATTCTGGCACTGAGAGCCTGCTTTCATGTGCCTCAGATTCATCGCCTGAAATTGAGTGCCAATTTGTTCAACAATCCACTATTTATTTATTTATTTAAATTTAAAATAATCAAGATAGGTTCCCAAGGCTCTATGGTCCTGCCATAACAAATTATGCAAAAAATACCATTAAATGAAACCTCGGCAGTTCAGCCAGCCAGCTATCTACCTCTGCTGTCATCTGGAAAGCATGTTTCTATCTCCTTTGAAAGCCTCTCACATAAATGTCTTTTGCAGTCTGCTTGGAAAGTCAGCAAATTTGATGTCTTCAAACGGAAAAGAGGAACAATTTCCAGAGCCATCAGACATAGCACTTTACAAGCTCCCCCTGTGCTTTTCCCAGTTTCTGGGTCCTAGGATTTCTGAACGCAGGCTATTTTTGGGTGTACAAAGCCCAGACCACAGAGAACTTTACTGTGCACACAGATACTGAGAGTGTGGGAGGACAGGACACTAAACTGTAAGGTGAAACCACAGATGTATTCTCTCTGCTTTCCCAGGCAAATACCGTAAACTCCAAGCAGACTCCAAGGCGCTGAACACAGCTCCTGAGACACCAATATCTTGTATCTTGTATTTAGATACTTTGCCTGGATTTCAGCTTTTGCTCTGCATTTTACTTTAACCATCATACATTTACTTTACTAACCATCATACGGATCACACTGTCAGTGTCTGTGCCCAAGAGGGAAGGCTGTATGTGCCTAATGAGACACATGTGATGAAAGCTGACTGAAAAGGATGCTTGGAAAGGAGGTAGAAAATCATAAACAAAGTAGGCTTAAAAATAGGGAACTTATTTTAACTAGGACTCGGTCTCCTGCTTGGTCTCCCTAAAGTTCAATTCAATGATAATATGGCACACTGGCATAAACAGCATACACGTATTATAACATGACCTTACCCTCCAAAACGCATGCCCACATCCAGTCTGCCTACAGGCACTGATCTTTGACCTGTAATAACTCCCATGCTCACAAATTGCCTAGGGAAGTGCTTGTAGACCTCCAAGCCAAAGTCTCCATGCAGCAGTTCAGCACAATTCAGGCAGTTTCAAAAAGCACCTTCTGCAATCAACGGAGAGCAACAGGCCCTGCCCAGCCGAGGATGCTGCCCACCCAGCAAAGCTCCTGACTCAGGGGTCTTAAGCTTTGTGGCTGAATCTGGGTTTGTTGCCCACCTGCATCTTTTGTCGCCTCAATGTCTGTGCCTTGGGCTGGACTCTAAGAGCCCCAGTAAAGTAGGGGCCCAGTACTAGGTGGGAAAAAAGCACCCTAAAAAAGGAAGGGTAGTGAAAACTTGACTGAGAGAAGACCAGACTTTAGCTAGATCCCTAAATCCCCTTTTTACAGATGTGACCTTTAGATCTTACAATACCAAGTAGAGCCAAGTACAAAACCTTCCAAAATTAAGGAGTTATACATTCTTTGAAAATCCTCCTCTGCAGGCTTCAGCCAAGGCCATGTACCAAATGTAACAAAACTGTGGAGTTCTGTCCTTCAGCATTTCTGTGATTCTTCACGGGACTGTTAAACACCCTCGGCCCAAGGTTGCTTATTGTTTCATGTTGGAAACTCACTACTTTCAGTAATTTCTGAATGAAAGACTCCTTAGGATGTGGAAAAGGGAAAGACTGTAGCATGTTTCCATGTGTTCAGGGATTTCAAAATCAGAAGCAACAGTGAGATTATGTGTTAGGCATCCTTTTAAACCTGGCTATATATTGTCATTTCTATTGTGGCTTTGTTGAAGCCTCTGAAAAACTCAGCCTTCCAAGCTAGCTAGGGTGGTAAAAAATTATTCAACAGTTAGGGAACACAATCCAGAGAACTGAAATGAAAGAGCCTGCAACTGGTTTTGCTGAAATTACCAGTATGTGCAATTAAATCACATGTATGCATGCTGTATGTTTCAGCAAAGTTGGGTTTAAGCTGTTTTTCTTCTCAAAAGACAACAACAGCTCCCTCTTTCCCACAGGTGAATGCATTTTAGATATGTTAGTAGGTAAAGCAGACACAGCAGCTGCAGGTTTAATTAAACGTTTGCCTAACCACGTAAAGAGACAGTGATATATCTTCATAGCATCTGGCAGTTTAACCATTCACTAGTCATCCTATAATTAGCATGCTGGTGAATTTAATAGAAAACTGTTCTAATGTAGTGCCAGATGGTCCTTCTGACTGACAAGGGGAATGACAATTTTTGTCATGTTTACTTCAAGGGTAGCAGAACAGTCAAAAAGATCCTTCTTTGAGCACAACGCTGATGAAGTAAGAGGTCGTGTTTGCTGTCTTCTGAAAGCAATAGCTTTGCATATTGCTATATGGAGTAAGAATGATTCATGAACTTCCTGTCAAAAGTTTTCCTTAGCTTTCCTTGTTTATTGCTCCGATGTTATAAAGGAATTAGCTTGCTTGTGTTTGCAGAAGAGCTCTGCATAAGTCAACTTTAGCATCCCAAGGTCCTGTGGGACAGGAGGAGGTGGGGGACGTAAAAGCAGTTCTGAGTGAGGTCTGCTCCCCAGAGAGGCCTGGGTGTCAGCCCCTGACCTTCGCAGGGGAACTTCAAATTAGCTCAAAAGCTACACAAGTGACTCAGCTACAGCTCCGTTCATTAGAGAAATTAGCTTTGACTAGGCAACTAGTGAAATGGCAAGACCATTAAAATAAGGAATATCAATGGAGAAGAAAATTAGAAGACAGGAGTTCTTGTTGTTAATAAATGAAGACAATTATTATGTAGCCTCTGGAAAATTTCGATAAACTTCAGCATCATTCTGGAGTTTATAATAGATTTTACTGGATTTAATAGTCAGACTATAGCAATCTTGTTATCAAAGAACGTCTTGTAACTAAAATCCTCTGGAAGAAGATACTGTGTGGAGCTGGTAGATCTCAGTGGTTCTTTCATTTTGAAGCTGGATGCTGCCTATTAAGCCAAAGACTCTTTCATGATAGGTATTGATCAAGTTCCAGTTAAGCACCAGCTAACATTTTGAACAGTAAAACTTGCTGACTGGTTTTCATACAGCCTGTATGTACAATCCCTTTTCCTTAAATAATAAAATGGATGGATGGATTGATCCATCCATCTATACTGTCAAAATGTCAGTGTAGGAGCTCATTACAGCAGACTGTTACCTTATCAACATGAGCAGCACATTCCTTACTAATATCCCAAGTCCCTCTCTACAGAGAACAACTGCTCTTAATGTGAGGCTCTTTCAAAATGCATCTAGACTGATGGAGATCTCCAGCTGCTTTTATGGGCCCCTGCAGTGATCCTGATCGAAAGACCATTGTACATCAAGGATTAATGATCCACATAACAGTGAACCTGAGTAGGCACAGGTCTGTGCTGCACATACAGCATCGCCTTCGGGCCTGTGCCGTGCTGCACATCTCCCTCAGCTGCAGGACAAACTCAGCTGGGTGATGGTAACAGGAGCCTGCAGGCAGCTCCCACTCAGACCTGGCGATTGCACCACCTGCACGGCCTTGCCTTTATCTAAAAGCGGGGTGAGTTCTCATGAGAACATCCTCCGTGTTTGACAGCAGAAATGATGAATTGAGCTGTTTTCTTGTAAGAAATCCTATATGAGCTTGAATGAGCTAAATAGGATAACCCCTTCTACCGACAGTGTCTGCACAGCATGCTGCGTGTGGAGGGGAAGCCTGCCCAGCGCTGCACAACTCGGGGGTCCTAGCATCTGAAGGGACGTAAGATTTACTACACTTTTCTCTTTCTTTGTACTGTTAGCTCTGATAAGTAGCATTTCAAATGATATGTTACAAAGCCTGGCTGCTTTTTTTACTGGGAGCGTAACTGTCCCAAAGCACCCAGTGCAATGGGCAGGTCCCAGTGCAAAAAGCTTTTGTGGAGAAAGGGTGGAAAGGGAGAGGGGGTGCCTGGCTGGCCTGCACACAGTGCTGGGGGCAGCCTCAAGGCCTCTAGCCCAGGCGGCTGTCACAGAGGTCTGGGAAAGAGAGGCGTTTTCTGATCACCTCACTCCAGCTGAAATATTAACATGCCTCAGGAAACACAGGGCCGGGAGAGGCCAGGCCAGGCGGCCCCACAGCGGCGGTGGGCAACGAGCAGCGGGGAGTGGGGGACATGGGGCGCAGCGGGATGGAGGCCTTGGGGGCTGCGGGGTGAGGTGTGGGTGGCAGGATCGGGGGACGTGTGTGGCTGCAGCGGGCCTCTCCAGCCGCCGGTGATTGCTTGGGGTGAGGGGGGCACAGAGCCACCTGCGGGGTGTGCAGCTTCCTTCACCCCCCTGCAAACCGGACTGGGGAGAGGGCGGCCCCTCTCCTGCACAGCTCAGCCAGCCAGTCTGCCCCCCACACACTGTGGGGGACCGGTGCCTGCACACTCCCATCTGCTTGTAATACACTGGAGCTGGCAAAATATGCTATGGGTTGTGGCTCGGCTGGGCGCAGGGGCAGAGGTGGCCCTAATTCACAGAAATCCACCCTACTACCCCAATAATGAACAGGCAAATATTAATGCATTCTGGGGTGGCAGAGTGGAAGAGCAGACTGGAGAAGTCTGTCAGGGGTTGCTGAAGATGAGGTTGGACATCAGTTCACTGAGAGGGTGATCAAGCACTGGAACAGGCTTCCAGGAGGGGGGGGGTGGGGGTGTCACGGCATCAAGTCTGTTGGTGTTCAAGAAGCATTTGGACAATGTTGTTAGATATATGGTTGGTCTGTTACGTTGTCCCATGCAGGGTCAGGAGTTGGTTTCAATGATCGTCCTGGGTCCCTGTGAGAAACACTCTGTGGCCAATAACGTAGGCTCAGGCGAGGATCTCAGTGAAGTAGTATTTTTTATTTGCGATTGCAATGGCAGGCGTCCCGCAAACAGGAGCGCACCTACTAGTTCCATAACACAGTTTATATAATTTATTTCTCAACTGGGACCCTCCCCTGTTTCCCCATTGATTGGGTAGCCCAGGTTCACAGTCTATCCGACGCTTTACAGATAATACATGGCTTTCAGTTGGCAGCCTGTTATCTTTCAAATTTCTAGTGACTTTTTACTCTGTGAGGTGGTAATGTTTCTTCCCTTATCTGACTTGGCTTGACACCCTGTGATTTTCGCTTAATTGAGCTAAAGGGTCTGTTACCTGCATTTTTCAAGGTTGTCTGGTAAGCTTTCTTAAGCATATCAATGCCACATTCCTTCCCTCTAAAGAATGTAACATCTCTAAAGAAAACTCTTTCTTACATGGTCACATACACCCAGTAAATGCTTTTCTGTTGAGTATAGATTTAGTACTTGTCTGTCTTCCCCTCCTGCCCCCCATACATTGAGCATTCCCAAGAAGCAGCATGTCTGCTACTTCTTGTGCTTATGTTACCAAATCTGGTGCAAAAACATTTTTGTTCCCACAGTGCCTTCCACCTCAGGATCTTCTATGATTCTGTGATCTGTCCTGGCAGCCAGGGCTATTGAAACTGCTCACATGGTGGGACAGGGGAACTCTGGGTGTGCCCAGGTCAGCTTCACATGAGCTGGGGCTGGGCACTAGCAGTGGGGAGGAGGTTCAGTTTGTGGACGATGCCTCTTGTCACTGGATACCACTGAGAAGCTTAGGGGTGTCCCCCTTTCAGATACTGGTATACATTGAAGAGTTGTCCCTTTGCCATCTCTTCTCTTGTCTGACCAGTCTCATCCCTCTCAGCCTTTCCTCCTGTGAGAGACTCTCCCCGGTCCCCTCATCATCTAAGGTGTAGCTCAGAGGAGAAGAATCACAACCCTCAACCTGCTGGCAACACTCCACCTAATGCAGCCCAGAGTACCATTAGCCTTCTTTGCAGCAAGGGCACTCATGTTCCGCTTGGTGTCCACCAGGACCCCAGATCCTATTCTGACAACCCACTTTCCAGCTGGGCAGCTGCCAGCATGTACTGGTGCCTGGGGTTGTTTCTCCCCAGGTGAACTTTGCTGTTTTCCTTGTTGTACTTGGTTCAACCGAACTGAGGTTTTTGTCAGACCATTTCTCCAGCCTGTCATTGTGGTAGGCAGCTAAGCACCACACAAACACTCTCTCAGGTTCCTCTCCTCAGCAGGATGGACGGGGGGCGGGGGGGGGGGGGTGAATAAGATGGAGGAAAAGAAACTTGCAGGTTTGAGATAGGAGTAGCTTAATGAAAGAATAGCAAAGGTTGCAATGAAGAAAAGAAGAAAAAAGTACTCTCTACTTCCCACCAGCAGGCTATGTTCAGATACTGCCTGGGAGGCAGGGCCTCAGTATATGTAGAAAACAAACAGCTTCAAAACAAGTGTTTCCTTGTTTCCTACCTTCTCCTTCTTCTTCCCCCAGCTTCTATTGCAAAGCATGACATCATATAGAGTCATAGAATGGCTTGGGTTGGAAGGGACCTTAAAGATCATCTAACTCCAACCTCCCTGCCACAGGTAGGGATGCCACCCATTAGATCGGGTTTGCCAGGGCCCCACCCATCCTGGCCTTGAACACCTCCAGGGATGGGGCATCCACAACTTCTCTGGGCAACCTGTGCTAGTGCCTCACTACCCTTACAGTGAAGAATTTCCTCCTAATACTTATACCAATTTTAGTTTAACACATTCCAGTCAGATCTGTCATTATCTCAACCTTTCGTGCCCCACGTTGGGCTCCAAAAGGACTGTTGTGGTTTAACCCAGCCAGCAGCTAAGTACCACACAGCCATTCGCTCACCCTCCCTGCTTCCTCTCTGGGATGGGGGAGAGAAACGGGAAAATGAAGCCTGTGGGTTGAGATAGAGACAGTTTATTAAGACAGGAAAATAATAATAATAATAATAATAGTACTAATAATAATAATGTGTATGAAACAAGTGATGCACAATGCAATTGCTCACCACCCGCTGACCAATGTCCAGTTTATCCCCAAGCAGCCGTCCCCCCCACCCCGGCTAGCCACCCCTATATATTGTTTAGCATGACGTCAGATGGTATGGAATACCCCTTTGGCCAGTTTGGGTCAGCTGTCCTGGGTCTGTCCCCTCCCAGCTCCTGCTGCACCCCCAGCCTGCTCGCTAGCAGGACAGAGCGAGAAGCTGAAAAGTCCTTGGCTTGGTGTAAGCACTCCTCTGCAACAATTAAAACATCAGCATGTTATCAGCACTCTTCTCATCCTAATCCAAAACATAGCACCCTACCAGCTACTAGGAGGAAAATTAAATCTATCCTAGTTGAAACCAGGATAGTGTGACATCATGTGGTATGGAATATCCCTTTGGTTGGTTTAGGTCAGCGGCCCTGGCGATGTCCCCTCCCCATCACTTGCCCACCCCCAGCCTGCTGGCTCTTGGGGGCTTGGAGGGAGTCCTGATGCTGTGCCAGCACTATGCAGCAATAGACACAACACTGGAGTGATACCAGTGCTGTTCCAGCTACGGGTGCAGAGCACAGCACTGTGTGGGCTGCTGCAGGGAAAGTTAACTCCATCCCAGACAGACCCAGCACAGCTATCCTGTCTCAGTCATGTCCTTGTGATTAGTTCACAATATCTATAGAAATCCCTTATCCTCCAGAACTATCCTGTCTCAGTCCTGTCCCTGTGATTAGTTTACAATATCTATAGAAATCCCTTATTTTCCAGAGCTATCCTGTCTCAGTCCCTACTATAGTTCTATAGTTAACCCATTAGCATCTATTCCTTACTTCAGAGAGGTACTCCAGACCTCTGATCATCTTTGTGGCCCTCCTCTGGACCTGCTATAACAGATCCACATCCTTCTTGTGCTGGAGGCCCCAGACCTGGATGCAGAACTCCAAGTGGGGCCTCACAAGGGCAGAGTAGGGGGGACAATCATAGAATATCCCGAGTTGAAAGGGACACACAAGAATCATCGAGTCCAACTCCTGGCACCACACAGGTTTACCCAAAAATCAGAATTCAGACCATGTGACTAAGTGCACAGTCCAAACGCTTCTTAAACTCTGACAGGCTTGGTACCATGACGATGTCCCTGGGAAGCCTGTTCCAGTGTATGACCGCCCTCTCGGTGAAGAACCTCTTCCTGATATCCAGCCTGAACCTCCCTTGTTGCAGCTTGATTCCATTCCCTCGGGTCCTATCACTGGCCACCAGAGAGAAGAGGTTGGCACAGGCCCCTCCACTCCCCCTATTGAGGAAGCTGTAGACTGCAATGAGGTCCCCCCTCAGCCTCCTCTTTTCCAGGCTGAACAGGCCAAGTGACCTCAGCTGTTCCTCATACATCTTCCCCTCTAGGCCCTTCATCATCTTCGTCACCCTCCTCTGGACACTCTCCAACAGTTTAATGTCCTTCTTGTACTGTGGTGCCCAGAACTGCACACAGTACTCGAGGTGAGGCCGCACCAGTGCAGAGTAGACACAGACACAGATTTCTAGGTTGGAAGAGACCTCAAGATCATCGAGTCCAACCTCCGACCTAACACTAACAAGTCCTCCACTAAACCATATCGCTAAGCTCTACATCTAAACGTCTTTTAAAGACCTCCAGGGATGGTGACTCCACCACCTCCCTGGGCAGCCCATTCCAATGCCTAACAACCCTTTCGGTAAAGAAGTACTTCCTAACATCCAACCTAAAACTCCCCTGTCGCAACTTTCGCCCATTCCCCCTCGTCCTGTCACCAGGCACGTGGGAGAACAGACCAACCCCCACCTCTCTACAGCCTCCTATAAGGTAACTGTAGAGAGCGATAAGGTCGCCCCTGAGCCTCCTCTTCTCCAGGCTGAACAAGCCCAGCTTCCTCAGCCGCTCCTCGTAAGACTTGTTCTCCAGACCCCTCACCAGCTTCGTTGCCCTTCTCTGGACTCGCTCGAGCACGTCCATTCCTTCCTGTAGCGAGGGGCCCAAAACTGAACACAGAACTCAAGGTGTGGCCTCACCAGAGCTGAGTACAGGGGCACAATCACTTCCCTAGACCTGCTGGACACACTGCTTCTTATACAGGCCAGGATGCTGTTGGCCTTCTTGGCCACCTGAGCACACTGCTGGCTCATATTCAGCTGACTATCAACCAATACTCCCAGGTCCTTCTCCGCCAGGCAGCTTTCCAGCCACTGATCTCCCAGCCTGTAGCTCTGCTTGGGGTTGTTGCGCCCCAGGTGCAGGACCCGGCACTTGGCCTTGTTGAACTTCATACAGTTGACCTCAGCCCATCGGTCCAGCCTATCCAGATCCTCCTGCAGAGCCTTCCTGCCCTCGAGCAGATCGACACACGCACTTAGCTTGGTGTCATCTGCAAACTTACTGAGGGTAAGGTACTCAATCCCCTCATCCAGATCATCGATAAAGATATTAAAGAGGACCGGCCCCAGTACCGAGCCCTGGGGGACACCACTAGTGACCAGCCTCCAACCAGATTTGACTCCATTCACCACAACTCTCTGGGCCCGGCTATCCAGCCAGTTTCTAACCCAGCGAAGCGTACGCCAGTCCAAGCCCCGAGCAGCCAGTTTCTTGAGGAGAATATTGTGGGGAACGGTGTCAAAAGCCTTACTGAGGTCAAGGTAAACCACATCCACAGCCCTTCCCTCATCCACCAAGCGCGTCACTTTGTCATAGAAGGAGATCAGGTTCGTCAAGCAGGACCTGCCTTTCATAAACCCATGCTGACTGGGCCTGATCGCCTGCTTGCCCTGCAAGTGCCGCGTGATGACCCTCAAGATAATCTGCTCCATGAGCTTTGCTGGCACTGAGGTCAAACTGACAGGCCTATAGTTCCCCGGGTCTGCCCTCCGGCCCTTCTTATAGATGGGCGTCACATTGGCTAGCCGCCAGTCAACTGGGACCTCCCCTGATAGCCAGGACTGCCGATAAATGATGGAAAGCGGCTCGGCCAGCTCCTCCGCCAGTTCTTTCAGTACCCTCGGGTGCATCCCATCCGGCCCCATCGACTTGCGCACATCCAAGCTCCGTAGCAGGTCGCCAACCATTTCCTCATGAATAGCGAAGGCCACATCCTGCTCCCCATCCCCTTCCACCAGCTCAGGGCACTGGGTATCCAGAGAACAACCGGTATTGCTGCTAAAGACTGAGGCAAAGGCGGCATTAAGCACCTCAGCCTTTTCCTCATCCTTAGTAACTAGGTTTCCCCTCGCATCCAGTAAAGGATGGAGATTCTCCTTAGTCCTCTGTTTCGCGTTGATATATTTGTAAAAGGATTTTTTGTTGTCTTTAACGGCAGTAGCCAGATTGAGCTCCAGATGAGCTTTGGCCTTTCTAATTTTCTCCCTACACAGCCTCGCTACATCCTTGTAGTCCTCCTCAGTGGCCCGCCCTTTTTTCCAAAGTTTATAAACCCTCTTTTTTCTGCTAAGCACAAGCCGCAACTCTCTGTTCAGCCAGGCCGGTCTTCTTCCACGCCGGCTCGTCTTTGGGCACGTGGGGACGGACTGCTCCTGAGCCATTAAGATTTCCTTCTTGAGGAGCGCCCAGCCTTCCTGGACTCCTCTGCCCTTCAGAACCGCCTCCCAAGGGACTCGGCCAACCAGCGTCCTGAGCAGCTCAAAGTCAGCCCTCCGGAAGTCCAAGACAGCAGTTTTACTGGTCCCCTTCCTGGCCTCGCCAAGAATAGAGAACACTACCATTTCGTGGTCACTCTGTCCACAACAGCTTCCGACCACCACATCTCCCACCAGTCCTTCTCTGTTCGTGAACAGAAGGTCTAGCGGGGCACCACCCCTGGTAGGCTCACTGACCAGCTGCGTCAGGAAGCTATCTTCCACGCTCTCCAGAAACCTCCTAGACTGCTTTCTCTGTGCCGTGTTGTGTTTCCAGGATATGTCCGGGAAGTTGAAGTCCCCCACGAGCACAAGCACCAACGATTTTGCAACTTCTGTCAGTTGCCTATAAAACTCCTCATCCGTCTCCTCATCCTGGTTCGGCGGTCTATAACAGACCCTGACCAGGATGCTAGCCTTGCCGGCCTTCCCGCGGATCCTAACCCACAGGGATTCAACCTTATCATTCCCAGCCTGGAGTTCCACAACATCAAAAGATTCTCTAATGTAGAGAGCCACGCCACCACCCCCTCTGTGCTGCCTGTCCCTCCTGAAGAGCCTATAGCCAGGCATTGCAGCACTCCAGTCATGAGAGCGGTCCCACCACGTCTCCGTGATGGCAACCAAGTCGTAGCCTGCCTGCTGCACGATGGCTTCCAGTTCCTCTTGTTTTTTACCCATGCTGCGTGCATTAGTGTAGATGCACTTCAGCTGGGCCATCGCCTTCTTCCCCAGCCTAGCCATTGTTTCCCCCGGCACAGCTCCAACAAGCCTTGTTTGAGCCCTGTCCCCCTTCTTACCTAGTTTAAAGCGCTCTCTATGAGCCCCGCCAGCTCCTGGCCTAGGATCCGTTTTCCCCTTGGAGATAGGGACCCGTCTGGGGCCATCAGGCCGGGCGCCGAGTAAAGCTCCCCATGGTGAAAAAAAACAAAATTTCTGTGCTGGCACCAGTCTCTGAGCCACCTATTAACCACGTGAGCTTTCTGTGTCCTCTCCGTGCCTCTCCCTTCCCCCGTAGGGACAGACGAAAACACCACCTGCACTCCTGCTCCCTCCACCAATCTTCCCAGCCCCCTATAGTCCTGTTTGATAGCCTTGAGGCTTCTCTTTTCAACATCATCACTGCCAGCCTGGACTATCAAAAGCGGGTAATAGTCAGAGGGGCGAACCAGGTTGGAAGCTTCCTGGTAACGTCTCTGACCTTGACCCCAGGGAGGCAGCAGACTTCCCTATGTGTGGGGTCAGGCCAACAAATAGGGCCCTCCATTCCCCTGAGGAGGGAGTCGCCCACAACAATCACCCTTCTTTCTTTCTTGGTGGAGGCAGTCCTGAGGCGTGGAGTCAACTTCCTCACCTCAGGCATCCTCCTGGGTAGGCTTCCTACCTCGTCCTCACCCACCGGTCTCTCAAGCTCCAGGGCCTCAAACCTATTGTTCAAGGGCACCTGGGAAGGCGGCGCCGGAAGGGGAGGGCATCTCCTGCGAGGTCGAGAGGGGACCTGTCTCCATTCCTCCTCAACTCGCAGGTCCCCTCCCTCTGCCCGATGGCGACAGGGCAGGGGGTCCACCCCCCTTTGGGGTGTCTCACCCCGGTACCTCTCCCTCCGGTCCTGTAGGGAGTTGTTCCACCAGTCTATCTCCCGCTCGCACTCCCTGATATCCCTCAACCTCTCCACCTCCTCCTTGAGTTCCGCCACCATGCGGACCAGGTCGTCCACCTGCTCGCACCTCACGCAAGCAGTCTCTCTGCCTCCCGCCGATGGCAGCAAGAGGCTCAGACACTCCCCGCATCTGGAGACCTGAACTGCCGCATGTTTGGACGGGCAGTCATTCTGGGTGTGTACTGACTTCCTAGAGAAAGCACCGTGCCTGGTGGAGACCATTGCAGCCCAGCTGATGGGAGAGTGCCGTTAGAGGAGTTGTCCCTATGGGCGGGTGTGAGCGCTCCGCCCTTCCTGCCCGCCCTGCCTGCGCTAACTGCCTCGCTAACTGCCGTAGAGCAGGACAATCACTTCCCTCGACCAACTAGCAATGCTGTGCTTGGTGCACCCCAGGGTTGGCCCTCCTGGCTGCCAGGGCACACTGCTGGCTCATATTCAGCTTGCTATCAACCAAAACCCCCAGATCCCTTTCTGTGGGGCTGCTCTCCAGCGTCTCATCGCCTGGTCTGTACCTATATCCAGGGTTGCCCCATCCCAGGTGCAGGACCCAGCACTTGCTCTTGTTAAACTTCATGCGGTTGGTGATCGCCCAGCTCTCCAATCTGTCCAGATCTCTCTGCAAGGTTTTTCCACCCTCTCCTCCAACAGCTCTTCCCAGTTTAGTATCATCAGCAAACTTACTCAAAACAACTTCCTACACCCAAGTAATTTATAAAAACATTGAAAAGAACTGTCCCTAAAATGGAGCCCTGGGGTGCCCACTGGTGACTGACCACCAGCCTGATGTAGTCCCATTTAACATAACCCTTTGAGCCCTACCATGAGCCAATTGCTCACCCATCATATTATGTTTTTATGTAGCTGTATGCTGGACATTTTGTTCAGTAGGATCCTATGGGAAACTGTATAAAAGCTTTACTCAAATCCAAAAAGATTACATCAACTGGCTTCCCTTGGTCGATTAGATGGGTGATCTTATCATAAGAGGAATTTAAATTTGTTAAAAAGCACCTACCCCTCATGAACCCATCTTGGCTAGGACCTATGACTTCATTGTCCCCTAGGTGCATTTCAATAACTTCAAGGATCATCTTCTCTGAGTTCCTTCTCTGGACTCTCTCGAGCACCTTCATGTCCTTCTTGTAGTGAGGGGCCCAAAACCGAACACAGTACTCAAGGTGCGGCCTCACCAGAGCCGAGTACAGGGGCACAATCACTTCCCTAGACCTGCTGGACACACTGCTTCTTATACAGGCCAGGATGCTGTTGGCCTTCTTGGCCACCTGAGCACACTGCTGGCTCATATTCAGCCGACTATCAACCAGTACTCCCAGGTCCTTCTCTGCCAGGCTGCTTTCCAACCACTCATCTCCCAGCCTGTAGCTCTGCTTGGGGTTGTTACGCCCCAGGTGCAGGACCCAGCACTTGGCCTTGTTGAACCTCATATAGTTGGCCTCAGCCCATCGGTCCAGCCTATCCAGATCCTCCTGCAGAGCCTTCCTGCCCTCGAGCAGATCGACACACGCACCTAACTTGGTGTCATCTGCAAACTTACTGAGGGTGCACTCAATCCCCTCATCCAGGTCATCGATAAAGATATTGAAGAGGACCGGCCCCAGTACTGAGCCCTGGGGACTCCACTAGTGACCGGCCTCCAACTGGATTTGACTCCATTCACCACAACTCTTCGGGCCCAGCTATCCAGCCAGTTTTTAACCCAACGAAGCGTACGCCAGTCCAAGCCATGAGGAGCCAGTTTCTTGAGGAGAATATTGTGGGAAACGGTGTCAAAAGCCTTACTGAAGTCAAGGTAGACCACATCCACAGCCTTTCCCTCATCCACCAAGCGCGTCACTTTGTCATAGAAGGAGATCAGGTTCGTCAAGCAGGACCTGCCTTTCATAAACCCATGCTGACTGGGCCTGATTGCCTGGTTGCCCTGTAAGTGCCGTGTGATGACACTCTGATGATAATCTGCTCCATGAGCTTTGCTGGCACTGAGGTCAAACTAACAGGCCTATAGTTCCCCGGGTCTACCCTTCAACCCTTCTTGTAGATGGGCATCACATTTGCTAGCCACCAGTTGACTGGGACCTCTCCTGATAGCCAGGACTGCCGATAAATGATGGAAAGCGACTTGGCCAGCTCCTCCGCCAGTTCTTTCAGTACCCTCGGGTGGATCCCATCCGGCCCCATCGACTTGCATACATCCAAGTGCTGTAGCAGGTCGCCAACCATTTCCTCATGGATTATGAGGGCCACATCCTGCTCCCCATCCCCTTCCACCAGCTCAGGGGACTGGGTATCTAGAGAACAACTGGTTTTGCCGCTCAAGACTGAGGCAAAGAAGGCATTAAGCACCTCAGCCTTTTCCTCATCCTTAGTAACTAAGTTTCTCCCCGCATCCAGTAAAGGATGGAGATTCTCCTTAGTCCTCCTTTTGGTGCTGATGTATTTATAAAAACATTTTTTGTTATCTTTAACGGCAGTAGCCAGATTGAGCTCCAGATGAGCTTTGGCCTTTCTAATTTTGTCCCTGCACAGCCTCGCAACATCCTTATAGTCCTCCTGAGTAGCCCGCCCTCTTTTCCAAAGTTTATAAACCCTCTTTTTTCTCCTAAGCTCGAACCACAACTCTCTGTTCAGCCAGGCCGGTCTTCTTCTGTGCCGGCTCGTCTTTGGGCATGTGGGAACAGACTGCTCCTGAGCCATTAAGATTTCCTTCTTGAAGAGTGCCCAGCCTTCCTGGCCTCCTCTGCCCTTCAGAACCACCTCCCAAGGGACTCTGCCAACCAGTGTCCTGAAAAGCTCAAAGTCAGCACTCCGGAAGTCCAAGACAGCAGTTTTACTGATCCCCTTCCTGGTTTCACCAAGAACAGAGAATTCTACCATTTCTTGGTTACTCTGCCCACGGCAGCTTCCGACCACCACATCTCCCACCAGTCCTTCTCTGTTTGTGAACAGAGGTCTAGCGGGGCACCTCCCCTTGTAGGCTCACTAACCAGCTGCGTCAGATAGCTATCTTCCATGCTCTCCAGAAACCTCCTAGACTGCTTTCTCTGGGCTGTGTTGTGCTTCCAGGATATGTCTGGGAAGTTGAAGTGCCCCACGAGAACAAGCGCTGACGATTTTGCAACTTCAGCCAGCTGCCTGTAGAACTCCTTATCTGTCTCCTCATCCTGGTTCGGCGGTCTATAACAGACCCCCATCAGGATGCTTGCCTTGTTGGCCTTCCCGCTGATCCTAACCCATAGGGACTCAGCCTTATCATTCCCAGCCTCAAGTTCCACAACATCAAAACACTCTCTAATATAGAGAGCCACACCACCACCCTTTCTGTGCTGCCTGTCCCTTCTGAAGAGCCTATAGCCAGACACTGCAGCACTCCAGTCATGAGAGTGGTCCCACCACGTTTCCGTGATGGCAACCAAGTCATAGCCTGCCTGCTGCATGATGGCTTCCAGCTCCTCTTGTTTTTTACCCATGCTGCGTGCATTAGTGTAGATGCACTCCAGTTGGGCCATTGACTTCTCCCCCGGCCTTGCCATTGTTCCCCCTGGCACACCTCTGACAAGCCTTATTTCATCCCTGTCCCTCTTCTTACCTAGTTTAAAGCCCTCTCAATGAGCTCTGCCAGCTCCTGGGCTAGGATCCGTTTTCCCTTAAGGGACTGGTGGAACCCATCTGCGGCCATCAGGCCAGGTGCTGAGTAAAGCGCCCTGTGGTCAAACAATACAAAATTTCTGTGTTGGCATCAGCCTCTGAGCCACGTGTTAATCAGGTGGGCTTTCTGTGTCCACTCTGTACCCCTCCCTGACACTGTAGGGATGGACGAAAACACCACCTGTACTCCCGCTCTATCTACTAACCATCCCAGTCCCCTAAAGTCCCGTTTGATAGCCTTCAGGCTTCTCTCTTCAATTTCATCACTGCAAGCCAGGACTATCAAAAGCGGATAGTAGTCAGAGGGGCGAACCAGGTTGGGAAGATTTCTGGCAATGTCCCTGACCCTGACCCCAGGGAGGCAGCAGACTTCCCTACTGGTAGGGTCAGGCCAACAAATAGGGCCCTCTGTCCCCCTGAGAAGGGTCACCTACAACGATTACCCTTCTGTATTTCTCGGTGGAGGCAGTCTTGAGGAGTGGAGTCGACTTCCTCTCCCTAGGCATTCTCCTGGGTAGACTTTCTACCTCGTCCTCACCCACCAGTCTCTCAAGCTCCAGGACCTCAAATCTGTTGTGTAAGGGCACCTGGGAAGGTGGGGGCTGTAGGGGGGGGAGTTGCCTGCAGGGTTGAGCAGGGACCTGTCTCCATTCCTCCTCAACTCCTAGGTCCCCTCCCTCTGCCCGACAGGGCAGGGGGTCCACCCCTATTTGGGGTGTCTCACCCCAGTACCTCTCCTTCAGGCCTTGCAGGAGTTTTGTCTCATTTTTAAGCGGAACCTCCTATGTTCCAGCTTGCACCCTTTGCCCCCGGTCCTATCATTAGATGTCACTGAGAAGAGCCTGGCTCCTTCCTCCTGACCCTCACCCTTTACATATTTATAAACATTAATAAGGTCACCCCTCAGTCTCCTCTTCTCCAAGCTAAAGAGACCCAGCTCCCTCAGCCTTTCCTCAAAAGGGAGATGCTTCACTCCCTTAATCATCATCACGGCTCTGCGCTGGACTCTCTCAAGCAGTTCCCTGTCCTTGAACTGAGGGGCCCAGAACTGGACACAATATTCCAGATGGGGTCTCACCAGGGCAGAGTAGAGGGGGAGGAGAACCTCTCTCGAGCTACTAACCCCGTATTTATGGATGTCTAGCTTGCTTAATTGGTCCTTAACCCAGTCCTCATCAACGAAGGCAAACTCCTCCTTTATCCTGACTTCCTCTGGGGCCTCAGGGGTATGGGCTCCTCAGGACAGCCTCTGGCAGTATGGACAGAGATCAAGAAGGCATTCAGTAACTCTGCCTTCTCTGTATCTTCTGTCACCAGGGCACCCACCTCATTCATCATTCATTCAGCCTTAAAGATCATCTAGTTTCAACCCCCCTGCTCTGGACAGGGTTGCCAACCACTACAGCAGGCTGCCCAGAGCCACGTCCAGCCTGGCCTTGAATGCCTCTAGGGATGGGGCATCCACAACGTCTCTGGGCAACCTGTTCCAGTGCTTCACCACCCTCTGAGTGAAAAACTTCCTCCTAATATCTAACTTAAACCTCTCCTGTCTTAGTCTAAAACCATTCCCCCTTGTCCTATCACTATCAACACATGTAAACAGGTTTTTTATTCTGTTTATACGCTCCCTTCTATTTATACGCTACCTTTAAGTAGTGGAAGGCTGCAATGAGGTCTCCCTGGAGCCTTCTCTTCTCCAAGCTAAAAAAGCCCAGTTCCCTCAACCTTTCTTCATAGGAGAGGTGCTCGAGCCCTCTGATCATCTTAGTGGCCCTCCTCTGGACCTGTTCCAAGAGCTCCACATCCTTCTTGTGCTGGGGGCCCCAGGCCTGTATATAATATTCCAGGTGGGATCTCACAAGAAAAAGTAGAGGGGGACAATAACTTCCTCCTACCTGCTGGCCACCCCTTTTTTAATGCAGCCCAGCACATAGCTGGCCTTCTGAACTGCAAGTGCACACTGCTGGCTCATGTCCAGCTTCTCGTCCAGCAGGACCCCCAAGTCCTTCTCTGCAGGGCTGCTCTCAAGTTCTTCTTCTCCCAGTCTATATAAATACCTGGGGTTGCCCCAGCCCAAGTGCAATACCTTGCACTTGGCCTTGTTGAACCTCATTAGGTTCTCATGGGCCCACTTCTCCAGCCTGTCCAAGTCCCTCTGGATGGCATCCCTTCCCTCTAGTGTATCGACTACACTGCTCAGCATGGTGTCATCTGCAAATTTGCTGAGGGTGCACTCGATTCCGTCATCTATGTCATTGATAAAGATGTTGAAGAGCACTGGTCCCAGGACCGACCCCTGAGGGACACCACTTGTGACCGGCCTCCACTCAGACATAGAACTGTTGACCACAACCCTTTGGCTGCAACCAGCCAACCAATTCTTTATCCACCTAACAGTCCATCCTTCAAATCCATACCTCTCCAATTTAGAGAGAAGAATGTGGTGAGGGACCATATCAAAGGCTTTGCTCAAGTTCAGATAGATGATATCCATCGCTCTTCCTTTGTCCACCAATGCTGTCACTCCATTCTAGAAGGCCGCCAGATTGGTTAGGCAAGATCTGCCTTTGGTGAAGCCGTGCTGGCCATCTCGGATCATCTCTTTATCTTGTACATGCCTTAACATGTCTTCCAGGAGGATCTGCTCCATGATCTTCCCAGGCAAAGAGGTGAGGCTCAGCAGCCTGTAGTTCCCCTGGTCTTCCTTTCTCCCTTTCTTAAAAATTGGAGCAATGTTTCTCTTTTTCCAGTCACCAGGGACTTCACCCAACAACCATGATTTTTCAAATATGATGGAGAGTGGCTCCGCACCACATCAGCCATCTCTCTCAGCACCCTGAGATGTATACCATCTGGCCCCATAGACTTATACACATCCGATTTCATTAGGCAGTCCTGAACTCGTTCCACTGTCACAGTGGGACGGAATCCACTCCTCTCACACTCTCCTCGAGGTTCAGGGTCCTGACGTGTGGCGTAATGACCACACGGATACCTGGGTAAGTTTAAGGATCAATAACTTCAACCACTTTATTGAGGACAGGCTCCCTTCTTATACCATTAACTCTACAAGCGGTATTTTCTCACTATTCATTGGTTAACAACTTTGCCCAGCAACAGCAAACATTTAGCAAAATTCCATATCTTAACAGCTGGAGAACAAGCAGTTTGAGACAGCAAGGCGTCTCGTGAATCACCACTTTGTTCCTTCTAACTTGTTTACATTCCTCACGGCTTTATTGTTAGGAGTCCGATGGTATAGAATCACAGAATATCCCAAGTTGAAAGGGACCCATAAGGATCATCGAGTCCAACTCATGGCACCACACAGGTCTACCCAAAAATTCAGACCACGTGACTAAGTGCACAGTCCAAACGCTTCTTAAACTCTGACAGGCTTGGTGCAATGACTCCTTCCCTGGGGAGCCTGTTCCAGTGTGCAACAACCCTCTCAGTGAAGAACCTCTTCCTGATGTCTAGCCTAAACATCCCCTGCCCTGTTTCCACTGCCTGTGCAGTTCCTTCTTTTGCCTAAGTTTGACCGGTCATTGCTCAGCCATACCAGTTTCCTGCCTTCCCTGCTTGATTTATTGCACATGGGGATGGAGAGCTCTTGCGCTCTAAGAAATATATCCTTAGAGTTGCCAGCTCTGATCATATCCTCTGTCCCTAAGGACAGTGTCCCATGGGATTTCATCCACTAATTCTTTGAACAACTGGAAGTTTGCTCTTCTGAACTTGAGGGTCCTGACTTTGCTCTTTGCCAGGCCCACATCCCTCGAGATCACAAACTCAATCAGGGCGTGGTCATTGCAACCCAGACTGTCTCCAATCTTAACCTCTTCAATAAGGTCATCCACACTGGTGAGCACCAGGTGAGAAACACTTCTCCTCTTGTTGGTTTGTCTAATACCTGGACGAGGAAGTTGATAATCTGCTCCATGAGCTTTCCTAGCACTGATGTCAAACTAACAGGCCTATAGTTCCCCGGGTCTACCCTCCAGCCCTTCTTGTAGATGGGTGTCACGTTTGCTAGCCACCAGTTGACTGGGACCTCTCCTGATAGCCAGGACTGCCGATAAATGATGGAAAGTGGCTTGGCCAGCTCTTCCGCCAGTTCTCTCAGTATCTTCAGGTGGATCCCATCCGGCCCCATCGACTTGCGTACATCTAAGTGCTGTAGCAGGTCGCCAACCATTTCCTCATGGATTATGAGGGCCACATCCTGCTCCCCATCCCCTTCCACCAGCTCAGGGGACTGGGTATCTAGAGAACAACTGGTCTTGCCACTAACGACTGAGGCAAAGAAGGCATTAAGCACCTCAGCCTTTTCCTCATCTCTTGTCACTAAGTTTCCCCCCGCATCCAGTAAAGGATGGAGATTCTCCTTAGTCCTCCTTTTCGTGTTAATGTATTTATAAAAACACTTTCTGTTATCTTAGAATCATAGAATCATAGAATCATAGAATATCCCGAGTTGGAAGGGACCCATAAGGATAATCTAGTCCACCTCTTGGCACCGCACAGGTCTGCCCAAAGTTTAGACCATGTGACTAAGTGCACAGTTCAATCGCTTCTTAAATTCAGACAGGCTTGGTGCAGTGACTACTTCACTGGGGAGCCTGTTCCAGTGTGCGACCACCCTCTCGGTGAAGAACCTCTTCCTGATGTCCAGCCTAAACTTCCCCTGCCTCAGCTTCACACCATTCCCGCGGGTCCTATCACTGGTGGTTACAGTGAATAGGTCACCTGCCTCTCCACTCCCCTTCGCAAGGAAGTTGTAGACCGCGATGAGGTCCCCCCTCAGCCTCCTTTTCTCCAGGCTGAACAGGCCCAGTGCCCTCAGCCGCTCCTCATACGTCTTCTCCTCTAGGCCCTTCATCATCTTCGTCACCCTCCTCTGGACACTCTCCAACAGTTTAATGTACTTTTTGTACTGTGGTGCCCAGAACTGCACACAGTACTCGAGGTGAGGCCGCACCAGCGCAGAGTAGAGCGGGACAATCACTTCCCTCGACTGACTAGCGATGCCATGCTTGATGCATCCCAGGATACGGTTGGCCTTCCTGGCTGCCAGGGCACACTGCTGGCTCATATTCAGCTTGCTGTCAACCACAATGCCCAGATCCCTTTCTGCGGGGCTGCTCCCCAGCGTCTCGTCGCCCAGTCTGTACGTATAGCCAGGGTTGCCCTGTCCCAGGTGCAGGACCCGGCACTTGCCTTTGTTAAACTTCATGTGGTTGGTGATTGCCCAGCTCTCCAATCTGTCCAGATCTCTCTGCGAGGCCTTTCCACCCTCATCCGAGTCCACAACTCCTCCAAGTTTGGTGTCGTCGGCAAATTTGCTCAAAACACCTTCTAGTCCTACATCCAAATCTTTTATAAAGACATTGAAGAGGACTGGCCCTAAAATGGAGCCTTGAGGGACCCCACTAGTGACCATCCGCCAGCCAGATGTGGCCCCATTAACCACAACCCTTTGAGCCCTGCCCGTCAGCCAATTGCTCACCCATCGTATGATGGTTTTGTTAAATTGGATGCTGGACATTTTGTCCAGTAGGATCCTATGGGAAAGCGTGTCAAAAGCCTTGCTGAAGTCCAAAAAGATCACATCAGCTGGTTTCCCTTGGTCAACTAGATGGGTGATCTTATCATAAAAGGAAATCAAATTTGTTAGGCAGGACCTACCCCTCATGAACCCATGTTGGCTGGGACCAATGACTGCATTGTCCCCCAGGTGCGCTTCAATAACTTCAAGAATCATCTTCTCCATAATTTTACCAGGCACTGACGTGAGACTGACAGGCCTGTAATTGCTAGGGTCTTCTTTCTTACCCTTCTTGAAAACTGGGACATTTGCCAGCTTTCAGTCCAATGGGACCTCACCAGATTCCCAAGATTGTTGAAAAATAATTGAGAGAGGTCCCGCGATGACGTCTGCCAGCTCTTTAAGCACCCTGGGATGAATCCCATCCGGACCCATGGACTTGTATGGATCCAGGTGGAGCAGCAAATCCCGCACACGTTCAGGGTCGGTTTGGAGTTTGTCATTCCCACCATCATGGTCCTCCAGCTCAGGGTACCCTGGGTCCTGAAGCCCATCATCAGCATTGAAGACAGAGGCAAAGAAGGCATTAAACGTCTCTGCTTTGCCTATGTCATTGTCTGTGAGGAGACCCTCCCCGCCTAGTAGTGGACCTATGTTTTCTTTGGTTCTCCTTTTTCCGTTCACATATCTAAGAAAAACTTTTTTATTGTCTCTCACAGACATGGCCAGCTTCAGCTCTAGTTGGGCTTTGGCTCCGCGAATTTTCTCCCTACAAACACGAACAGCATCCCTATATTCCTTCATCATCGTCTGACCCTCCTTCCAGCAGCCGTACACTTTCTTTTTTCGCCTTAGCTCCAGTAGAAGATCCCTGGTCAGCCAGGCCAGCCTTCTGCCCCACTTGCCTGACTTCCGATATTTTGGAATCGCCTGATCTTGAGCTTTTAGGAGGCAGTGCTTAAAGATGGACCAGCACTGATGGACACCAATGCCTTCAAAAGCAGTTTCCCAGGGGACCTTGCTGACTAATTCCCTGAGCAGCCTGAAGTCTGCTTTCCCCACATCCAGGGCTGAAGTTTTGGTGGCAGTTTTCCTTCTGTCACCATAAATTCTAAACTCAACCACTTCCTGGTTACTATGACCGAGACAGCTGCCAATTGCCACGTCTCCCACAAGACCCTCTCTGTTCTCCAGCAACAGATCTAGGAGGGCGCCTTTCCTAGTTGGCTCACTTAGCACCTGCACCAAGAAGTTATCATCTAGGTGCTTTATGAACCTCCTGGACTTGCTCGTGTCAGCTGTGTGGTGATCCCAGTTGACGTCTGGCAAGTTAAAATCCCCCATTAGGACAAGGGGAGTCAATCTCAAGGCATCTCTTAGTTCTGCAAAGAATAATTCATCAGCGTTGTCATCCTGGCCTGGTGGTCTGTAATAGACTCCCACAACAACATCCCCTTTATTTGCTCGTCCCTTAACCCTTACCCAGAGGCTTTCAACTTTGCCATCACCAACTTGAAGTTCCACACAGTCCAGCCCATTCTTTACATACATCGCCACCCCACCACCTTGCCTGCCCTGTCTGTCCCTCCTGAGGAGCCTGTAACCATCTATTGTAACACACCAGTCACAGGACTCATCCCACCAGGTTTCGCTTATGCTGATGATGTCGTAGCTGTGGGACTGGGCCAAGACTTCTAGCTCATCCAATTTATCCCTCATGCTGCATGCATTGATGTAGAAGCACTTCAAATGCAACTCATTGTATACAACACCTCGTGGAGCAGACTGAAGGACCTCACTAGCACGCAGTCCCTCTGATTTTGGCATGCCATACCATAACTTATTACAGGTGTGCCTGGTTTTATCCCTTTCCCCCTTCAACTCTAGTTTAAAGCCCTATCTATCAGCCCTGCTAACTCCTGGGCAAAAATCCTTTTCCCCCTCTAAGAGAGGTGCATCCCAGCTGCTGCTAGCAGGCCTGGTGTCACGTAGAGATTCCCATGATCAACAAACCCAAAGTTCTGCCGGTGGCAGCAGTCTCAGAGCCACATATTGATGAGCTGAGTCTGCCTGTTGAGTTTGATCCCTGCTACTGGAAGGACAGAAGGAAACACAACCTGTGCTCCTGATCCTTTAACCAGTCAACCCAAAGCCCTAAAGTCTTTTTTGATTGCCCTTGGACTTGTCCTTGCTACCTCATCACTACCAGCTTGAAAAACAAGTAACGGGTAGTAGTCAGAGGGCCCTACCAGGCGAGTGACTTTCCTGGCAATGTCTCTTACCCGAGCCCAAGGGAGGCAGCAGACTTCCCTGTGTGTTGGGTCCAGATGGCAAATCAGGCCCTCTGTCCCTTTCAGAAGGGAGTCCCCTATGACAATAACCCTCCTTTCTTTCTTGATGGAAGATGTAGTGATGCGGGAGGTAGGCTGCCTTCCATTAGGCACCCCTTCTAACCAGAATGGGCTTTCATTGACGTCATCATTTGCTTGACTGTCAAGTTCTAGAGTCTCATACCTGTTGCTTAAGGGTACCCGGGAAGGTGAGGTAGGCAGGGAGGGGGCTCACCTACCACCCCAAGCAGAAACCTGCTTCCATTCCCCCCCGTGTCCTAGGTTCCCTCCTACTGCCTGGTGGGATGGGAGAACCTTTGTTTCTTGTGTAGTGGGAACCTTTGTTTCTTGTGTAGTGTCTGGCTGATGAGTCTGTCTCAGGGATGGTAGAGTATGCTTCACAGAATCACAGAATCGTCTAGGTTGGAAGAGACCTCCAAGATCACCCAGTCCAACCTCTGACCTAACACTAACAAGTCTTCCACTAAACCATATCACTACGCTCAACATCTAAACGTCTCTTAAAGACCTCCAGGGATGGTGATTCAACCGCTTCCCTGGGCAGCCCATTCCAATGCCTAACAACCCTTTCAGTAAATAAGTTTTTTCCTAATATCCACCCTAAACCTCCCCTGGTGCAACTTTAGCCCATTCCCCCTCGTCCTGTCGCCAGGCAAGTGGGAGAATAGACCAACCCCCACCTCACTACAGCCTCCTTTAATGTACCTATAGAGAGCGATAAGGTCACAGAATCACAGAATCGTCTAGGTTGGAAGAGACCTCCAAGATCATCTAGTCCAACCTCTGCCCTAACACTAACAAGTCCTCCACTAAACCATATCAGTAAGGGCTACACCTAAACGTCTTTTAAAGACCTCCAGGGATGGTGACTCAACCACCTCCCTGGGCAGCCCATTCCAATGCCTAACAACCCTTTCGGTAAAGAAGTTCTTCCTAATATCCAACCTAAACCTCCCCTGGCGCAACTTTCGCCCATTCCCTCACGTCCTGTCACCAGGCACATCGGAGAATAGACCAACCCCCACCTCTCTACAGCCTCCTTTATGGTACCTATAGAGAGCAATGAGGTCTCCCCTGAGCCTCCTCTTCTCCAGGCTAGACAACCCCAGCTCCCTCAGCTGCTCCTCATAAGACTTGTTCTCCAGACCCCTCACCAGCTTTGTTGCCCTTCTCTGGACTCTCTCGAGCACCTCCATGTCCTTCTTGTAGTGAGGGGCCCAAAACCGAACACAGTACTCAAGGTGCGGCCTCACCAGAGCCGAGTACAGGGGCACAATCACTTCCCTAGACCTGCTGGACACACTGCTTCTTATACAGGCCAGGATGCTGTTGGCCTTCTTGGCCACCTGAGCACACTGCTGGCTCATATTCAGCCGACTATCAACCAGTACTCCCAGGTCCTTCTCCGCCAGGCTGCTTTCCAGCCACTCATCTCCCAGCCTGTAGCTCTGCTTGGGGTTGTTGCGCCCCAGGTGCAGGACCCAGCACTTGGCCTTGTTGAACTTCATACAGTTGACCTCAGCCCATCGCTCCAGCCTATCCAGATCTTCCTGCAGAGCCTTCCTTCCCTCGAGCAGATCGACACACGCACCTAGCTTGGTGTCATCTGCAAACTTACTGAGGGTGCACTCAATCCCCTCATCCAGGTCATCAATAAAGATATTGAAGAGGGCTGGCCCCAGTACTGAGCCCTGGGGGACTCCACTAGTAACCGGCCTCCAACTGGATTTGGCTCCATTCACCACAACTCTCTGGGCCCGGCCATCCAGCCAGTTTTTAACCCAACGAAGCATACATCAGTCTAAGCCACGAGCAGCCAGTTTCTCGAGGAGAATGTTGTGGGAAACGGTGTCAAAAGCCTTACTGAAGTCAAGGTAGACCACATCCACAGCCTTCCCCTCATCCACCAAGCGCGTCACTTGGTCATAGAAGGAGATCAGGTTCGTCAAGCAGGACCTGCCTTTCATAAACCCATGCTGACTGGGCCTGATCGCCTGGTTGCCCTTCAAGTGCCGCGTGATGACACTCAAGATAATCTGCTCCATGAGCTTTGCTGGCACCGAGGTCAAACTAACAGGCCTATAGTTCCCCGGGTCTACCCTCCAGCCCTTCTTATAGATGGGCGTCACGTTTGCTAGCCACCAGTCAACTGGGACCTCCCTCGATAGCCAGGACTGCTGATAAATAATGGAAAGCGACTTGGCCAGCTCTTCCGCCAGTTCGCTCAGTACCCTCAGGTGGATCCCATCCGGCCCCATCGACTTGCATACATCCAAGTGTCATAGCAGGTCGCCAACCATTTCTTCATGGATAGCGAGGGCCACATCCTGCTCCCCATCCCCTTCCACCAGCTCAGGGTACCAGGTATCCAGAGAACAACCGGTCTTGCCACTAAAGACTGAGGCAAAGAAAGCATTGAGCACCTCAGCCTTTTCCTCATCTCTTGTCACTAAGTTTCCCCCCGCATCCAGTAAAGGATGTAGGTTCTCCTTAGTCCTCCTTTTTGCGTTGATGTATTTGTAAAAACGTTTTTTGTTATCTTTAACGGCAGTAGCCAGATTGAGCTCCAGATGAGCTTTGGCCTTTCTAATTTTCTCCCCGCACAGCCTCGCAACATCCTTATAGTCCTCCTGAGTAGCCCGCCCTCTTTTCCACAGATTATAAACCCTCCTTTTTCTCCTAAGCTCGAGCCACAACTCTCTGCTCAGCCAGGCCGGTCTAGTTCCGCGTCGGCTCGTCTTTGGGCACGTGGGGACAGACCGCTCCTGAGCCATTAAGATTTCCTTCTTGAGGAGCGCCCAGCCTTCCTGGACTCCTTTGCCCTTCAGAATCTCCTCCCAAGGGACTCTGCCAACCAGTGACCTGAACAGCTTAAAGTCAGCCCTCCGGAAGTCCAGTACAGCAGTTTTACTGGTCCCCTTCCTGACTTCGCCAAGAATAGAGAACTGAACCATTTCGTGGTCACTCTGCCCACGACAGCTCCCAACCACCACATCTCCCACCAGACCGTCACTGTTCGTGAACAGAAGGTCTAGCGGGGCACCTCCCCTGGTAGGCTCTCTAACCAGCTGCATCAGGAAGCTACCTTCCACACTCTCCAGAAACCTCCTAGACTGCTTTTTCTGGGCTGTGTTGTGCTTCCAGGATATGTCTGGGAAGTTGAAGTGCCCCACGAGAACAAGCGCTGATGATTTCGCGGCTTCTGCCAGCTGCCTGTAGAACTCCTCATCCGTCTCCTCATCCTGGTTTGGCGGTCTATAACAGACCCCCACCAGGATGCTTGCCTTGTTGGCCTTCCCACTGATCCTAACCCATAGGGACTCAGCCTTATCATTCCCAGCCTCAAGTTCCTCAACATCTAAACACTCTCTAACATAGAGAGCCACACCGCCACCCCTTCTGTGCTGCCTGTCCCTTCTGAAGAGCCTATAGCCAGACACTGCAGCACTCCAGTCATGAGAGTGGTCCCACCACGTTTCCGTGATGGCAACCAAGTCATAGCCTTCCCGCTGCACGATGGCTTCCAGCTCGTTCTGTTTGTTGCCCATGCTGCGTGCATTCGTGTAGATGCACTTCAGCTGGGCCATTGCCATCTTCACCGGCTCTGCGATTGTTCCCCCTGGCACAGCTCCAACAGGCCTTCTTTCAGTCCCATCCCCCTTCTTACCTAGTTTAAAGCCCTCTCAACGAGCCCTGCTAGGTCCTGGGCTAGGATCCGTTTTCCCCTTAGAGATAGGGACCCGTCTGGGGCCATCAGGCCGGGTGCTGAGTAAAGTGCCCCATGGTCAAAAAATACAAAATTTCTGTGTTGGCACCAGCCTCTGAGCCATGTGTTAATCAGGTGGGCTTTCTGTGTCCACTCTGTACCCCTCCCTGACACTGTAGGGATGGACGAAAACACCACCTGTACTCCCGCTCCATCCACTAACCATCCCAGTCCCCTAAAGTCCCATTTGATAGCCTTCAGGCTTCTCTCTTCAATTTCATCACTGCAAGCCAGGACTATCAAAAGCGGATAGTAGTCAGAGGGGCGAACCAGGTTGGGAAGATTTCTGGCAATGTCCCTGACCCTGACCCCAGGGAGGCAGCAGACTTCCCTACTGGTAGGGTCAGGCCAACAAATAGGGCCCTCTGTCCCCCTGAGAAGGGAGTCGCCTACAACAATTACCCTTCTGTCTTTCTTGGTGGAGGCAGTCTTGAGGCGTGGAGTCAACCTCCTCGCCCTAGGTATCCTCCTGGGTAGACTTTCTACATCATCTTCACCCACCGGTCTCTCCAGCTCTAGGGCCTCAAACCTGTTGTGTACGCACACCTGGGAAGGTGGGGGCTGTTGGGGGGGGAGTTGCCTGCAAGGTTGAGCAGGGACCTGTCTCCATTCCTCCTCAACTCCTAGGTCCCCTCCCTTTGCCCGACAGGGCAGGGGGTCCACCCCTATTTGGGGTGTCTCACCCCGGTACCTCTCCTTCAGGCCCTGCAGGGAGTTGCTCCACCAGTCTATCTCCCGCTCACACTCCCTGATAGCCCTCAACCTATCCACCTCCTTCCTGAGCTCTGACACCAGGTGGACCAGGTCATCCACCTGCTCGCACCTCACACACACAGTCCCTCTGCCTCCCTCAGACGGCAGCAACAGGCTCAGACACTCCCTGCATCCGGAGACCTGAACTGCCGCATTTTTGAGCAGGCGGTCAGTCTGGGTGGTTACAGACTTTCTAGAGAGAGCGCTCTGCCTGGTGTAGGCCATTGCAGCCTAGTTAGCGGTCGACAGCCATTAAAGGTGTTGTTCTTATGGGCGGGGGGAACGTTCTGCCCTCCCTGCGCGAACTGCCGCGCCCTTCTGATGCGCCCCACCCTGTTCGCCGTGCTCCCTAGGGGCTGCTTTTGAACGGCCGGGGAGGGGGCGCTGCTGGCTCCGCCTACGCCTCGTCAGCCTCCCTCGCGAGGGCTGCCGGGTCCTGGCGGCTCCCTCGAGCGGCCTCGATGCCAGAAAAAAAGCCCTGCCTGTCCCGATCCCCCTCTCCGCTGCAGAATGTGTCTGCCCCGGAGCCAATCGCCTCGGCACCAGATTTCCACCAGTAAATTTCCCTCTCTGACTCCCTTATGCTCCTGAGTCTACTTACCTCCTCCCGAAGCTCTGACACCAGTCTGAGCAATTCTTTGACCTGTGCACACCTCCCACAGGCAAACCCACTGCTGCTGCTGTCAGACACTGACAGAAGACTTGGGCACACCCTGCAGTCCTAGACCCAAACGGCTGCATGTTTCCCTGAGACCTCTGTCTGGGTAGCCATGTCGGTAGCTATGTCGGTAGCTGTGGCTGAAGAGGCTGCAAGGGATGCAGAAGCCATGGCTTTTGCTTTTCTCATGGTTGGGCTCTTTGTGAGCAGTTTACAACCACCGTTAGAAAACAGCGGTGACACCACCCTCCTTGCTCACCCTGCTTGCGCAAACTGCTGCGCAAACTACTGTGCCATTCCCCCGCTGACATGCCACGCTATGTTTGCCCGCTCTTTTTTGCCACGCTCCTGTTAGCAATTTTCACAGAATCACGGAATGTTAGGGATTGGAAGGGACTTTGAAAGATCATCTAGTCCAATCCCCCTACTGGAGCAGGAACACCTAGATCAGGTCACACAGAAACACGTCCAGGTGGGTTTTGAATGTCTCCAGAGAAGGACAATCCACAACCCACCTATGCAGTCTGTTCCAGTGTTCTGTCACCTTCACCGTGAAAAAGTTTCGTCTCATATTTAAGCGGAACCTCCTATGTTCCAGCTTGCACCCATTGCCCCTGGTCCTATCATTAGATGTCACTGAGAAGAGACTGGCTCCATCCTCCTGACACTCACTCTTTACATATTTATAAACATTAATGAGGTATTTTCTCTTCTCCATGCTAAAGAGACCGAGGGCATGTGATTGCGAGGCTGCTATCAGCTGCCTGTAGAATCACAGAATTGTAGGGGTTGGAAGGGACCTCGAGAGATCACAGAATCGAAGGGGTTGGAAGGGACCTCGAAAGATCATCGGGTCCAACCCCCCTGCCAAAGCAGACTCCTTAGAGCAGGCTGCCCAGATAGGCGTCCAGACATGCCTTGAATATCTCCAGAGAGGGAGACTCCACAACCTCCCTGGGCAGCCTGTTCCAGTGCTCTGTCACCCTCACCGTGAAGAAGTTATTTCGCATGCTGGTGCGGAACATCCTGTGCTCTATCTTGTGGCCATTACCCCTTGTCCTGTCCCCACAAACCACTGAGAAGAGGTTGGCCAAATCCCTGTGTCTCCCACACCTCAGGTATTTATAAACATTGGTGAGATCCCCTGTCAGTCTTCTTTTCTCCAGGCTGAACAGACCCAGGTCTCGCAGCCTTTCCTCATAGGGAAGATGCTCCAGGCTCCGTATCATCTTTGTGGCCCTCCACTGGACTCTTTCGAGGAGTTTCCTGTCTTTTTTGTACCGGGGAGCCCAGAACTGGACACAGTACTCCAGGTGAGGCCTGACCAGGGCAGAGTAGAGGGGGAGGATCACCTCCCTTGGAGTCGACTTCCTTGCCTTAGGCAACCTCCTGGGTGGACTTTCGATCACATCCTCACCCACCAGTTTCTCAAGCTCCAAGGCCTCGAACCTGTTGTGTAAGGGCACCTGGGAATGCAAGGCTGGTAGGGAGGGGAGTTGCTTGCGACGTTGAGCAGGTACCTGTTTCCATTCCTCTTCATCTCCTAGGTCCTCTCCCTTTGCCTGACAGCAACAGGGCAGAAGGCCCACCACTGTCTGGAGTGTCTCACCCCGGTGCCTTTCCTTCAGTCCTTGCAGGGAGTTGGTCCACCAGTCTATCTCCCACTCACACTCCGTGATAGCCCTTAACTGTGGTGGTTTTACTCAGGTGGGCAGTCAAGTTCCACCACGGCCGCTCTCTCACTCCCCCCTCCTCAAAGAGGAAGGGGGAGAAAATACAACACAAAGAGCTCGAGGTTTGAGATCAGAATGATTTAATTAAAGGGAAAAGGAATGGGAAAAAAAAAAAAAAAAAAAAAAAAAAAAAGAACAAGGCTGCGCGGAAGCACAGAGAGAAAGGGGGAAAAAAAGTTATTCTCTACTTCCCATCAACAAGCAATGTTCGGCCACGCCCTCGGAAGCAGGGCCTCAAAACACGTCACGGTTGTTCGGGAGGACAGCCCCCTCCCCCACGAGAGCCCCCCTTTTTATTGCTGAGTGTGACATCAGGTGTTATGGAATATCCCCTTGGTTGGTTTAGGTCAGCTGCCCTGGCGATGTCCCCTCCCCATCACTTGCCCACCCCCAGCCTGCTGGCTCTTGGGGGCTTGGAGGGAGTCCTGATGCTGTGCCAGCACTATGCAGCAATAGACACAACACTGGAGTGATGCCAGTGCTGTTCCAGCTACGAGTGCAGAGCACAGCACTGTGTGGGCTGCTGCAGGGAAAGTTAACTCCATCCCAGACAGACCCAGCACAACCTCTCCACCTCCTCCTTGAGCTCTGCCACCAGGCTGACCAGGTCATCCACCTGCTCACACCTAACACACACGGTGTCTCTGGCACCCTCTGATGGCAGCAACAGGCTCAGGCACTCCCTGTACCCAGACACCTGAACTGCTGCATTTTTGAGTGGCAGTCAGTCTGGGTTGCCACAGACTTTCTGGAAAAAGCTTTCTGCCCAGTGGAGACCATGGCTGGTTTAGCTACAGGTAAACAGCCGGTAGATATGCTGTTCTCCTGATTGGGGAGGGATGCTCTGCCCTGTTCGAGCGCGCACTGCTGCGCAAACTGCCCTGACTGAAGCACTATGCCCTGCACCTGCTCGCACCTCACGCAGGTGGTATCTCTGCCACCCCCTGTTGGCAGCAACAAGCTCAGCCACTCCCTGCAGCCAGAGGCCTAACAGCCGCATTTTGGGGCAGGCACTCAATCTGGGTTGCCACAGTCTTTTTGGCAAGAGCTTTCTGTCAAGTGGAGACCATGGCTAGATTTGTTGTCTGAGAGGCAGCCACTAGGTGAGCCAGTCTCCTGAGTGAGGAGGGATACTCTGCCCTTTCTGCTCGCATGGCCTGCACAAACTGCTGCACCATGCCCTACTGCCACACCACACCCTGTGTGCCCATCCTGGTCATCCTGGGCTGCCAGCTCCTGGCAGCACACTCAGCTGCCTTGAATTGCCTCAATGCAAGAAACTGAGGAAACCCCTTCACAGAATCATAGAATGGTTTGGATTGGAAGGGACCTTGAAGATTACAGAATCATAGAATCACAGAATAACAGAATGGCTGAGGTTGGAAGGGACCTCTGAAGGTCATCTAGTCCAACCCCCCTGCCAAGCAGGATTTCCTAGAGCACATGCACGGGATGACATGCAGGAGGGTTTTGAATATCTCCAGAGAAGGAAACTCCACAACCTCTCTGGGCAACCTGTTCCAGTGCTCTGTCACCCTCACAGTAAAGAAGTGCCCCCTCATATTGAGACGGAACCTCCTGTGCTTCAGTTTGTGCCCGTTGCCTCTCATCCTCTCACTGGGCACAACTGAAAAGAGTCTGGTTCCATCCCTTTGACACCCTCCCCTTCAGATATTTATATACATTGATGAGGTCTCCCTTCAGTCTTCTCTTTTCCAGGCTGAACAGGCCCAGTTCTCGCAGCCTGTCCTCATAGGACAGGTGTTCCAGTCCTCTAATCATCTTCATAGCCCTCCTCTGAACTTGCTCCAGTAACTCTATTTCCCTCTTGTACTGACCTACCAGATCACCTAGTTCTATGTCCCCTGCCACAGGCAGGGACACATCCCACTAGACCAGGTTGCTCAAAGCCCCATCCAACCTGGCCTTGAACACCTCCAGGGATGGGGCATCCACAGCTTCTCTGGGCAACCTGTTCCAGGGCCTCACCACCCTCTGAGTGAAGAATTTCTTCCTAATGTCCAGCTTAAACTTACCCTCTTTTAGTTTAAAACCATTACCCCTTGTCCTGTTGTGGTGGTTTTTACCTTTCTGGTCAGCTGAACTCCATCACAACCGCTCTCTCACTCCCCCTCCTTAGAAGAAGAGGGGAAGAAGAAAGTATACTGGGAAAAAAAACCAAACAAACAAAAAAAAAACTCATGGCTTGAGATAAGGATGATTTAATTAAATGAGAAAAGGAAGAGGGAAAAAAATAAAATAAACAAAGGCTGTGCGAAAGCACAGTGAGGGAAAATAAATTACTCTCTACTTCCCATCAACGAGTGATGTTTGGCCATGTCCTGGGAAGAAGGGCCTCAATATGCATAGCGGTTGTTCGGGAGGACAGACGTTTCCATAACGAGAGCCCCCCCTCTCCTTCCCCTTTCCCATCTTTTATTGCTGAGTGTGATATCATATGGTATGGAATATCCCTCTGGTTGGTTTAGGTCAGGAGTAACATTAGCCCTTCTACTCCCTCTGGGGGCCTGCCCAACAGAAACTGGAGCAGCAATTTTTCTAGGAGACCTCCTTCTTTCTGCTGTATTTTCTTGCAGTTCACATACCCAAGTGGCTAGGGTAGAGGTAGGTTCACCGTCCTACTTCCTCGTATCTTCCCCGTGGTCACGCAGATAAAACCACAGCGTGCCACGTGGTGTGTATCCTGGGTACTCTTTCCCTTGAGCAGGAAAATGCTGACTCTTAATAGTTGAAATACTACTCTGTCTAGGTGAGAAGGAAGATATATATTCTTTGAGGTGGTGGACCTGCTGGGACAGTTTCTCCACAGCTGAGATGCAGGCCCGTAGTTGGGCAGAAGGGTTAATGTTGCCAGAAGGGCAAGGTAAAAACCACCACGCTATCACTACACTCTCTGAGAGTCCCTCCCCAGCTTTCCTGTAGGTCCCTTTAGGTACTGGAATGCTGCTATAAGGTCTCCCCCCCAACCTTCTCTTCCCCAGGCTGAGCAATCCCAACTCTCTCAGTCCATCTTCATAGGAGAGGTGCACCATCCCTCTGATCATCTTTGTGGCCCTCCTCTAGACTCACTATAATGTCCATGTCCATGTCCTTCTTGTGCTTGGGGCCCCAGAGCTGAATGCAGGACTCCAGGTGGGGCTTCACAAGAGCAGAGCAGAGTGGGAGAATCAACTCCCTTGACCTGCTGGACATGCTTCTTTTGATGCAGCCCAGGATACAGTTGGCTTTCTGGGCTTGAAGCACACGTTGCCAGCTCATGTTGAGCTTCTCGTCAACCAACACCCCTGGGTCATTCTCAGGGCTGCTCTCAATCCATTCTCCACCCAGCCTGTATTTGTGCTTGTGACTGCTCTGACACAGGTGCAGGACCTTGCACTTGGCTTTGTCGAACCTCATGAGGTTCACACAGGCCCATCTCTCAAGCTTGTCCAGGTCCGTCTGGATGGCATCCCTTCCCTCCAGCATTTCAACCCCACCACACAGCTTGGTGTCATCTGCAGTCTTGATGAGGGTGCACTCAAGCCATGTAACCAACAAAGATGTTAAACAGTGCAGGTCCAAGTACCAACCCCTGAGGAACAATGCTCATCGCTGGTCTCCGCCTGAACATTGAGACATTGACTGCAACTCTTTGAGTGAGACCATCCAGCCAATCCCGTACCCACTGAGTAGTCCATCTGTAAAATCTATGTCTCTCCAACTTAGAGACAAGGATATCATGTAGGGCAGTGTTAAATGCTTTGTACTAATCTCAAGAAGGTCAAGAAGATCTTAAGAAGGTCTCAAAAATGCAGAGCCCAGACACTGTGCGGTAGTTTCACACTGATCGACAACTATGGTCCACCACGCTGCTACGTCGCTCCCCCTCCTCAAGAGAACAGGGGGAAAATATGATGATAAATGTCTAATGGGTTGATATAAGGAGCAGTTTAATTAAAGGAAACAAAAATGGGGAAAAATGGAGAGAAAGAAAAAGAAAAAAAAAAGGCATAGGTCATGTAGAAGCAAAAGGAGAAAACATTTATCCTCTACTTCCTAACTGCAGGCAATGTCCAGCCACTTTCTGGGAAGCAAGACCTCAATATGCATAGCAGTTGCTTCAGAAGACCAACAGTTTAATCGTGAGAGTCCCCCCCCCCAACCCGTCCTTCCCCTCCCTCAGCTTTTATTGCTGGGCATGACATCATACAGTATGGAATATCCCTTTGGTTGGTTTAGGTCACCTGTCCTGGCAATGTCCCCTTCCCACCTCCTGCCAACCCCAGCCTACTGGCTTTGGGAGGGCATGGACTGGAGAGCCACGCTTGGTGCTGTGCCAGCACTGCTCAGAAACAGCCAGAATATTGTTGTGGTATCAGGGCTGTTCTAGCCACAAAAGCAGAGCACAGCACGATATGGGATGCTGTGGGGAAGGTTAACTTCATCCCAGCCTGACCCTGTAACACATTGCTGCTCAAACTACTGCATCTGCTGGCTGCCTCTGTTAGCTGTGCTCTTCTCAGGCTATCAAACCATTGTGAGAAGCAGGGGGGCTGCAGGGGACACATTTGCCTTTAATAGCCCTATTTGGCCTGTCAAGAAACTGTCTGGGTCCTGGCGTGGGAACACTGGTAACCAGCTTTGGGGCATATTTGCTCCCATGGGCTGCTGTTGCTCTGAATTGTGTCACCCTGCCAGAGCAGTCAGAGGCTGGGGTGAGTACCTGGCTTGCTGTCAGTGACTTGGCACACGCCTCCTTTGGCATCCCTAGTGCTGGGGAGCCCCAGGGCCACCCTGCCTTCTCCTGGGAAAGCCATCGGTGCTGCCTCGGGGAGATGGGCACAGACCCACAACTTGCCAGGGGACTGTGGCTCAGCCCTCGGAGGAGGGCTGCCTGTCCCCAAAGCGTGGGCTGTCCCATTATGCTGGCGACACCCTGCTGACTGCATCCACTGAGCAGGATGTTGGGGAGGCATGGGGAAGTGTCATGGACACTGTGTGAGAGCAAGACTGCAGAAGTGATCCGTGGAGAGCACAACAATCCCATGCTGTAAGAAGGGAACAATATATTTCCATGCTGGAAAAGCCAGGTACCCAGAAAATCAGTTCCTTGCAGGAAAAAATAGCCCAATAGGGCTGTCAAATGCAACTCAATCTAACCCTGAGCCATTAAGCCCTGACTGGGCTCAGGAAGTCCCTCCGTATAAATAACTCACCTCTGAGAAGAGACAGTGTGCCTGGTTCACGAATGGGTCAGCCAAATACAAGGTAGAAGTGGTAGAAGGTCTTTAGTCCAGCTATTCAAAGTAGGGGAAGGACAATGGTCACTATGCAGTACTAACAGCTGTAGTAATGACATTTGAGGAGACTCAAATTCCTACGTTGTACCCAAAAATGCATTTGTTTTTTCCCATGTAAAATCCCTTTGTGAAGCCTCACACTGCCACCATACCTCGCTGCATGCTGTATATCAACGCACACGGAGTGCTGGATGTCCCTGCCCTTCAGCTGCACCAAAGCTCCCTGTCTGCTATGTCGCACCGGCAACTGGACTGCGTGGTGAAGTTTGCACCATCACTGTCGTACGGGAGATGGGGCAAGGGGAATGGCAGGACATCTCTGGTGGTCCTAGCCCTAATGTCATTGTTCTACATGCATTGTTACAACCAATGTTTGTTTTACTTGTTGTTATTCTTGTTTATTATTATTTGCGGGACAGCTTTGTGTATGAGAAACTCTGTAGTAGCCAAACATTCAATCTGTAACTTTTAAGAAAGGTCAACTGTACGTAGATCAAGGCAGGGGAAACATAATGATCCTGAACAGAAGACCATTATACATCAAGAAATGAGGGATCCACATAACGATGAATCTGTGTAGAACCCAGGTCTGTGCTGTGCCGAGCATATGGCATCACCTTCGGGCCTCTGCCATGCCACACATCTCCCTCAGCTGCAGGACAAACTCAGCTGCGTGATGGTAACAGGAGCCTGCTGGCAGCTCCCACTCAGACCTGGCGATTGCACCACCTGCGTGATCTTGCCTTTACCTTAAAATGCAGCAATAAGTTCCCATGCAAACATCTTTTTTGCTTGATGGCAGAAATGAATAAAGTTGTTTTCATGTAAGAAAATCCTGTAATAGCCCAAATAACCAAAATGGGGCAATACTTTCTACTGGAAGGGTTTGTGTGTGGATGGGAGGCCAATCAATGCTGCACAACTGGGGGTTTCCAGCATCTAGAGGGGCACAAGATCTATAATGTTCTCTTTATTTAAAAGATATATATTGTTCTCTCATATATTCCCTTTTCTTTATATTGTTAGCTCTAATAAACAGCGTTTTAAATAGTATTTTACAGAGTCTGAGTGCTTTTCTTACTGGGATCTTAACAGACAAGCACCTCCCTTTGCAAAACAGGTCTGGAAGGTTCCCATTTTTCAACAGAAGTGATTGGATGATTTAACATTTACCTCTGAATTTTGCAGTTAATGAGCTAGGGATTGTTGTTCCCTGTTTGACAACTCAAACCCAGTAGGCAACATGCTCACAATTCTTCTCCAAATATGTTTGCCTACATTATTTGATCCACCACCTCTTGTAAAGTATAAGGGCCAATATGAAGTAGTTCTTTTACATTAGTATTGTGAGAGTATTTGAGCATGGCTGTCTGATCCTGGCTTTCAGGCTGTACTTCGCCTTTTCCACTGAGTTGGCACCCTGCACGTCCTAGAGTCCTCCACTGGCTGAACATTCAACCAACATCAACACCGCTTCCTGTCAAGAAGGGGTCCTCAGCAGACAGAAGAGACAAATTTGTTTTCTCCCTTTCCACCTGCAGCAGGGAAGAAACCTAAATGAACTCTCCCTTGGATTTGTGGAGACGGGGAAGGACGTATCTAACAAGAACAAAAGGTTTGTGTACATGAGGTATGAGTGTACTCTGCCATATCTCCATACATTTTTACAATTTATCTTTCATTTTGAATACAAAACAGATATCTTACGAGTTAATGGATATGATGGCTTGCCATTTCCATGTTTGGCCTTTCATGTTCATTGCTGGCATCAAATGACTCACACCATTAGAAAACATAGCCAGGCCTTAGTGGTCCGCAATCCCTGGTGCTCTGACAAAAGAGCCACGAGAGTTGTCACATTGCTTCCAGTCACAGAAAAATACATGTGTTGCTCTCCTGGCAGAAGAGCTGCACCCTCAGAAAGCTCCTTATAGCTCAGGGTTGAAGGAGGACTGGGGTGCAGACTGCAAAGAACAGCAGTTTCTGGAATCTGAAAAGCTGAAGACTGGTGACATCTTGAGGAGAAGCTGCAGTGCTCAAGCGATGTAGAGAGGGGAGAAAAGGACAAAAGAGGAGGTAAGGATTTTCTGGAGAGGTGGAGCTAAGGCAGAGTAGCGTATGGGGTGAATAAAGGCAGCCTTGCCCAAACAGTGCAGCAAACTTGCAGGCATGAGAAAAGTTTGAAAAAGAAAGTTAAGAGTCAAACAGTAAAAGCTCATCAAAGGTCTGAAATAAGCCAGGGAACAGCATTGTGTTCGATGGTGGTACACTCACTCAGAAGTCTACTCCTGACTCTTGAAACTCTTTCTGGATGATATTCAGCTGGAAAATGACTCCGTGTTTACTTTTTGCTCACTTTGATTCAGCCTGTTGCACTCAGTCATATCTTAAGAAAAAAGACCGAAAAGAATGTGAAAGGCCATATCTGACCCCCCTCTCATCCTTATTCTCTCCACAGAAAAAAAGACAGAGTAGGAAAAGACAAAAAATTACTCAAGCCAAATAGTTTTCCTCTGACTCTTCTTGGGAAAAAAAACATCATGGAAAATATCTGGGTGGTTGAACATACATTCACAGAATGAACTATGCCACTTAGTCAGAGGTCTAAAGTCAGCCTGGGTCCCTCTAAACCAGCTGTTCACCCACTTAGAGCAGGCCTGTCTCAAGTTAGCTCAGGGAAGAAGAAAGGACACAGAAGTAGAGCCAAGAATCAGATGTAAAACATTTATTTCTGGCTTTCTGCCTTTCCAGGACTCTCTCACAATGCTGGTTTCCTCAGTGGAGTATTTTGGCAAAGAGGATGCTCACAGAGCCTGGAATCTGAACTATGTAGGCAGCAGTCAACAGCCCCTCTGTGTGGCTCCCTGAATCTTGCTTTGGTTTATCTTATCCTCTGCCCCTGCCCCTGTCTCTGGGATGTCTTCGGGGTCCTGCTGAGGGCTCCACAGCTAAACTACGATAGCCTGCACACTCATGGCACTATTCATCCAGACAGAAACAGTTATCAGTATCATCATTGGTTATCTCCAGCATCTTTGGGAACAACACACTAAAAGTCATGAAAAGAAATAAATAAAAATAAATAAAATCTGGATAGCATTTGGTATATCTCAAATGATGTCAGAGGTTTTCCAAAACACTCTTAGGGAATCCGGGCTGATGTGTCTGCCATACCCCCTTGTCTTAAGCCGACCACTCCTGCAGTGGATAATAAGATTTCAAATTTGCTGTTTAATTTGCAAATGTCTAGCGCTGAGTGACAGAAGTTGCTATGGATATATAAGATATTAAACATTGCTAGAACATCAGGCATTGTCTCTGTGTAGTAGAAAATGGCTTGTTTTTTCATTGAGATTTAAAATTTCAACTGTTGTTTTTAAACATCTGTGTGCCAGTCCGATTTAATGCATAATTCTGTTACATCTTTTGTAAGAAACATTGTTATAATAGATTTGACTTATAACTAGCCCGTGTAGTTGGCAGAGACTATATAACTCTGTTATGATGCTTCACAAAAACACTGCAAATATAATACATTCATAAATTATTTCTTACTGACGTAAAAATCCCATCCCTTTCCAGTTGAGCTCCCCTGTGCTGAAAGAATGGCACACATTTCCCTGGTAGCAAAGAGTAAAACTGCAGAGTCTGCTGAAACACATACTGGCAATTAATCTGCTGAAGGGTTAATGTTCACAATGTGGTGTTCATTCTCTCACAATTTTAGTAAAAAAAAATAATAAAAAAATAAAACAGTGATTAGAACAACAAAGGATATTCAGTTACATTTATTTCCCAACCTGCAATTATTTGTTCTTTCATTTAATTTGAGTTAAAAATACAGAAAAAAAAAGGAAACTGCATCACTGCGTTGCTTGCATGAGCTATTGCTGTTTGTTGATCCCTCCCTCAAGAAAACACAAAAGAGACCACTATTCTCATCACCTCTGCCACCTGTAAAAGAACTCAGCTGTGTAAGCTAAAATGAGGCATATCAAAGCACCTTTGATCACTTTATTAGCTGTCAAGCCCTCTCCAAAGCCAGCACTGTCTGCCTTAATGGGTTGTATTACTCTCAAATGTCATATTTAATGTGTGTTCCTCCACATCTCTGATACTGTCTGAGGCGCTGACTGGGTAGCACAGCACCAAGAGCCTTGCAGGTGGGTCTGATAGTTTCAGTGTGGTCCTGTTTCTCAACAGCATGTGGTTTAATTGCAGAATTGGTGAAGCAAGGGCATCGCGAGAGTTCATCTACCTTTTTGTGCACAACCACAAAGTCATCCTGCAGCATAGATTTGAATGAGTTATATGAGCATAAAAAAATATACTTAAATTCACAAGGCTACCAACTCTTTATCATGAAAAAAAAACCACCTGCCAGAAGTGCTTTATTCTTACTCGATAATCACAGCGCAACTAGGCATGAGACAAAGACATCTTTTAAAGGGATATTTTTATGCACCAGGCATGCTGTGGAGCATCTGAGGCACCACGGTCTAAATTTAGTTACTAATTAGAAAAACACTTTCCACAGATGTCGTAAATCACCCAACAATCTGACAACTGTCTCTTTTAAAAAGAGCGTGTTATACCCATTAGTAAAGCAGCCACCACAGGATTTGACTTCTCTTGTCCAATAGCCCCAGCAAAGGGATCATCACTCATGTAGGTAACTTCTTGGTTTCCACTGATAAAATTACTTCTTAGCTACCTTAGGCTAATACTGAAATTTTGCCTTTGGTAAGAAATATCACTGAAGAAACTGAAGAAGTATGTAATAAAACAACATTCTTCCATCAGTTTCTAGAGTTTTATAAATTTTTATCTCTATCTCTTGTTTTTCAGGCAGTTAGGACACAATCAGATCTCGATTTCATGTTTTCCTCCAATAATACCTGATTTGGAAAACTCCTTTTTCATACGTAAAAGCTGAAATGGTGAGGCACTCTCATGGTTCTAGGAGAAAGGTCCTTGAGAAGTCATCATTTATAGTGAGAGCAAAATAGCAAAGTTGGCACCTAGAAATGATTAAGTAAAGTTGGAATAAAAGTGCAGTAGAGGGAATAGGATGAAAGTTACTGTTGTTGGGAAAATGGCTTTTTGTGTCACATAAGAAATCTTGAATTTTCAAAGAAAATAATATCTCAAATATTTCAGCTGAGAGAAAAATCCCTTGTTAAATATTACAGAGATGATTTATGTGAACTGTGGTTCAGTGGCCAGATGTACTCCTTTTTTATTTATTTATTTTTTCTCTTTGAGCTGGGTTATATTTCCCACAGTGTCTCATCTTGGAGAGGAAAATGGCTCAAGAAATTCATGAAGGATTGTATGGCCAAAGGTGCATTTTGAGAAATGTAATGCATACCTGGATAGCCAAGAAATGAAAAAGTATAAGCACACGAGGAATCTGTTCTGCAGCACTGCTGAGGAACACTAGTGACACGTACCCTTAAATACTGTGCTCTTGGCCAACTCTTCATTCCAAGTTTTCATTCTTAGCCTCTCAGTTTTCCAAACAATAATATGTATTATGTGTGGGAAAGCCTCCCCTTTCAGGAAAAAAAAAAAAGATTCTAAATTCAAGTTTCGATAGGTTTTTTTTTCAACTAGCCTTGGAAAACATGAATTACATCCATCAAGAACATGTATCCTTCACTGCTTTTGTTTTGGTTTGGTTGGTTTTGTTTTTACTTCTAAGCCAACTTCTACCAATTCCCAGTACTTCACTAAATCATATTTTAGAAGGAACTTGCTAAAACAAATATATAGTGTACACTAAACAAAGGCTTCAGGATTTGTCTTCAGGGTAATAGCAATGGGAAATATCTGCAGACCAAGTCTAGTGTACTTCTTAGTGAGATGAAAGATGCAAGGATTTAGTGATTAGTGACTCTTAAAAAGCCCAGAGACTTCAATTAGCATTGGTTTACCGACAATTATACACTTAGGCTAAGCTGTGCAAGCCCTTCTTATAGTTGTGCAAGCTCCTCTCACAGTTAGTGGGAGCTAGAAGGGAACTATACAAAGGAGGTTCATCCTACCACCTCAGGTATCTCTTTTAGGTATCTGGGTCAAACAGCCTGTGTTAAGAGCTATTCAGGGCCATTCACTATGGAAACTTTGTTGAGAAACTTTTTGCATATGGAACACTTTGGGATTTCCTTCAGTTGAAAATACTTCAGTGTTAATGTTTTGCTCATACAAAAAGGTGCATTTCTGCAGTATCTGATAATCACAGCCCCCTCCAGGGACACATTCTGTACAAGTAATTTCTGAACATGTGATCGGCTATGTCTGCTATTTTAGGTTTTCTTTAATAAATTTCCAGTTGACTTTTTCACCTCTTCTACATACACACAGCTATAATTTAAATAAGCCCAGCGGCATGTACCTGTATTCCCTATTTTGGGAGATACCTATAAAAAGAGTTGTCTCTGACTTAATTTTAGCAGTTTAAATTCATCTGGTGTGAATCTCTGTAATTGGTCTGGGGATTCTTTAAGATGAGTTAGCTGAGAGGACTTGATTTTGGAAACCTAAGGCATGTTGCTTCACCACAGCTACTCGTCTGGGTCCAACAGTATTGTTTCTGTTCCCTAGCCTAGAAGAACATCTCACCAAGTATCAAGTGTTCAAGGGATAATCCCAGAATCCAAAAATTCACTTTCCTTCAGTATTTGCATACAGTCAGTCACCTTAGTGAATATTCTGGCTTCGAAAGCTGTTCACTAATACACTCCCTGAAAGCAAATCCAAACCCAATCAAAGAGGATTAGCCCTCTCTGTCCTGTGAGGTGGCCGTTCTGCTCCTAGCATTTTTCATCTCAGTCATTGATTTCAGTTTTTGAGATTCACAGCTCTGTTCCCCTGGGAACCAAATTCATGGATACATTATATGCAAGAAACTCAGAGAACAGAGAATGGCTTGTCTGCTAAAATAAACACAGCTGTGTATACTAAGTGGCACATAACTGTTTATATACAAATTTGGGCTATCGCGCAACAGACAAAATAAATAAATCAAAAGAAAAGAAAATTGTTGTTGTTTTTGCCATTTCCTCTTACCTAAAGCATTTATACAGATGCATGATTTGGGACTAGACAAGATAAGAAGAAATAATTTGCATGCTTTTGTAGGAGTATCATTTAATGATATTTAAAGTTCTTGTATTACTTCAACAGGCATGGAAACACTGAAGAGTTTCTGAGAATGTATGTGATGCCATAAAACACTAAATGATCATCTTTCATCTTATTTTCCTTTCTTTGTACATGGCTTGTGAGTGTATTAGATGAAAATTCTATACATAGCTTTTCTCAGAAATTTTTGCCAGCAGTTAACACTAGCTTTCTACACCCAGAAAGCTGGAAAAAAAAAACCACAATGAAAATATTTTCTGTCCCAAGAGGGAAAATCATTTCTTGTCATTCTTGTTTATCAGAGTGAGTACTTATTTGTCAAAATGAGATAGCAATATTCATTCATCACAATAAGATATCAAAAATGTCATATAACTTTGCATAAATTCATGTCATGGTTTTGGCTGGGATAGACTTAATTTTCTTCATAGAGACTTGTATGATGCAGTGTTTTGGATTTTTGGAAGGAGGGATGTTCAGAGTGATGGTATTTGTCTTCCCAAGAAACTGTTATGCGTGCTGAGCCCTGCTTTGCTGGGAGTGGCTGAACACCTGCTTGCCGATGGGAAGCAGCAAATGAATTGCTTGTTCTGCTTTGCTTGTGCACACAGTTTTTGCTTTACATAGTGAACGGTCCTTATCTCAACCCAGTTCTCGCACTTTTAACCTTCCCAATCTCTAATCTTTCAAAGAGATATCCAGAACGAGCTGTTCCAACATCTTTCCAGGGACAAAGGTGAGACTGACTGGCCTGTAGTTTCCTAGATCCTCCTTCTTGCCCTTCTTGAAGACTGGAGTGACATTAGCCATCCTCCAGTCTTCAGGCACCTTTCCTGTTCTCCAGGACCTTTCAGAGATGATAGAGAGCGGTTCAGCGATCACCTCTGCCAACTCCCTTAGCACACGTGGAGGCATCCCATCGGGACCCATGGATTTGCGTGCGTTGAGCCCACTCAGGCGCTCCCCAACTACCCTCTGGTCAACCACAGGGGAGCCCTCCATTTCCCAGCCCCTTTCTCCCCCCACCAGGGTCCAGGAGTCCCGGGGGGGAGTCCTTGAAGCAAAGACTGAAGCAAAGAAAGCATTCAGTATCTCTGCCTTCTCGGCGTCTCCCGTTACAAGGACACCCCCCTCGTTCAGCAAGGGACCTACATTATCCCTAGTCTTCCTTTTACTGTTTACGTACTTAAAAAAAACCTTCTTCTTATCTTTTATCTCTTTTGCAAGCCTCATCTCTAGGTGGGCTTTAGCCTTCCTCGTCGCATCCCTGCAGGCCCTGACAACACTTCTATACTCCTCCCAAGAGGACAGGCACGTTTTCCACATTTCATAGACCTTCCTCTTCCTTTTGATCTTACCAATGAGCTCCTTGCTCATCCACGCAGGTTCCCTGCCCCCCTTCCCCAATTTCCTACTCTTAGGGATGCACCGATCCTGAGCTTGGAAGAAGTGCTGTTTAAATGTAGCCCACCTCTCACAAGCACTCTTGACATCTAGCAACCTAGCCCAGGAGATACTCCCAAGCAGGTCCCGGAAGAGGTTGAAGTTGGCTCTTCGAAAGTCCAGGGTAGCAATCCTGCTACTAGCCTTACTTCTTCCACCAAGTTCCATCTTGAACTCCACCATCTCGTGGTCACTGCATCCCAAGCTGCCCCCAACCTTCACATCCTTAACAAGCCCATCCCTGTTGATAAGGACAAGGTCCAGAAGCACCCCCCGCCTCGTCGGCTCCTCCAACACCTGCGTCAGAAAATTATCTTCAACACATTGTAGGAACCGTTTGGACTGCTCGTGCCTGGCCAAGTTGCTTACCCAACAGATGTCTGGATAACTGAAGTCCCCCATGAGAACCAAACCAGCGCCCATGATCATGAGGCTACTACCAGCTGTTTGTAGAAGGCCTCATCGACCTCCTCCTCCTGATCTGGTGACCTTTAGTACACCCCCACAACAGTGTCCCCCATACCAGCCCACCCCTTAATTCTCACTCACAAGCTCTCCACTTGTCCTTCACCCTCCCCCAGGTGGAGCTGGGTACACTAATTGCTCCTCACATAAAGGGCAACCCCACCCCCTCGCTTCCCCAGCCTGTCTTTCCTAAAAAAGACATAGCCCTCCATGACAGCATTCCAGTCATGCGAGCTGTCCCACCACATCTCTGTGATCGCAATGAGATCGTGGCCCTGCGAATGAACACAGATCTTGAGCTCATCCTGTTTATTTCCCATGCTCCGCACATTGGTATACAGGCACTTTAGGGAAGCAGCGGGCGCAGTTACCTCTGGAGGGATGCAAGAAGATTCCCGACTGGTTATCGAGATCATCACCTTCTCTGAGGAGCCCTCAGACAATCCTATGGGACAACTCAGAGGTTTCTTTCCATACTATCTTCAACAGTGACAGCAGTGACAACTTCCCCCAGCCCTTCTCTGTCACTTCTAACTCCCCTCCCTTCCCTCGTCAAACTTAGTTTAAAGCCCTGGTAACCAGTCCAGAGAGCTTGCTCCCCAACACACTTGTGCCCCACTTGCTGAGTTGGAGTCAGTCATCAGCCCACATACCTGGCTTCTCAAAAAGCTGCCCAAGATCGAAATACCCAAATCCCTGGTCCAGACACCACCCCCTCAGCCAGTCTTTTACCTGTCCCGTTCTCCTCCTTCTTTCTGAGTCCCAGCCACCCAGCGGGAGGACAGAGGAGAACACTACCTGCACCCCTGATCCCTTCAACAACGTTCCCAGGGATGCAAAGTCCTTTTTAATATTCCTCTTTTTTCTAGTTACAGCTTCCCGGCATCCAACCTGAATGACAACAAGAGGATAGTAGTCCTCCGGTTTAATGAGCTGTGGCAGAGCCTTCCTAAAGTCTCTGACACGTGCCCCAGGAAGACAGCACACCTCTCTGGATAGATTGTCTCGGCAACAAATGGGAGCCTCAGTGCCCCTCAGCAAGGAGTCTCCTATCACTAAGACTCTCCGCCCTTTTTTTGTGGCACTGGTTGTGATGCAGTGCCCCCGGTTCCGATCCCTATGCTCAGTACTTCCCCCAATCTTGACATGCTTCTCGGGGTTGCTTCCCAGGTTCGGACTACTGTCCAGACCCTCAACCTTTTCCTTTTCCTCCCTGAGAGCCTCGAATCTATTACTCAGGGACACCGTGGGGGTTGGTGGCTCTGCGGATGTCAGGGGCAAACATCTCCTTCTGCTGCGAGCTGTGACAAGGGTCCAGCCCCTTTCTTCTTGTGGGTGGTCAAGCTCTCTGTACTGCATGTGATCAGCTGGGTCAGCTTCTACCCCTTGCAGGGACTTAGGAGGGGGCAGCTGGGCATCAGCAGGGGCAGGTTGACACCTCCTGTCTGTTACCCTCAGAGACTCCCAGGAGCCCCTCAGGCTGCGGATTTCTTGCTGCAGCCCAGCCACCTGCTCAAGGAGTTCCTTAAGCAGGGCACACCTGCACCCACTACAGCCCTCTCTTTCCTCAGGACCCAGGTGGGTCTCCAGATTCCGGAGCTCCCCACAGTCACCTGTCTGGACTGCCACTTCCCCCCTCAGGGGATCCACCTGAGTGCCCACATGAGCCCAGAGCGGCAGCATCTCCTCCGTTTGGGTTGCCACCTCGGACCAGCCACTGCGGCGGGTGCCCACCATGCTGAATTCTAGGTGCAAAGAGGCAGCGGTCGCCCAGGAGAGGAGAGGAAGAGAAACGGAGGAGAGGATCCTCCTCGCACATCTCCCTGCCCCGCCTGAACTGCCCTGTGTCAACTGCCCGCGCTAACTGCCAAGCCGGTCCTGTTCGCGCGTCCTGTTGGCGGCGCTCCTGGGTCGCGGCGCTCCCTAGGGACTGCTCTTATAGGGTCAGGGGGTGGGTGGGCTGCTGTCACCCCTGGCTCCACCCTCAGCACGTCAACGCCCGCGGCGGCACAAGCACAGCTCTTGCCTGCTCGGGGGGAGGGGGCCGGGGCTGCGGCTCTGACCAGGCGGCTCCCTGACGCGTTCTTAGGGGGGATTAGGGGTTGGCTTCGTCCGTCTCCTTGCCAGGAGCCCTCGCTGCAGCCGATCCGCGCGAGGTCGTCGTTGAAAATTTGCCGACGACACCAAACTTGGAGGAATTGTGGACTCGGATGAGGGTGGAAAGGCCTCGCAGAGAGATCTGGACAGATTGGAGAGCTGGGCGATCACCAACCGCATGAAGTTTAACAAAAGCAAGTGCCGGGTCCTGCACCTGGGACGGGGCAACCCTGGCTATACGTACAGACTGGGCGATGAGACGCTGGGGAGCAGCCCCGCAGAGAGGGATCTGGGAGTTGTGGTCGATAGCAAGCTGAATATGAGCCAGCAGTGTGCCCTGGCAGCCAGGAGGGCCAACAGTACCCAGGGGTGCACCAAGCACGGCATTGTTAGTCGGTCAAGGAAATGATTGTCTCGCTCTACTCTACGCTGGTGCAGCCTTACCTCGAGTACTGTGTGCAGTTCTGGGCACCACAGTACAAGAAGGACATTAAACTGTTGGAGAGTGTCCAGAGGAGGGCGACGAAGATGATGAAGGGCCTAGAGGGGAAGACGTATGAGGAGCGGCTGAGGGCACTGGGCCTGTTCAGCCTGGAGAAAAGGAGGCTGAGGGGGGACCTCATCACAGTCTATAACGTCCTCGCGAGGGGGAGTGGAGAGGCAGGTGGCCTATTCTCTGTAAACAACAGTGATAGGACCCGTGGGAACTGTGTGAAGCTGAGGCAGGGGAAGTTTAGGCTGGACATCAGGAAGAGGTTCTTCACCGAGAGGGTGGTCGCACACTGGAACAGGCTCCCCAGTGAAATAGTCACTGCACCAAGCCTGTCTGAATTTAAGAAGCGATTGAGCTGTGCACTTAGTCACATGGTCTAAACTTCTGGGTAGACCTGTGCGGTGCCAGGAGTTGGACTCGATGATCCTTATGGGTCCCTTCCAACTCGGGATATTCTATGATTCTATGATTCTATGACATTGGTGGTAAGGGGTGGTTGGATCAGATGACCGTGAAAGTCTTTTCCAACCTTAATGATTCTATGATTCAAAAGACTGATAGTTTTCAAAAAGGTGTCTATTTTTACTCTTTCTATCAGTATACTGATGGTGGGACTAAGCATCTTGGTCAGACATGCTGGATACTGGAACACTTGATCAGAAAAGTCATCCCCAAATTGCTCATGGGCTCATCCAGTTAGGATATTGAGCCTGAAATCATCCTCTCTTTTGCTTCCATTACATCTGAGAAGGAATCTCTCATGTCCGTTTTGAAGCCATGTCAAAAAGCCAGACCTGGTTTGAGGTGGCACCGTGTCATGGCTTCTCGGAGACAGGAAGTTCTTGGGGTTTGTCCAAAATCCCTCCAAATGTAGAACTGAACAGCTGGGTGTTAGGGACGGCTGCTTCTGACAGTCCTGTTTGTAGGTGTTTCTAGTCAGAAGGCTAGTGATCATAAACGTTGGATTTTAGTGTGGCTAAATTAAACAGAGAACACACTGAGTGACATCCATGTGCTCCAGGAGAAATATTTATTGCACTGCAACAGGGGAAAATGGGTTGAAGAACTAGGCAGAGATGCAGCTCAGCCTAAATTTAGTTTCAGAGATAATATAGGCGTGTCTTTTGCTGCTTGTATTCCCAGTGATTTCCCTGAAGCAGAATCAGTCTGGGTAGTGGTAATATGTTATTCATGGCTTTATGTTCTCTATAAACTATTTAAGATGTACCAGGGATGGATCTTTCTACATAGCCTCTGAGGTTCTGGGCAAGTTATAACCAATTGCTTTTCTTTGCTTAACCCTGTTTATTAAAGAATGCAGAAAAAGAGGAGAAACCTTCCCATTGTCATATATGCCTGTCCAAAATGTTTTTCAGGGAACAAAGACATGCACGTTCAAAGGCAGTCTTGAAAAGTCCTGAAAAAAGACTAATAGTGCAGGAAACTGTGGAAGAGACAGGAGTGGCAGAAGCCTGATGAACATATAAAGCCCCATCAGTGCTATTCTTAAACTTTATTAAAAATGCTGAAGGCTTGGAGGAGAAAGAAAGCTTAAACTTGATTTTCATGCAGTTTAGAGGGAGGCAGAGAAGCAGATCAGTAGTTACAGCTGACCTGATCTAGTGCAGGCAACAGTCCTGCTGTAAACAGGTATTTGGAGTAGATGACCTCCAGATGTTCCTTTTCCCTAACATTTCTGAGAATCTTTGAATTCTTGAAGTGTCAGGTAGTGATATGCTATATTTCTGTATGTGTGTGTTTGTTTTTTTTTTTTTTCCTTTATTGAGAAGTACGAATACATTGCACACATTTTCAAAGACCTCTCCTGATGACCTTCTTGCAGGGATCAGGGCAGCTCACAGAGGAAGGAGTGAGATGCACAAGAATGAGTAAGGATGTTGCACAGGCGCTGTGAGGGTTGAAGGGTACAGATTCTTGGTGGGCTTTATAATGGGATACAGAATTGTTAATTTTTTGGAAAATGAGTAAAGAAAGCTGGTAATTATTATCAGGTGAGAACCATTGGTTGTTCTGTGGGTGTGCTTGCCAGGTCAATCCTATAAGGAAAAGTTTCCAGATCATGTACTAATGCTGACAAGGGTTAGCATGAGCTGGCAACATGATATGTGGTCTTATCAGAGAGGATGAAGCCTAGGCACCTGGGGAAACATCATCATTAGCCTTTGTGCTTCAAATGACCTTTCCAGATGAAGGATGATGCACATGTACGAAGCCACTTGAGGACACTAGGTGTCTGTTAAGGTGGAAGAATATATTATTCATGACTCCCAGAATAGCTATAGCTGTGTTTTTGTGTCTCTGCTGTCCTAGGACAGCAGATACGGACCTCATGCAAATCCTGCCCCACTTCTAGTTGCGGCTTTCCTGCAATCAAGGAGCTATTTAGAAGAGCTCAGTGCCTTTCTCCAGAGTGCAGGGCTTCACCTCCTGCTCCTGAAAGCAGCTGAAAAGCACCCTGTGCCCCCTTTCTTGTTTTCAAAGGCAGGAAGTGTTGCCAGAAGTGGAAGAAAAAAAAAAAAGTCTGGCAGAAAAGGCTGAGCAAGAAATGAAGCCTGCCCAAGGCTGGTCTTCATTGTGCACGCAGCTGTGAACAATTACAGTCGCACCCACACGCCATAACACACCTAATCGTGCCTTGTAGGCACAACCCACAGCAGCCACAAGACTCTCTCAGCCTCTGTTGCGAAAACCATCCCAATTATTATCAAATCCACTAGACCTGCCACAACGGGCACTTGGTCTCCTTTCCAGCACATTCCCCAATAACCCAAATCAATCATGAATACGTGATTGCGGTATCGCAGCATTTCAGGCACTGAAGAAGGCAGAGGCTAATGAATGGGAAAATGCAAATGCAGTATCTCTGGAAGAAATCTATATTTTCTTCAAGGGTTGTTTATTACCCCAAGGCCTAGGACCTGGGGCCTATAAGAGGCCTAATAGCTGCAGTGACAGAACTGTGTACGTGTGTGTGTAATTAATTCTGATGAGCTATTTAGACCAATCTCCCTTTCTATGTAAACTATGGATATAAATAAACATGAAAGTCAAAGGCTTTATTTCTAGAACAGGGGGAGAGCTTCCTGGCTCCCAGGTTTGATGTGTCCTAATCATACCCCAGTTCTATTCTGGAGCAAGAACTGGGAATATGCTCTTTCTCCAAACCCTACATGATCCCCCTTTCCATGCAAAGGAAACTTTACAGCTGCAAGGAGGAGCTGCAAACAGGAATGTAATCCATAGGTATGGCATGGCACATTACAGCAGGTAGTCTTCACACACAGCCTGTTAAGTAGGTTACTTGTTATAGGCACTTAATTTAGGCATTAAAACTTCTTTCCAAATTGGCTGAAGGACATTGTGATCTAAAAACAAGTTGTCCAGGTTGCTTGCTGCTCTCTTCTGGAACTTCAAGCCACTAAAATAAGCAGTTAAAGATGGTGTTTAGAAAATAGCCCGGAGCATCTTCCATATTGTCCAAAATACAGGTCTCATCTTCCAAAGTCTCACATGCAGGTCTCACATTTTTAGGGAAAAGGTTTTTTTTTGGACATTTTTACTTAGTTTGTGGGTGTTTGGGGTAAAAGCTAGAGCACTCCTCAGGAAATAACAAAGCTAGGTTCAATTTCTGTTTGAGCAGGTTCAAATCCACTTCTATCCTGCTACCAATATGGTTTATTTTATCAGGTTTCTAACTTAGCATTGTCTTAGCACTCCCTACATATCTCCTTGGGGCTGCATAACTGTGCCAAGAAGTATTCAAGAATACTAGCCAGTTAAGAGAGGAGGGGTGCAAAGAATGACTGTAGTTTGGGACTTGGCTGAAAAGCAGGGTCCTCATTTCTGCTCCATGATTTCCAGGGTTTTCTTCTAATAACTCACTAATATTAAAGTAATGTGCATATCTAAGCAAGGGCTGCTGAGGACCATACATTACTAGAGTAAACTGTAGAAAGAACAGACAGCATAACCTAAGACACCACTAGACCTCTGACTCAACAGTTGAGGTCAGACTCAAAATGTGGACCATGTTCAAGGACTATGTAGTGCTGAAAAACTGTACATGTATGTAATGTTGTCTTGAGAGTAGATGTGTGTACAATAAAGAAATCCTTCAACTAAGCACGTGTTCCTGGCTTGTTTGCCACAATGTCCCTCAGCAGAGCTAATCAAGAAATTCAAAGTGCTGCAGTGGGGTGAAACTGATAAAATGAACAAGGCTGCAGAGGTGCTTTTGACAGGGAGTAAGATGTTTTGCAACCAGCTTTTGGCAAGTTATTTGGATACTGCCCAGGCTGTACGTCCAGATCTACTTCATCCAGATCTTGCCTTGGCAACAATTGGGTTCCCCCATTATAGAGTGGTGTCTTCCAGCTGGTCCAACTTGAGACAACCACCACTAGCAATGTTAGCTATCAAGATGCATAGCTGGTTGATGTGGTAATTACCCATGCTCCTGCCCAGCAGCATCAGCTGTATTTGAAAAACAGATAATCTGCTCATTGCTGTAGACGAGTCCCCTTAGCAGAACTGAGGAACAATGGTAAACCAGTACAGGAAAGCACTGCGAATGCTATTTAGTATTTCAGGTACTCTTGTGTCAGGCAGGATGTACCTGTGCTGTGTTTTCACCTGTTTGAACAAAACCTCTGGGCTGCCAGAATCTGAAATAAATTCACTGGAATTCAGAAGGAAAAGCTGGAAATAAAAGACCAAAGAGGCATTAAATTATTAGCTTCTATTGGCACTGCCAGTCATGGCAGCAGATTGGATTTATTTATGCCAGTGTTTAATGAGAATACTGCAGTCTTTAATCTGAAATAAATGGAGTCAATGTATTTGAATGAGATCAGGGAGAATAAAAAGGTTTTTGATAGCTCCCATTCTAGCCAAAGTTGGCATGAAATTCTCTGTCTTGTCCAGAGTTCCAGCTCTTTTAAAACAAACTGCGTTATAGCCATGGTGCATTCAATACATCACTGGTGACTGAAAATGTAATCACTGAAGGTGATACACACAGCTCAGCAGACTGCAAAGGAGATGTTCAGTAATTTCAAACCCTTTTGTATTGGGTTTACGTGGCAAGGGCTTGGTAGCAGAGGCGCTGCAGGGGTGGCCTCAGTGAGAAGAATTCAGAGAGTTCCCCATGTCAGATCAGAGCCAGCTCCAGCCAGCTCCAAAAGGGACCTGCTGCTGGCCAGAGTCAAGCCATGAGCAATGTTGTTTGCACCTCTGCGATAGCAGATTTAAGAAAGGAAAAAAAAAAAAAAAAAAAAAAAAAAACAACTGCTGCACTACAGCAGCTGGGAGAGAGGTGTGAGAAACAGCCCTGCAGCCCCCCAAGGTCAGTGCAGCAGGAGGGCAGGAGGTGCCCCAGGCATGCAACAGCAGTTCCCCTGCAGCCTGTGGAGAGGCCTCTGGTGGAGCAGGCTGTCCCCCTGCAGCCCATGGGTCCCACATGGAGCAGATCTCCACGCTGCAGCCCGTGGAGGAGCCCCCGGTGGAGCAGGCCCCGGGCTGGAGCTGCAGCCCATGGAGAGGAGCCCACGCAGGAGCAGGGGGTCTGGGGGGAGCCGCCGCCCATGGGGGACCCGTGCTGGAGCAGTTTGCTCCTGGGGGATGGATGGACCCCGTGGTACAGAGCCATGTGGGAGCAGTTCTTGAAGAGCTGCTGCCTGTGGGCAGCCCCCGCAGGCTCAGTTCGGGAAGGACGGCATCCCGTGGGAGGGACCCCACGTGGAGCAGGGGCAGAGAGTGACCGTGAAAGGGCAGCGGAGACAAAGCCTCAGGGACTGACTGCAGCCCCCATTCCCCGTTCCCCTGGGCTGCTCAGGGGGAGGAGGTGGAAGAGTGTGGCTGGGGGGAAGGTGTTTTCAGTTTGTTTTCTTGGTTTCTCACTGCTCTAGTTTGTTATTAATTGGCAATAAATTACATTAATCTCCCTATGCTGAGTCTGTTTTGCCTGTGACAATAACTGCTGAGTGATCTCCTTGTCCTTATCTCAATCCTTGAGCCTTTTCCATCATATTTTCTCTCCCTTTTTCTTTGACAAGAAGGAGTGAGAGAGCAGCTATTGTGGAGTTCAGCTCTGTAGCAGGGTAAAACCACCACATCTTCCAACACTGAGAGTTGACTTGGACTTACCGAGTTCTTTAGAGAAAATATTTTCATCTAAATCTGTCTACAGTCATCAGAAGAATTCTGAATATACACAAAGGAAGGTTTTGTTCTTTGATCAACTTAAAATTTCACTGTGTTGACAGCAAATTTTGTCTGATCTCATTCACATGAGTGCAGAAGTCAGTTTGCTTCAAGTCGAGCTGCTCTGGATTCTCACCAGTATATGTCTGAAGAGAATTTGACTTTGCTCTTCAGGCTTTTTCAGATAGTCGTTCTCAAATAATCTTTCTGCAGGTTATTCAAATTTACTTCTTCAGTGCTGAATGATCACTCACTGACAGCCAAATCAACTCAACCCCTCAGAGGCAAGGAAGGTCAACATTCTGTCTTCGTATTTGATTTCTCCTTCACCTACAGTCCGTAATCAAAGAAGAGATTTTTAAAATTTTATTTATTTATTTATTTATTTATTTTGTCAGTTCTTCCAGTGTTATACCTCAAGCTGAAGCAGGAGAGCTCCCTTGGGGATATCTCACATCCTTGTTTTCGTCCAATTAGTGAATCAAAAAAAGTATCTGATTTCAGAGCTCTCCACTACTGCTCAGAAGTGAAAAAACTATGTCATCATGGAAAGTAAACCATGGCTGTGCTCTTGCTACTTCACTAGGATGTCAAACCAGTTATCTTTCTGGACAATAGCTGGTAAGTATCCGTGAGTGTGAAACTACATTTATCTCTATATTGGTGCTTCAAGCACTTCATATCACCCTGAAATTGCTTATGGCATGAACCACACCTGCCACAACTAGGAATTCCTCACACAGAGCAGCCTGCTGCCTGGTCCTTCCCAACCTCTCTGTGGATTTGTCTCACACAAGCCAATCTGCAGTGAACGCAAGCAATATGCCACTCAATCTGTGGTTTCACTGATGCTTTTCTAGAAATAAGACATTTCTCTAATTATTCCTTCTTAGCAATCATTTTTAATTACATGTGTTTTTACTGCACTTATGTCAGTCACATTCTCCACAATTTACTTTGTTTTAGATCCAGCAGCTTAACATTTTTGGTGCAGGCCAGCCCACGCTCTTGCCACCATGTTGGAATTGCAGGTGAGCTCCCCTGTTCTCTGGAGAAACATCAGGGTGTTGGAGACCACAGCAGAGATTCTGGGATGCTCCATGCTCCCAAGTGCCATCAATCAACCATCTCCACAGCCTGCATTGCCTGGATGCAGAAACCTGGTTGTAGAGGTGACAACCAGACCTGCAAAGCCTGTGGTGTGCTTTTGAGCCCCCATGTTGCCTAACACACTATGGTGATGTTTGTGGCTGGGATGCTCTGAATGCCTCTGTATCAGGTCCCCTTATCGACCATCTCCAAATGTTTCCTCTAAAGCTGAGGGCTAAAGCTCTCCAGAGCTTACAAAGGCTTCTCAGAAGTGAATATTGCCATCCCACAGCTCAAGAGCTGTAGGCTAGTGAGGGCACATCCCCTTCCTGAAGAGGAAGGCAGGGATAAGGGGTCTGGGACAGGAGGGAAGAGGATTTGTACAGACAAGCTGGAGTCTCTACTCCTGCAACTAAAAAGCTGGGAGGGTGGACTGGTGACCACCAGTCTGTTGCAGCACCTGACAACATTAGCCACCAGACACAGCCCTTCACAATGACCCCAGAGGAAGAGCAGCAGCCAGTCTGGTTCTCTCATACACTGTCAACCACCAGCAGCAATTATGAGTGCTTTGCTTCCCACCAGCAGGCTGCTGTTCCGGGCAGCTACCTGCTTCGCCTGCTCCCAGAGGAGCTCTGGCTTAGATGATGAGGCTAAATTGGACCATGTTTTATTGATGGTATATTTTTGATATACTAGAGACCTGTAAAAATTCCTGCCCAAAGCTAGATGAGTAAATTCTTGTGACAGGTGAAAAAAGAAATAGGCCTGTAATGGCAGCTTTATATACAGTGCTGGAAGCCATTGGAGCCTCATGAAGTAAGGAACTTTCATGTCTAATTTTTCCCCTGTACCAAAACAGAGCAAACATGGCCTTATTTCATAATCTGTCTGTTGAAAAGTAGATGTTTGTGAAAGGAAAAAGATGAAAAATAAATGTTTCTGTCATACTTCCCACTGAAATGTTCTTGTTCTTTACGGACAAGCTTAAGCAATTCAGTTTCAAAGCACCACACCCCAATCTGTGCTATAAATCAGGTGAGCTCCCTTATGTCAGTGAGTCTCACTGAATAATGAGTTGCTGTTGCAGGGACTATGCACCAGAGAACACTCCGTTTTCACTGCCCAGGAGCATCCAGGTCAAGCGATCTGAGGAGGGAAAGCAATCATGCTACCTGTTTTTAAGTACCCGGTTTAGGAGCTTAAATTGAAGGGTTGCTCACACTCTATAGACGATGGAGAAAGACAGTTTCTTCCATCTAGTGATCCAGAGAAAAAGTACAATTAAGATGCTGTTGGTCATTTTCTGAAAGAGCTCCTTCTGCCCCTTGACTATAAGGAAAACTTACAGGGAAGTCTATAAAAGGCCAGATGAGTCCTAAAATGTGTTGTTTCTCTTGACTGTCAAGAGAACTGTGGAGAGATGGATCCAGACTAGGCTGCTAAGATAGGCTCCTGTGCTTGGTGGCTGAAGTTAGGCAGTATGAATAAATACCTCTTCTGCACCTGGATATTCCTATATGAGAACCCGCTTATATCCCATTGACTAGCTACAGTAATAGGGTGCCAGCTATAAAGAAAACATGAGGAAAAGATTGGCAGTGAGGGAGTTCACTGGTCACTGCTACACTTATTACTCATGTTACCCGAAATAAACCTACCGAGAAATTCTTTTAAGGTCAGTCTTGAAAATAGTACCAAACAGGAAGCCTTTTTGTCCATTCCCCATCCCAAGTATTGTCAGAAGCATGTGTAGTTACTGGCCTCATTCACAGTGTTGCTGCAACAAAAAAGGATCCATGCATTGCCATTCTGCCTGCTCACAGCAATCCCTGTCTCAAAGAAAAGGCAGAATACTAATGTTTAACACATGATAAAAGGCTATAAACTTCTAATATATGCTTAAAAATAGGAGACATTCAGTTCTATAAACATTCTTATATGTTGGTAACTATAGTTTTTCTTCTCTGTCTCTTCAGTCTATGTATGGGCACAAATAGAGATGAACAAATGGAGATGACCAGTGAATTAATGATAAAACACAGAGAAGGTCAAAGCAGTAGCATTTACTGCCGTCATCTCTCAGAGAATATATGAGGCATTGCAATTCTGATACTGTACCGTATTCTAGTCACAAAGATTGTAACGAGCACAAGTAATGGCATCAAATGAATCTCATCTAATGACACCAGCAATAACGAGAGTGAGAAAAGGTGAAAGCACAACCACTTCCAGTATGATCTTAAATAGGTGTTTTACAGTCCATTTCAGAAAGTGGAGGCTGTGGCATCATATTAAGGAATGCACGACACAGCCAAGTTGATTAGTCATCAGTTGTTGCACAACAGCGACTGTTGCTTTCTACTAGGAGATACCTGATGTATTACCATGCTAGGCTGTGGCTTTTTTTTTTTTTCCCCACCATGGTCATGAAATTTCAGTTGACAGATAGTTAAGGCTGCCATAGATAATATAAGGGGAGCTAAGTGTAAATCTCAACTGTGAATCCACAATGACTTCAGGAGAGCAGAGTAAACAATGCAGCTGACATGGCTTGTATCTATCAGCTCTTCTTTAATCAGCTCTTCTTTAATGATATCTTAACTTCAGGTAGTACATGGTTGCAGCTCAGAATCATGCTGCAGCCATGGATCTCATCCATCTACAGGCAACAAATCAAAGATGAGATAAAGCCTTTTAATTTTATAGAACTGGGAGGACCCTAGGCAGAGTAATTCCTTACAGGGTGGATTGGCAGACGTCTGAAATTCCTCTTTGCAAGCTCCGTACTCCAGAGCCTCTAGAAAATGGGACAGTGCTTAGTAAGGCAAAGGCTGAGCTGCAAATTTAATTGCTTTGCCCTGGAAGTAGCAGCAATAATTGCAAAATAAGGTAAGAATGTATTAGAGATTTCATCTCCTCACTATAACTGAACCAAGTAGCATTTTCATCATCAGCAAGTAATCAAAGTGCAGTTTATTTTACTACAAAGCCTGCCCTGACTTGGTTGGGATGTTGTTTGCTGTTCTGGACGTATAACTTGTGAAAACTACCTGTACACAACAGTGCAGCTTCCATGAGCAGGGTAGGAAACATGCCCTTCTCCGTGCTTTACACTATGGCAGCACTATTGGCTCTTATTGGGTACAGTCATGCATTACAATCTGCTTTGGACACCTTTGATGCTAAATAGGAAATCCCCTGGACAAACCTGGTCTGATCAAGCTCTTATTTGCCTACAGGATTTTCCTAATCCGCCATTTCCCCAAGCATGATATTAGAGTTGCTTTCATATATGGTGCTGAGATTGTCTGTGATACTTAGTTTTGTTCATGCTATAGATATGCCTAATTTATTCTCTCTACACCCTGACTCGTCTTTGGCATTGTATTTTCTATTCAAAATGCATTTGTTGTATTAAACCATATATTTGTACAAAGTGAATCTCCATTTATGTTTCTAGTCATTATTGTCTGTTTTGTGTGATCATATGAGCGTGGAGATCTTATTTATGTAACAATACTAGGTCAGTCTCTTGTTCTGTCATGAAGACATCCTGCCACCTAGAAGCACTTGAGTTATGACCCTGGCTTTGCTACTGGCATCTACTCTTGCTTGACAAGTTACTTAATATCCTTGCCTTGTACACATAAGAAATTTAAGATCAAGAGAAATCCAGCCAGTAGGGACTGCACCTGTGACCTTTGGCTTTAATGCATGAGCTTGTATTATTTGAGAAATTCAAGTTAGTTAGTCACAGATGAAACAAATTTACCTTTCTCTGGCTAAAGAAATAACAGGAGTAGGTGTGAATCAAGGGGAAATGTTGTCTTTTATATCCATTCAAAATCCAATGGGGAACGCACTGTGCTATTGCCTATAAATCATTTTGAAAGTGCTATACGTAATGGCAGCCATTAAGAGTCAACATTTGCCTACAGTTGTGGCGTCTGAGAAACCACGCTACGTTTTCTGAAATAGGAATGCTGGACTATCTCAGCACTATAGGCTGACATTGATGATTTCATGGCCACCAGTAAAAAGCTAGGACTGAAGTGCTAAATGTTACCTTCGGTATTGCTTCACTTTATGTCATTGCATGGCAACAATGGTATCATTATTCTTGCTGAAATGTTGTTTAATGTAGAAGCTGGGGCTGCTGTAAGCTCCTTCTGATGCCAATTGCTGCCAGTTTACCATTTCCAAGATGGACATCATGTTGCAGATGGTGAAGTGAATGAGCTTTGTCTGTGAACATAGCCACAGGCACAGTCAACAATTGTTTGCATGCTTGCTTTTGGCAAGAAAAGCAATTTCAGCCACCATGATTTACCCTTGAGTTCAGCATGAGAAATGATTAATTTGCTTGTCCTGCAAACCTTAGTGTTCCTTTGGGACAGCCAAATCCCCAGAATACTTCAGATATGTAGAGGTGCAGAAAGATCAGCTGTCTGCTGATATTGCTTGCATAGTTTTTGTCTAATGTATGGCAGGACCATGGTCTCCCTTTTAGAAGAAGAGGTGAGTCCTGATGAAATAAAAGCTGAGCTCGTTCACTGGACATTGGAGCATGGTTGTACTTGTGCTTGATTCCTGACCGCAGCTGGTTCTGATCTCACTGTGAGTTAGGTGCTAAACCATTGGCTCCCAAACTTCTCAGATAGTCTCAGACATTTTTTTATTTTATATATATATATATATATTTCTTTTTCACAGACTGCCCGTGAATCCTGAGGGAATTCATGAATTTAAAACCTATTACTGTGTACTATCATTTCACAGCCCAGCCAATAGCCCTCAGGACAGGACACATCCATAGGAAGAAGAGCAAGACGAGAAGATGGTGGGACAGCACCAAGCCCAAAACTCTGTAGTACCAGGCTCCAGCTGGTCTGTAGTTTTATGGACAGGTATTGATGCTGGACACCCAAATCCTTCTCTTACTTAACCGGCATAGGGTTGCAAACATTAGTAGGACTGTACCTGTCAGTGGGCCTTTCCTGAGCCTTTGCAGCAATTTTGGTAGAACCTTCTGTTACATACATACAGACTGATCTGTGATAAAAAAATGCTAAAGTGATGTGGTTATTCAGGTGCTACCAGGATACGGATAATAATGGGCATAATAGTAAACTTTCAAAGGTGAGCAATTGCCTAAGGTAAGGCTATGGAGCTTAACAGGCACAGCCACGATGCAGATAATCTGATAGTGTTCAAGCATTGGGCATTAAAAGCCTTGTTCCCTTGGGTTGCTTTGTACTACCCTACAGGCATAAAGGGAACAGAAAACCACTGAACAGTCTTTGCTTCGGAGCAGCAAATTCTTCAGATAGAGGAGACAGAGGTTGTCAAGAGACAAGGCTATATAACAACATGATACAGAAATTAGAAATATCCCAGCAGTGTCAGTCTAGCACAGGGCTTCCAGAGGTCCTTCTTCCAATTTATGACAACACTGAAGATGCCCTAGTTTAGATCAAGGTTCTCCTATAACTATTTAGCCAGGGGATTTGAAGGTCACAGGCCTACTGTAATGCTCCCCCTTGTCTGCAAAGGGCACCCCGTTTATTTATACCTTTAATTTGACCACAGCAGGTTTTTACTCAGGCCTGTTTTGCTTTGCCTAGCCCAGGGAAAACATATAGATTAGAGCTGGACAATATCTGATCAAAACTTCTGAGGCAATGAGAACAGCGTGTAAAATTTTAAGGCCGCACACAACTCTGCCTTGTGCCTTCCTGTGGTTATATTACATACATTTATTGAAATTCAATTTGTAGTTAGGGAATGAGAGGATTTTTTTTAAGGCAGTTTATGGCTGCAGGTGATAGAAAAGGCATAAATCTGCTAGTGCTGAAGTTTCTGGCCAGTGTGACTCTAAGCAGTTGTTACTACGAGTGTTTCACCAACCATGGGAAATCTCAAACAAATGCCATAAAATTTTTCTTTCACACAGACTCCGAGTCATTGTTAAAGAAAAGAAAGTTAAATCCCTATATACTTTTTTTTGTGAATTTTGTCTTTCTCCAATTTCCCCTTTTTGCCACCAGAAATGCTTGGGAAAGTCGCAGGAGCATGTCTTAGAGGGCATAGTTTAATGTAAATAAGACATTTTTAAGACCTTTTGTGGTGAAAAATTTCTCGACAGACATTTTCCTGCAAATAGCCCAGAGCAGTAAGTAATAGACTTTCCCTCATCTTAAATAGCTGTTTCTGAATAGGGGATAACAATGCAGTTTCTATATGCAGCTGTAGTTCTTAGCTGTTAAAGGACAAGAAACACAGTATTGCTCCCCAAGTAGCTGGCAGTGGTTGTCTCTACATATAGGGAGATAGCAAAGGTTCAATCCTGATAAAGATGATGAGACCTCCTACTGTTCTTTCTCAGCACAGGACATGACGGTCTGTGGTATTCACTAGGCATGGAGGTGCAGGGGCACCACTGTTCTGAGGCTGCAGAAAAGTGAGTCCTCAACCTTTCATGGCATTTGGGATAAAGAGTAGGCATGGATTTGTATAAATGAATGAAGCATGGCCCTAAGCTTGGGGAGCACCAAGTAGCAGTTTCATCAGTTTTACACTTCACGTGTAAAATATTTATTTTACACTTAGGTATATTGACACTTCACAGGTCAATATAAGGAAAATGGACATAAATGGAGGGTCTCGAGTTTGTGAGCACTTGGATAAACAAAGTCCTGGTGTAGATGTGGAAAGTGAGCCTCTCCTCCTCACATCATGTAAAGTTTTATAGAGAAACTGGAGGAAAAGTTTCTAGGGCACTGAACCAGGAGAAGACACTTGTGAAAAACATTGTAAATCCAATCCATCACACTACCTCCTCTTATTCCTCCTCTCCATCCTCTCTTCTTATGTTCTCTGTCCACTTGTTGCATCTTGTCCCTAGTTAGCCTGTCAGTTCTTTAAGATGAGGATAATCTTTCCTAAATGTTGTACTTACTCAGCGTGACAGAAGCTCGAGAACCTCTGGGCTCTCCTGTAATGAACGTAATATATAATAATAACAAGATGTCATTGAAAAATGAGCCTGGTACTGTGCAGAATAATTGAGAATAATGTTAGTTTTTAATAGGAACACTTTTTTTTTTTTTTGCTCAACTATATGTACATTTTGTCAGAAATAACGATTATCAAAATGTTGAGATTTGCAATTTCCTCCATCATTTCTTTTGCTGTTTCTTTTCTCCTTCATTTCATTCTGTCTCTGTTAGATATTTTTCCTTGTTTCCAGTCTAAAATGTAAAAGGGATAAAATTCAAATTCCAAGATAGATTTTTGAGGTTTAGGCTTCAGTAAAAGAAGGAAAATACTGAAATTCAATTTTTCTAAACATTTATTTTAATATCAATTTTCAACCAAATTATTTTAAGTCAAATATTTACACCAGATGCAACAAAATTAGTTAATATTTCTGGTGACAAAATATACACCCCCCTTCCTTTTCTAGTCCTTCCCTAATGAGCTATCTGTCTTCTCCCCCTCTATTTTCCTATTCCCCTGCATTTTATTCTCTCTCTTACTTTCACTTGTACATGCAACACCCACTGACACAGTTATTTTGACTGGTGCCTTGTATCTGTGCATAGCAGAGAGACTAAAGCAGAGCTCTGATTTTACGTCTCTGTGTATTCTCCAAGCTCTTGTCCTGCCTCTGCGATGCTCACAGCTACACAAAAGCCTATGGGAATATAAACATTGTTTTTCATTTCTTTGGTATCTCCTCCAGCGAAGAAGAAAAACAATCTTTTCTCCTTCCCTGCTTTGTCAGAGGTAACAAAGAAGCCATTGTCTTCATCTCTTGCTTGGCAAGTTTCAGAGGGAGAGAAAGTTGGGGAAAATCCCTACCTACAAAAATAATAGTATGCATTATTTTTACTGTTACAATTCATTACACTGAGTCAGTACCTGGGAGCCCTCCTTATTGCTAGGGGCCCCTCTATGCTGGGGTGATACACAAAAGGACTGATCCACAGAGCTTCTTTCTTTTTAGGCATTTCTAGCACAGACTGGTTGCTGATGAAAAGCACTGGCTTGGCAGCAATAGGGATAAAAGTCTCCTGTTCCTCTGCAGACAGCACAAGTTTCCCCTCCCTTCTCTCCCGCTGGCCATCACTCAGGGAAGTGAGAGCCCTTCAAAGATTTCCAGGTCACTGGGCCACCTGGCTGTAGGTGCAGAGGGCACAACAGGAGGGAGGCTTGAAAAGTCACTGTGGGATGGGAGAGGAGAAGACCTCCCCACTACAGCTCTACACTTGGATGTGTAGGGGCTTTGCAGAGAGGCTGAAATATTTCCTCCTTCCTTCCTTCTGCCCCTTTTCAGGATTCACGCTGGTAGCTCACTCACTGGAGCTGGCTCTAATGCAGTGTGGGGCACACAGCAACTGTGGCATCGTCATGCAGAGGGAGTGTCGCTGCCTTCAGCATCGTGCCCTTGAAACTAGGGAAAAACTTACATTCACAAGAAACAAAGAATTCTGCAGGGGAATTAAGACACAAAATTTTATGATTTTTTTTTTCAATAGCCTTTATTACTCTTAATCTTTCAGTGCCCAACATTTCTCTTGTTTACATACCTCTGCTTTAAGTATTCCAAACTATTTAGCTTCTGGTTATACTAAGTGGTTTTGAAGTGGAAAATGGGAGCTCAAATCCAGCATCCATTCATTAATTTCAGAGAAAACCATGGTGATTTTTAACGTAAAGTCTATAGTTTTGCAATTTTTTTTCCTTCTTTATTTTTTCTTTTTTACTGATGCACTTTTAGGAATTGAAAGTGTTAAGTAAATTAGATGGTCCAGTGAATCTTTTCCAAGCCAGTGTGTTGCTGGGAATTTGGAACTGGTCCATTGCATTTCTTTGAAGCTCTTACTGCTTTTATATTTTGTTTTCTGTAATAGCCTAGTTAACACAAAGCACATTCCCTTCAGAGCCTCTCGTCAGCTCTGCATTTTGTTTGGTTTCTATTTGATTTTTGGACTGTTTCTAATTGATTTCCATTAATAAGGTGCAAACGTAGGTTTGGTTGTTTCTTTTTTTTTTCCCCTAGTGTGAAAAGAAACAAATAATATAAAACATAAAGTTTATTTGGATTATATCCAAACAGTTAACTCCCTTTAGTTTATTCCCAGTAGAGGTTTCTTTGGGGATGCATCATCATTTCACCAGCAGTTTCTCTTCTGCTTCTGTATTTCTTCAATTAAAACTCAGAGTACAGTGTGAACTTTGTTGCCTTTTCATGTTAAAGAGTACCACACTTGCTTTGATAATACTCCAGAGTTATACTATGAACTGAAATTATGCTGAATTTTGCATTCTGACCACATTTTATCTTTCCTGTAAATCAAACATATGTATTTATTTGGAACTTAGTCCGTGTTAATTTCCTGCTATTGCATAGCCACGGAATCTTAATATTTTTTCTTGATACCATGTCATCCTTTATTTTTGACTGACTAGAGGGGGAAAATTAGAAAACAGACATGATCAAAAGTGTTGTTTCTGAACAGAGCTCAATTAAAGTGAAGCGTGAAGCATAATGCTATAAATAAATGATTGCAAACACGGTGTACTGTTACTTACCATAGATTTTTAAGTTGCTGTGCACTCTAATGCTTTAAAAATTATCTTAGACATAAATATTTCTGACCTGGCACCTTGCATTAGCACTTGCATCAGATAGATTTTCTTCAGTGTTGTCCTGCATTCCTCCAGGCCCTCCAGAGACGAATCAGGTTAACCTGGAGAAATACATTTAGATAAAATCTAAATATCTCCCAGTCTCAATATCCTCTATGAGGACCCCCAGGTCAGTGTCTGTGGGCACCACCAGCAACCCTCACCTCCAGCCTCCTCAGAACCTGTCTCCAGGCTCCCTGAAAGCCACAGGCTCTGCTCCAGACAAGTCTCACCACCAGCATTTTCACCAGTCCAGGAAGGGATTCATTGCTCATCTCTGCTTGAGATCATTTGGCAGCAGAGCAGCACCGCCAAGAGCTCACTTGTGCCTGCTCTCTGTGCCTTTCCTCGGAACAGCAGGAGATGGAAACAGGACAGATTTCACCCATACTGGCACAGCGTGTCCAACCTGTCTATTTGCTTCTCAGTGACCTACTTTGTCAGGCACTCGTACTCATGAACCATGAATGTTGTAATTCTTTGCTAGCCCAGCAGAAACGTTTGCTTACCACTGCAAGGTGATTTTAAGCTGAGAGAACCTGTGAGCAGAGCCCTCGGTAACATTAGGCATCCTGGTTATTTCCTTGCGGACAGTCCTGAGTGGCATGTACGATGTACACACCAGTTCACGTGCACTGCCACCCACCATCAGGTAGAGAACATGCTGACTATCAAAAAAATTCTTCTCTTTTTTTTTTTTAATTCCTTTTTTTTGTTTTTTTTTTTGTTTGTTTGTTTGTTTGTTTGTTTTGTTTTTGTTTTGTTTGTTTAAATTTGGTGGTAATTTTGCATTTATAACATTTCGTTAGCCTTTGCGGTGCATCATTTCATCGTGACCTCACAGCAAGGCTCTGTGTGCTTTCCCCCAGTGTGATTAGCAGTTTTAATAGAGGCAAGAGAAAGAAAACATGGCATTTGTGGGTAGTGGTCTGCTTCACTTGGTGTAGGGAATCATTTCCTTGTGGGTCATTAACATTCACAATAGTGTAGCTTGGTAATAATGTGGAAAAAGAGTCGTGTGTCTGTGGGCTGTGTGAAGTGAAGCCACAAGCCATGTCCAGACCTCTGAGTCACTGCTTCTGCCTCTCGACGCAGCTGAGCATGGGGCAGGAAGCCCTGGCTTTGCACACACAGTGCCCCAAAACATCTGTTCTAGCCCTCTTGTTGGGAGTCCATGAGAGATTATAGAGGGGCAGATTTAAGGAGTGGGCTGAGAAAGGTACACGTCCTCCTCAACTAACACTTCTCAACTCGGTATGCATGCTTCATATTTTGTCACAGCTCGTGTGCTCACTGGTGATTTTTCAGAAGCTGCTTAGGATTCCCCAGTGCTGACTGATTTACATGGGATATCCAGTGGTCCCCTACTGGAAGAGATGCCTCCAGTGCCATACTGTGAGAACCTGCTTGAACTACAAGAGGAAGGACTACTGGCACAGTGCTGCTTGTGAATGACCCTCAATAGCTCTGCATAGCTCCATAGCTTCAGAACAGCTTTGGACCATCCCCACACCACCTGCTATGATTGCCTGTACAAAATTCTACAGTATGGTGGTGACTATGGTCAAGGCTGAAGGATGTTCCTCAGTATGAAACTGCTGACAGACTGTGCTCTGGAGGATTACGAAGGGTCAGGTTCATGCACAAATTGTGCATGGATCAAGTAAATAATGTTATCAGTCTAGAAACCAATCCTGTCATTAACATTTTATTGAAAAATATAATGCCAGAAAATTCATGCTCCAACATTCCCACCATTCATCTGTGCAGTGCTACCTAAAAGCAACAGAACTCTTACAGAACAAGAAATGACTTTGATCTGACAAGGAAATAAAGATTTAATTTAAAATGGTAGAACAAAAGAGCCACCAGATTTGACTCGTGATTTTAGGAGATTGATTACAGTCACCTCAATTCCTGATCTACAAAGTTTGCGTATTTGATACTTGGCCACATTATGGAGCTCTTCAACAGTTTGGAGCCCAGCAACCGTTTTTTGACCAATTAACAACCTGCTACTTACATCCTGATGACCTCTGTGCATGGGCTTATGGGCACAAACTCTTCCCACAGTTGTTCCCATAAGTAGCAGATCTAACTATTTGCTATTCTAAGCAAACCTATTCTTTCAGCTCTGCTTAATGGATAAAGGTGAGCATCTGATAAAATTAGGGGGAAAATAAGATTTCTTTGCATATTACAGTGCTCAAAAGCAGTTCACACACTTCAGCTTTGTGGTTGCTGAAAGGTTACAAGAGACCAAAAAACAACTGAACAAATACATGAAAGAAGAATATAGTAGGGTAACTACATGCAAAGTCACCAATTTGGGGCAAGAAAGCCTCTCAGCCACAGTCCTCAGTAGTGTTCTGAAGAAGCATCTTGTTCAATTTTTTCCTTGGCCATTGCTATCAGGACCCTTCAGAGGCCAGATGTTAGGCCAAGTAAACCCTCTGCCTGACAAAGCAGGGATGTTCTTACAGTGTTATGAGGCATTCTGGGACCTGTGAAACATTTGGCACACCTAGGGTCTACGGATAATGGTGGGAGAGGAGGATGGATGTAGGCAGCTGAGTCTGCGATAGGAAGGGAGCTCCAGCACATTATCAGAAGGCCCAGCTCAAGGGCAGTAGTGAGATACAAAAGAGATACTATCCATCTCCTACGTTTGGCCCAAGCTTTATACAGCAGTAGCACTGAAGTCCCAAGGACATCTAATTTTAGATCAGTGAGGGCAAGACTGAATGCAGTTACATAAAATTCTCTCTTACCAAGCAATATCTCTGCTAAATATTGTTGTGCCGGGTATGAAATTCAGCTGCTATATCCAAAGCAGATCTGTTAAATAACTAGATATTATTCATCTGTGGTAACTAATGAGGAAAACAAGATAATTAATTTCAGTATTTTCTTGCAACGGGAAAGCTGTTGGGCAAAATATGCCAGACAAAACATCCATACAGAACCGTGTCAGTAACTTATGTGTTTAGTTCATTCGCATTCTTAACTATGAATAAAAGGGAGAAATTAAATGAGAATCTTTAATTGTCGCATAATTCTTCTTAATGAGTACATTCTTGAGTACCAGAATGATGATGTAAGTTTATGAAACAGAGATCTGTCTTCCCTTAATAAGAAAAAAGGAAACGATACTGTAACATTGGTTAATTATTGCGCAGCCTTTCACTGTGGATTAAAGGTCTATGCAAACTCAAACTTAGAGAAGCCAAAAGATCTAATACAAAGAAGTACGTGTGCTATCAGAAAAATGAGAGGGTTAGGGGGAAAAGTCTAGGAAATGAAGGGAAAATAAACAAGGTGAAAGCTAACAGTGATAACTGTGGTACGAGTAGATCCATTAAGGAATGTATGATGCAGGAATTACGAAGGTAATGGGACTGCTCACCTGCTTAAAAATAAACATGCAGAAGTACTTTGCTGGGTCAGGGCGAAGTGCTTAGAGAGTAAAACCCATGGTCAACAGAGACAGGAGAGCCCAAGTCAGTGAGACTCCTCCTAAACTGTATAGAAATAGAGCGGAGAATAAGTATGTTTGGAAGCTGAAAACTAAAAAGCTGTTAGAGCTCAGTGATAGCTTTTACTCCACCTTGTACAGCAATAAGCAATTGACAAAGCTCTTCAGCCACTGCCTAACTTTAAGCACGCAGATTTGCAATGACTTCAGGTTTAACTATCAGTATCTTCATTTTCCCACCTATGCATGCTTGCATGAAGTTCACTGCAGTGTGTTCCCATGCTGGCTCTTGACTTATTAGGAGTTGTCCACATGTATCGGCAAATTCCACTTACTACGTCTGTCAGACGTATGCTGTGTTGTCTCAGAGACAGGCTGTGAAAGGTGCTGAGGCTGCTGCTCATTGGATTCGTCTGTAGGGCTCATTGCTTACTTGTCCTCACCACTTTGGCTCATTTTACACTTGGTTGCAAGCTCTCCAGGAGGGAGCTGCTACAAAACAGCACCCAGCAAAGATCAGTGCTCCTCGAGGCTCGAAAGCAAGAAATGTAATTGATGGAGTGTCTCATTAAGCTTGGGTTTGGTGACTGTAAGAGGTGAATCAGTGCAGAATCAGTCCGTTTTGGGGCTTTTTTAAGATGATGCTTTAAGGCAAGACAAATATCTAAGTGCCTTATTAATTAAGCAGGCATCAGCAGGATAGCAGAAGTGCAAGATTTCTTAGTGTAAGGAGAAAATTTTCTTCCATCTTTGTCTTAGACGTGTATATACTTCTCACAGACAGATGTCTTGGATATGTACCCAGAGGTGCTACCTTGGTGGTCTGTCCACACCAGCTCATAACAGCAGAAACAACAAATTAATTGTGGAGTAGCTTTACTCGTAACCTTAACCTTGATGGGACCTTGGGCACATCTGAGGGTGGCTTGTCTCCCGTGGGACCTGTGATACCCAGTTTACCAGAACCGAACTAGAGCCATTCAGTGACACATCCACCCCTGCAACACCTTGGCTTTCTGGACCTGTCCAACAAAAGTGTCTCACTGAAACACTTTTCACAGGTACTGGAATGCAGTGAGACATTTTCGTCTAAAAGGAGGTGAGTGGAGCAAGGAAATTGTATTTTAACAAGAAAAAACAGTAACAGAAAGAATTTTGCAAGCCCTCTGCTGTGTAGGCTATAGGCAAAACTGTGGCTTCCCTAAAGTGAGTGAAGGTTTTGCCATTGCCTTTATTGGGACCAGAACATCCCACAGTGTATTCGCTTTGTAGCCAATATTTTGTACAAGACTAGGGATGTAACACGAGAAAGTGAAAAAGAAAAAAGAATGTGTTCAAACACTATTCCTATGGCCCGGAGGAAATCACCACCCTTCTGCTATGTGGCAGTTTCTATGTGTTTTTGTGAATCTGGAATGCAATATTTCAGTGGGAATTAAGCAAAAACAGAACAAAAGGAAATAATCACAAGGCATGAGGGCATTATTTATGAGTATGTTCTCTTGACATTTTCTGCTCCAGTAATAAAAAAAATAAGGGCAGCCTAACTCAAAGTAACCAAGTCATCTTTCAAGCATTCAACATAAATAGATACCACTGCATCCCCACAAGAGAAAAGAATTGGGGCTGAGTGTTTGACCCACACACAATACACACAGTCCCTTGTCTAGTTTCTGCCTCTCCATCCCTGCTGGTTCATTGCTCCTCAGGGACGGTGTGAAGCAGACTTGTGTGCCACAGTGGCCATGCAGACAGGTGGCGGTGGTGGAGTCCTTGGGAAGGCCACCCTGAAGGTCGGTGTGCTGTTTAAATTTTCACTGCAGTGCTGTGATGGCTCTAAACCTCACAGCTGGTTTCAGGCTCTGGCACTGAGCCTGGTTAAAGAGACAACTTGTAACTCAGCTTCTCCTTCCATGCAATGCAGTGTCCCACTCTTTCTTGAGGCAGTGCTTGTCAAGCCACCCTTGAACAGATCAAAGCTTCTGCTGACAAGTATAATTTGTATAATTTAGAAATCACCACCATTATTCAGATAAAAGTTTTGGAACACCTTTTTTTTTTTTTTTTTTGGGCGGGGGGGTGTGGGGGTGTTTTCATTATTGCTGACCTGCTGGCTCAGAATTGCTTCCAGAAGGTCAGGGTGTTCTTTAGATTGCTTTGTTGGAGCAGCAATATATTTTGTCGAGGCCTGAGCTGACTCCCTGCAGCTTTGGACCATTACTGAGTTCGAGCCAATAAAGTGTATGCCCTCTTTCCTTTGCCTGCAAGTCAAATCCTAGTGTTGCTCAGTAGGACACCCAAGTAATCCCTGATTAAATTAGATTTCTCTGAGCAGAACACTCAGGATGTAGCTGATGACACAGCCCGACAAACTGAGCAGCCAAACACTACTGTAAAATACAAGCAGCAAACAAAGGGCTGTCATAAAGACTCAAATCTTGGCTCAAGAAGCAAAAGGTACTGTTATCAATTTTCACTTACAAATGGTACACTAGTGACTAGAAAGAATAGCTAACCAGAGGAAACTAGTGCAATTTAGTCCTCGTATTATAAGTGCACCCCATGAGACCTTCTTTCTGACCATCCTCCCTGTATCACAGAGGGAAGGCTGACAGCAGCACCCACCCTGCTTGCTGAAGCTTGCTAGCACTCAAAGGAAGCAGTTGCTCGTATTTATGTTCCACATTCTTCCATTGCTCAATATCCAAATATTTCACAATGCAGATCCAGTTTCTAGAGTTCATTTAAAAGAGAATTCTTGTTCCAAGCTGAGTTTCCTGTTACAGCCTGAATCCCAACGCGGGTCATGTGCAGCAGTTGGCTCATGTCTCTCTGGAGATGCTGCACTGCTGATTTTATAAACAACACAGAGTAGGAAATGGGTGAATATGCTTCTGATTTGAATAAATTAAATCTGGCAGACGTAATTCAGCCCAACAAGAATACCCGTTGTTCATGGTTTCCAGAGCATGCTGTGCGACTTTCTCTGGAGGAACCTGGGGACAAATCTGTCTCTGCACGAGCAAAACTCCCTTGTATGCCTGTTGGAGTAATGCCGAGCAAAGACAGCCATTTGATACTGGAGTCTGAGTCCCTGCAGACCAGAAAATGAACTCTGACCGGAATAATGGAAAGCAGCCTCTGCTTTCAGCAGCCTCAGCACTGTCTGCCTAACTCTCCCGCTGCATGCGTGGAGCCTCTGGTGTGGTAAAAACATAAAACTTCAGTCCTGACCAAGCTGCTGCCTGGCTTGTCTGGTATGCGAGAGGGAGGCAAGCATGGCAGCGCTCGTGATGGTTCGGGGGAAGTTCGTGCCTCGGCTTCTCATGGGGAGGCAGAGCAAATCCTGCCAGGGACTGCAGCAGGACACGTGGGGAGGCTCTCAGGGAGCCTTGTGCAGAGTAGTGGCATTATGCATGGACAGGCATCTGTGAACACGCTTGGTTGGATCTTGTCTTCAGCTTGGTATTGGGCTCCAGTGCATGGAGTTACTCCAGCCAACAGGGACGGTCTCAAAGGCTTAGTGGGGTAAATCCTCTTTTGGATCGCTTGCTCAAGGGATACGTACATCACAGTTCAAAGGGCTATAGTCAAAAACCCTACCTGAGACATGAACGCATTGGTCTGGAGAAGAGGAGGCTCAGGGGCAACCTTATCGCACTGTACAGTACCTTATAGGAGGCTGTAGAGAGGTGGGGGTTGGTCTGTTCTCCCACGTGCCTGGTGACAGGACGAGGGGGAATGGGCTCAAGTTGCGCCAGGGGAGGTTTAGGGTGGATATTAGGAAAAACTTCTTTACCGAAAGGGTTGTTAGGCATTGGAATGGGCTGCCCAGGGAAGTGGTTGAGTCACCATCCCTGGAGGTCTTTAAAAGACGTTTAGATGTTGAGCTTAGTGATATGGTTATTGGAGGACTTGTTAGTGTTAGGTCAGAGGTTGGACTGGGTGATCTTGGAGGTCTCTTCCAACCTAGACGATTCTGTGATTCTGTCTTAAAAGACTAATTCACATTTCCTTCCCTCAAGTACCACCTGGTTGCCAATGGTGGTTGTGTGGGTACCTGAGCACAGCATGGGTTGTTTGACAAATTTTGGAAGATCATGGTCCCTCTACACTTTTGCAAGCCTCTTCTGTATGCTTGAAGTGGAGCAGAATGGAGAATTTTTTTCAACATTACCTCATTAAAAGTAAAACGTATTTGTTGTTCGACAGCATAGGGCCTGGTGCTCCAGTCCTGCTCCTGCCCAGTCTCCCTTTGCCCACTCTTCTCTGGCTCCATGAATTCTGCTCTCAGGAGAAAAGCGCTCACTCCCCCTCAGTGCCTTGTTGTCAGCAGGTCTGAACTGGTGTGTGAAAATTTGGAAAACTCCACAGGCTGTGAAAGGTCCCAGACCCAAGCCTCCCACATGCACAATGAGTGTAAAAACCGTGAAAATGTGGGTGGCACCACAGCACCATGCCAATGGAGATGCCTTAGGGCAAGCCCAGAGACAGCTTTTCCTCTACCTACCTACTTATTTGATTTTATTTTAATTTCCTGGCATTAGCTTACTTTACCCTCTATATGTAAGGCTTTGCCTAAAAATAGGTGTTTGGCTCCTTATATAGCCCATGGAGAGATGCGTGCTTCTCACCAGCTTCTTTATTATGGTCCTTGGAAATCTTCAAGGGCAGCTCTGGTGGAAGCTTGTGATGTTACCAAGTATGAATTTAACAATAAAAATATTACCTAGTATTAAAAAAAAAAAAAGCTGAAACTTGGGCTTGGGTGTGCTGTAGTTAACCCAGATCTACTTTGCTGGGGCTTTATGCATGTGCCAAGTACTTGGAAACCCAGTGAACCCAGGGGAGTTTCTCCTGAAGCAAGCTCCTGTAAAGGAGGTCAAAATGAGGGTGATGTCCTACAGCAGCCTTGTGCCAACCAAAAATACTCCTGCTACTAGCAGTGCTGGTCCTGCCTCTCTCCTCTGACTTTCCCAAGACTGATTGTACAGTTCTGGCAGCTTCAGTTTTCCGTAGAAAGGAATGGCAGCCTCAATTGATCCTATAACTTTCTTTGTTAATTTTCCGTGTTAAAAACACCAATACAACACGTTGTTTGTGTGTGAAGGAGGGAATTTCTAGGTGTATAATCTGTGAATGCACAAGCACACAGAGATGACCCTAACTATGCCTCCTGATGCATCCATTCACCAGCACGAGCCCTACTTCTCTCTTACTCTCATGAACATGAATCCAAAGCAATCCCCCCATATACTGCGACTTCAAATAAGCTGCAAAAAGTTGAACTGGGCAAAAAAAAAAAACAGACCAGCAGGTGTTTGTTTTCTGAAGATTGTCTGAAATAGAATAGTTCTTTAACCTTTTAACAACCTAGCTTTTGGCCTTTGAGCACTGCAGTCTGCACACATGCACCACTTCCACTGGTAAATCTAACTTGCAGCAATTTCGCACTGCTTCCCAATATTATTTGTTCAGACATTGAATGCTGGAGACATAGGAAGTGAAAAAAAAAAAAAAAAGGATAGCAGAGCATCGCAGCTAGCATGGCCTGTTGCCTCCTGAGCCCAGGGAAAGCTGCTGCCTACAGAGAGCGGTGGCTTGCTGCCAACATTACATGGACTTTTGACTCGCAACCCTACGGAAAGCTTCTCCTGTCTCTCCCAAGAGGTGTCACCATAAAGTATCGCTTTGCTGCCATGCCATTCACAAGCGTGCGAGGCCTGGCTTAGGGATGAAGCTAGCTGCCAGGGATCTGGCATGGTTTTTCCCCAGCTTTCCCTCTGATGTGCAAAGTACAAGGGCATGACTGAGAGCTGAGAAGTCCTAAATATTTATCTTGCATCTTGGCTTACAGAGCTTTGCAATTCAGCTGGGTTTCTCTGATCCGACAGCCTCTCTAGGCTGCAGGAGCAGATCTCTGATTATTTAAGAGGAACAGAAAGACCTGCTCAGCATCTGAGCCAGCACACAAAGTCCACACATGCAACGCTGCACTGCAAGCTTGGCCTCTCATTCCTGTCCCTCCTACTAAATTGTCACCAGCCTCCACCTCTCTTCATTCCCATTTCTTGTGTTTCTCTTGAAACCTGGAGGACTACAAGCTGCCTCTCACCACATGCCAGAGATCAGCCAAGCGGGGCTGTGGCTGTGGCTGAGATACCAGCTGGTCCATCCCTCAGCAAAAGGCATCTTCCCACAGGCAGATCTGAGCCCTCTTTCCAGCGCTGAGCATGGCACCAACTTTCCTGCAGACAAAAGAACAAAGATTTGACTCTCTCTGCTTCCTTTTTGCTTCCTATAAGCCCTCTGTGGGAAAGTTCTGTTTTATTTGAATGCGCCATTGTTTATTTATAATTTCACTCTAGATGTGTGACAGATTCAGCATGTGTCACCCAGCAGGGAAACAGTAGTAGGCTGGAGAGTTAACAAATACACTGCAGTGAAGCCAGATGGCCTGTTTTCATAAGGAGCCTCTGAAAGATACTCTATCACAGAGATTTTTTTTTCCTTTGGTGCCCAAGATTTTGAAAAAAATATTGTTGGTGCGTATTAACTCACCTGCGAAAGCATCACGGGTCTGTGCTCTACTCTGTATTTCATTTAACACTTGCTGTGATCAGAAAAACATGCAAACTGGTGCACTGACCCAGCCCACCAGCCCGTCATGCTTTGTCCAGAAGTGGAGACAATAAATAAAGTGCATAAATAAATAAATAAATAAAGTTCTGAGCATCTTCCCAATTTCAGCATACGAGGGGTGCTGAGGTCTCGGGGTGCTTGTGTCCACCATATATAAGGTCCAGCAATGCCCCCAGCCTGGACGGGGCTCCCTTGCACAACCAGCTCCATCTCTTTGCAGTCAGGATTTGCCCAGAGGGTCCTGCCTGACTTCCTCCTGGGAGCGCCCAAGCCTGTCAAAACTTCACTGCACATCAAGGGCACTTGGCTCAGTGCTTGGCTCTTGCCCTTGAGAGATTGCTCCTGGGAAGCAGCTGACTTGAAAGCAATCTCAGAGCGAGTACTAATAAAGAAGATGTTTGCTGGAGGAGCATGTAGTTATGCTTACGTTTTTCCCAAAGGACCCTAACCCCAAGGAACCAGAATTTTTCCATTTTTTCCCCCATCATTAGAGAATGTTTCATCTTCTTCCTTATTTTCTCATCTCTTCCTCTTTCCAGCTACCAGCTGGGGTGGTTCCCAGCTTCACAGAGCTACATGCATTTTTCTTTGGAGAGTGGTGGTACTGATTTCAAGCCCTAGCCAGAGGGGATAGCTCGACAGAGAAGGTGAAGAGTCCTGCTTTCATGAGCACTTTTCAGGCTCATGAAAAATGGAGCATGATCTTATTGCTTTAGGTTTTTGCAGCATCAGAACACCGGAAGGCTGGCTGCTTGGAAAAGAGATGGGAAAACTGATTGCTATCATACATGATGTGGCAGCATTTCTTGTGGTCAGCTAGGAGAACGTAGACACTGTTGAACAGCATTGAAACAGAGAGAGTACACAGCTAAAACTGAACTTACCATGTTCGGTTTTAAAAGGGAGATGTCTAAGGTGGCCCAAGAGGGGCTGCCCAGCTGAGATGGTAGAAGCACAAGACAATGAGGTGGTAGGGGTGGCTTCAGTCAGATGCAGAGATGCCAGAGTTAACTTCAAAGGGTTCAGCAGATAATCACAAACAGGCAGCCTAGAAATGCAAATAGCTATCTATATCAAAGAGTAATGCCAGCACAGGGCCTTGCTGGGCATTATACCATGTCTCTACAAGCTGCTTCCGCTTAGAGGTGAGCTTGGAGAGGCCCAGAGCAGCACGTGTGTAAGCAAACCACAGCGTTGTTGGGTCGCTATTGACTTTGCACCTAACTTTAACTGCTTTAAGGAGAGAATAAGTAATTTGTTGATTTGAAGGTACAGGCTGTACTGTGCCACTAACAGGCTGTCACAGGTTTTTGAAGGAAAGGTCTTTGAAGGAAAGGACTGTAAACTAGTGATTAGGTTTTGCTGTTGTTGTTGTTGTTGTTGTTTTAAGTTTGACAGCTGAACTGAAGTAAATATATGTATATGTACATTTATGATGCATCTGTAATGCTGGTCTGAACCAATTTTGGGAGGTATACTTGAAAACTGGAACTACTTATTGGAAACTTGCTTTTGTTCATTTTCAGCTTTTAAAAATAAAAGCAAAGGACTAAGTTCAAAGGGAATTTAGCTCTCACGTACAAAACAAGTGAGAGGTCACAGTGGCTGTCAATGTTAATGAAGAGAAAAAAAGCCCCAAATGATCCTTACCATAAAAGTCTAGTGGCACTGACTGGTCTCAGTCCACACTGTTTAAGCTTAGCACTTTCCATAAGAGATTTGTCTAGGATAGAGATCATTAGACATATCCCAAAAAAAAAAAAAAAAAACAGGGAGTGAGACACCTGTAAACTGTTAACTGTTATCCCTGATGGATGATCAGGGCTCAGGTTCTTTCCCTGGTCTTAGTTTGGCAGTATTGATATAGCTAGCATTGTCACTTCCCTTCCATTTGAAGCCTTATATTTAATAAACTTACCTAAGCTACATTTAAAATATTTTGCTAATTGTTTGAGAGCAAGGTTTAGGTATATCCTAGTTATCCAGAAAGTACCCCAAATTCCTATTTTGGGGTGAGCCATTCTCAGTCTGTCCTGCTGAGGCTGCTCCTTTTCGTTTTACAGGAAAGAAACTAGTCTTTGACCCAGTGGGGAAAGTAAAATGCTGAGAAACAGACATAAGACTGTCAAAAACAGACCCAGAAACAGGAAAACGGGTCTTCTAATGCTTCCAATATGTATGACCTTTTTTTTTTTTTTTTTTTTTGATAATTCCTGAGATTCCTTGGTGATTTCATCTCAGTTTAAAAAGAGTTTCAGGTCAACCTAAATGAATTTGCTTTTTAATTGAATTGTTCTTTGCCCAGATCTTTTGCAAGATCCAGAGCCCTGGTGGTCCAGAGCCCTGGAAGTTTTCCACTTTGAAACACAGGAATGGTACATAGCCAAGACCCTGCTTCAAGCAGAGGACAATATGTGCTTGCACTGCAAGAAATGGAAGTTCCTAGAGGAAAGGAAAGATCCTACATGCACACATGCATGGGAGCAGCTGTTCCAGGAAACAATATATCCAGGTAACTGCAGGTACAGATCTGTTCAATGTGGTTACAAAATCACAGTGATGGAAAGCGCTTCAAGAAGTTATCTGATTCTTTCTTCACCTGAAAATGATGCCACCCATAGGTACCTTTTTTCTGTCAAAGTTGATCTAGGTGATAATCAAGTAGGCTCTAATTCCTCTACTAAGTACTCTCTGCTTTCTCTAGCAATCACCTCTACTTCCTCTAGAATCACCTCTTCCTGGTGATTCTGCAAGCTATTCATCCTGACCTGTCTTCTCTCCTTTGGATTAAAGATGTGATTCACCCCAGTGGTCTTTACTTGTAGGTCTTCTTTTCTAGCCCTGTGATCACTCCTGGTGTTTTCCTCCTGACAGTCTTCTTTTGGATCCCCACAATCATATTGTGCAGCCCCCAATATTGGACACCACACACCTTGCCTGGGATAATGCAGGTGGGAGAAATCCTGGCAGCACCCTGCAACCTGCATTCCTGTTTCGGCATCCCTGTGTGGTGTTTGCCATCTCTGCATGATGCTGGTGGCCTGTGTTCAGAGACTTCAGGAATCTTTTGGACAGCACTTACATCACAACTTCAAACAGTGAATGCTTTAGATTTGAAAAGCTAAATGTTTATGTGGTCTTTGAAGCAGAAGCCTCCCTTAAAGTGGATGTTTACATTTATCCGATTCATGTAATTGCCAAAGCGTTTTGGAAATGTCTTGAGGACATTTTCTAAAGTGGGGCCCAGTCTGGTGGAAATGACAGGAGAGAGTCCCTAAATGTTTCAACAGTCCTACCTCTCTTTCTGTCTCTGGCTGCGAGGCAGAAATGCAAGAAAATGTATGCAAACTACAAAAATAAACCAAAAGCTGGGGTTTTGTTGTTTTTGTTGTTTGTTTCTGTTTTGCTTAGTTTTGTTTTGTTTTAATCACAAGTATGTGAGCTATGTGAGCTTGGGTACAAATTCAAAAATGTGAATTTCCCACTGGATTTCCTCTTATATTCCTTTATATATGCATAAACACTGATGTGTATGCACATGTGCATATACATGCATATTAATGGGAGGTATCTGGGCTATTCTATAATGTGCATTTGTACATATAACAGCAACAGTGGGTATTTGGTTTAGCACACAGATATACAGAAACTTTTCCAGCTTCAGTGTGTGCAATCAGGCAAAAAATAAATGTATGGCAGATGTACTAATATGGTGGATCATAAAGGTATGGTAAGAGCTGTTGTAATGTTTCAGAATAGTGTTTCAGGCATGAAATAACCCTAGTCTAATTTATTCATATGCTTCTGAGTGTAACTGAATATAGCAGCTCTGAGAAGCTGTACTTCTTAGAACTAAATATCTTCCTAGGAAATACAAAATAGATACTGTTCAGACTGTTGATCAGGTTTAGTTGCTTGACTTCTACAGGTTACACCAGAACAACACATTCACAAAGTTCTTTGCAGAAAGACAGAAAGAAAGGAGTATTTGGACTATAAAGTTTTATTCATTTAATATATTGGTATCTACCTCTGAAGGGGGGGGGTGTGGGGGGGGAGATGTTTCTGTATTAACTATGCTGCTATCATAGAATCATAGAATTACAGGATGGCTTGAGTTGGGACCTTAAAGATCACCCAGTTCCAACCCCCTGCCTTGAACACCTCCAGGGATGTGGATACTGCTTTTCTGGGCAACCTGTGCCAGTGCCTCACCACTCTCTGAGTGAAGAATTTCCTCCTAACCTCTAATCCAAAACTCCCCTCTTTCAGTTTAAAGCCATTACCCCGTGTCCTATCACTCCACCCCCTGACAAAGAGTCCCTCCCCAGCTTTCCTGTAGGTCCCTTTATGTACTGGAATGCTGCTGTAAGGTCTCCCCAGAGCCTTCTCTTCTCCAGGCTGAACAACCCCAACTCCCTCAGCTTGTCTTCATAGGAGAGGTGCTCCAGATGGTGCAAGAAATCTTGTTAGCAGATAACTGGAGAATAACCAACTCAGGCACTTTAGTCTTTTCCTTCTTTAGTTGGTTTCTGTACTTACACAGAGATTTGCAATTAAAAGCAAAGTCTGTAAATGTAGCTCAATCCGAAATAGATGCTGTCATTTAAGGAGGGTATTTAATCATTAAAGAACAGCTTCCTGCTGTCTCATTATTTTCCTGTTCTTTTACTTAAGCCAGTCTGTTTCCACCTACTATAAAATCCAGATTAAATAATGTATCAAGCTACTACAAGTCCTAGTTCTACTAGAATTTGGCAGCAGTCCTTGCCTTCATAAACCCATCATTGTACGAGATATGTCTTTATTGGATATTTTTTCTAAACATAGAACTGTGAGAATTTGGTTTGATATGGAGTAGAGAGAGACTGAAATTATTTGGTAAAATAGTTCCTCTTCAGAAGCCTTTTTTTTTTTTTTGTAAATAAAGAAATAAATAATATTAACTAGGTTAGAAACAAGCTGCCTCCAGAATCTAGAAGATGGGGCACACATATGGATTGAGGGAAATGTCCCTGTGTCAGTGAATATTTAATTGGTTATGCAAAGTGAAATAAGTCCAAAGCACATCAGGAGTCCCTCAGCAGGATGGGAAAAAATCCAAAACAGGAAAATATTAATGAGGTACAAAATCTGCTTTCTACATTCCTTGCAGTATGGCTACTCTCTAATGGCTTTTGAAGATCACAGATGCTTATAAAAATAGCCACTTTCTGAACTTGGAACCTGAAAAGATCTTACTTTAGATGTAATGGTTGCTTTAGAAGTGGTAAGTTATGCACATGCAAAAAGGATATATTGCACAGCATATTTTTTATTTCCGTCTTGTAATGTTGCAAGCAGAAATAAAAAGTAAACATGACTACTTGAGCAATTTGATATACTACAGCTTGCTTCAGGCTTCTCCACTCTACCGCAGTCTTCAATTTTATTGTCATCTTTACTTGAATGCAATGACTAGATAGTACACTAAAGCCATCTTTTGTTCACCTTGCATGTACAAACCACAATATGTAGTGCCGAGAGTGCAATGCACAATCTGAGACTGCAAGTCTGGAGCTCCTACCAGAACGACTGCAGGGCTGCAGTGTCCGATGCTATCTTGAGAATGGGAGGACAAAGTTACTGCTGAACCTTTTTGCTCCAGAAAAATACAAAAGTTACTTTTACAGTACTCAGTGATGGAGGTTTTATCATTGAAAGGAAGCACAATATGCCGCGTTATGCTTCTCAACAAAACAGTGCTCCCCCTCAGACAATTCTACATACAAAAAGGCTTTCTGCTTTAAATGACATATTTATTTGTGGGTTGGTTGGTTTTTGTTTGTTTGTTTGTTTGCTTGTTCGTTTTTATTGAGCAGCATGGCAATCTGGAGTCATGGTATCTCTGGCTGCCAGGTTCAGTTTAGGGACATGGTGTTAGTACAAGATTTTTCAAACTGTTAGCCCTGTAATGCAGCATGAAGGCAATCATCAGGCTGGATTCCTTCCCACTTGTACCTAATTGCCCATACCAGAGGCTCTATAGAGAGCTCTCCTGCATGTCTGAGAAACCAGGTCTGTTTTACAGCAAGGTAAAGTCAAAGAACAAAACATACAGCTAAACTCTGGATAACATTTGTGTCTTTATTTGCTGCCCAAACAAGTTTTCATCCATGTAGTCTGGTAAACAGTGCTGTGTCCTGGTCACTTATAACCAAGATCTTGGAGGTCTTTTCCAACCTGAATGTTTCTATGGTTCTGTGTTACACTGGTGAGAGGCTAGTCTCTCATGAGAGAGGTCATGTGGAACATGTGGAACAAGGTAGATAAGGCTGCAATTTGCTAGGTCCTGCTTTTTTGCCACCTAACCCAACCCATAAAAGTGGCCTAAAAGAAAGCCAGAGAGGGACTCTATCAGGGAGTGTAGTAATGGAACAAGGGATAACGGCTTTGAACAAATGGAGGGGAGATTTAGATTAGATGTGACGTGGGGAAGAAATTCTTCACTCGGAGCACAAGCGTACATGGGAATTAGGGCTGAAGATGCACCTTGCTTCTCTTCTTTTCTGTAAAGAATAAGACGAAATTACCTAAAAAACAGTGTTAAAAAAAAAAAAAACAGGGCACAGGATGGGAGGTGCAGGGCAGTCCCCGTGGCCAAGGGGTAGCCTTTCTCTGTGGCAAGCCAAATGGCCCGGGGGAGCCAGCCCCATAAAAGGCACTCTCAGACCCCCCAACGCTCCTCCTTCCTCCACGTGAGTGCATCTTCCAGGCCACTCCCAACACAGCCACCCATAGTTGGCCACGCTTGGGCCACTCCATCACAGAGGCTTGCTGAGGTCACAGTGGCCACCACTGCCCCACCTTTGCTGTGGGCCCTATAAAACAGGCCCCCCTGGCACTGGCCCTCCACTCGCTGAGCTTCTAGGCACTCTGACAGCCTGCTTGTGTGGCAGGAAGAAGAGCCGAAGCAGCAAGGCGAGTGGCAGCCCTCGTTGGTGTGAGAGGACAGCGATGCAGTCCCAGCAAGCACCAAGAAAGAAGGCAGCTGATGAGAAGGAGAGGCATCATGGGCGGAGGCAGAGCACCGGCGGCACAACAGACACCAGTGCCCAAGGGAGCTCTGGCGCGCAGCCCACAGACACCTATAAGCGGTACCATTGGCACCGCAACGATGCGGGGAACAGGCCAGCCCCTCAGCCATCCAGCGACAGGGGGCCTGGGCCTTCCCAGTGACGCAACGGCGGCGTGGGGAGAAGGCAGGAGGGTCAGGCAGACAGCCGTGTGGAGCACAGGCGTGCCTATAGCCCACAACAGAGTGCGGGACCCAGCCATGGCCGTAACACAGACGGCAGCGTTGCACCCACAAGTGGAAAGGAAGCACACAGTAGCACGGGACCATGGCGTGGAAGCGGACGACCCTGTGGTTCAGCACCCCAGCCTGGAAACTTCCCGGATGGAAGGCATCCCGTGCGGCCTGTCCCAAGAAGGGACGGGCTTGGTCATCAGCCACTCCGGGCCATGCACAGTCCTTCCCGGCAACTATACAGCAACAGGGGGTCTGGGCCTTACTACCATTGGCACAACGGCGGTGTGGGGCAAAGGCGGCAGGAGCGTCAGGCAGACAGCCATGGGGAGCAGAGGCGTGCCTATCGTCCAGAGCACAGTGCAGGACCCAGCCATGGCCGTAACACAGATGGCAGTGTCGGACCCATGCATGGAAATCAAACGCACAGTGGCATGGGACCTAGGTGTGAAAGCGGACAACCCTCTGGTTCAGCACCCCGGCCTCAAAACTTCCCAGATGGAAGGCATCCCATGCGGCCAGTCGCAAGCAAGGACGGGCTTGGTCATCAGCCACTCCAAGCCGTGCACAGTCCTTCCCGGCATCCATACAGCAACTGCAGGCCTCGGCCCTACTATTGGCGCAACAGCGGCATGGGGCGAAGGCAGCAGGATCAGGCAGACAGCTGCGGGGAGCATAGGCGTGTCTATCATCCGTACTACAGTGCGGGACCCAGCCAGGGCCATAAACCAGATGGCAACGTCAGACCCACACATGGAAATCAACCTGACAGTGCACGTAGGCATGGAACTGGACGACCCCGTGGTTCGGCACCCTGGCCTGGAAACCTTACAGACAGAAGGCATCCTGTTTGGGCAGTCCCAGGCAAGGACTGGCTTAGCCTTCTGCCCAACACCGAGGAGCCCATGGAGGTTGATCCACCAGCAGACATGGAGGAACCGATGGAAGTGGATCCACCTCGGCCAGAACAGACCTGGGACTACCGCGGCGCGTCTTTGCTCTCTGCTATCCGAGCACAAAAACAGTGTCGCAGGAGTGCCCAGCCAGCCCCCTACTGGTCGTCGCACAGGCTCCATCCCAAGCATTAGTTTGGAGCCCCCAAACACCATAGCCATCCCGCAGGCTCACCTGCAAAATGTCCCGGCAATAAACCACTCTGTTGCCAATTCTCAGGGGTTGTGTGAGTGCTTCTTTCCCATCCCCCAGTCCTTGTGCCAGAGGTGGCATCGCTTCTGCACAGAGCCTCGAGGAAGAGCGCAAGAGAGGACCCAGCTTCCTTCGGGCTGCTGCGCTGGGGTGACAGGAGGAGTCCGCGAGGGCCACCATGCACCTCTAACATTTGTGCAAATAGTAGACTGAGGGGTGAGAATAGGAGTGTGTAAGCAATTATAGGTGTCTAATTTCTTATCCTAGGAGTGAGTTTCTCTAGCTGAGTACTTGGTAATGACAGACGTGGAGAAGGCTGAGGTACTCAACAACTTCTTTGCCTCTGCCTGCACTGGTAGGCGGGCTTCCCAAGTCTTTCATTTCCCTAAACCCATAGATGGATGCTGGGGGATCAAATCCCACCCACTGTAAGCGAAGAGCAGGTTCGAGACCACCTGATGAATCTAAACAGGTACAAGTCTATGGGACCTGACGACATGCATCCCAGAGTCCTGAGGGAACTGGCTGATGTAGTTGCCAAGCCTCTCTCCATCATAGCTGAAAAGTCCTGGCAGTCGGGCGATGTCCCTGGTGAGCGGAAAAAGGGAAACGTCATGCCCCTACTCTTTAACAATTAAAACAAAGAATTGAACAAAGAGCAGTACTCTGCAACAATTAAAACAATCAGGAGACATTTCTTCTCAGAAAGAGTGGTCAGGCATTGGAACGGGTTGCCCAGGGAAGTGTTCGAGTCACCGTCCCTGGGGGTGTTCAAGGAAAGGTTGGACGTGGTGCTTAGGGACATGGTTTAGTGGGTGACATTGGTAGTAGGGTGATGGTTGGACCAGATGATCTTGAAGGTCTTTCCAATCTTAATTTTCCTATGATTCTATGATTCTAAGGTATTTAAGATATTAAACATATAATGCTGGGTGCCTGGATAAGAAAGTAATTTGTTATATTATCAAGGGAGAGAGAGCAGTTTCTCCAGAAGACAATTCAGAGGAGACTGGTGTTCCACATCACCACAGAGAGAATTGCAAGCTAGCTTTCTAGGCATTACAGTTAGATACTCAAAGTTGGACACTGTGGAAATATTTTTGCCACTGGAATATGGACAACACCCCCTAAAAGTAGCTGAGGTTCTTCCATAACATGGTAATAGTCAGACATTGCACAGGCAGACTATTCTTGTCCTTAAAGCATGTCTCCAAGTTAGTGGGATACACAGCCCTCTGAAAGTGCTTGTTTCTCTATGTTGCATGGAGAAAACACTCACAAGATTTCCACATAACAGATGCGCAACTTTTCCACGGCTACACTGAAATGGGATGAATCTCCTTAAAAGACAGTTCAGTTATGCAATTCAAATTAGGTTGGCAGACAGCTGAATTTTCAGAGTGAGGCTATGTTCCATTCAGAGAGTGAAAGATATATTTTCCATATAGGAATCCCTAACTTCTTACAAATCACTACCGAATTGTGTGCGCTTATCAGAAGATCTGTTATGCTTTGGACTTACAATGACACATACGTTGATGAGAGAGGAACACAGTATCTTTGAGGAGAAGCTGCAACAGTCCTTCCTATGTACCTAGGAGGCTGAGGATATGCTGTGTCTTTGAGGACATGCTGGGGTCCAGCACAGAAGGAATAGGGGTATGTTTAGGTGCTAGGACAGGAATGGGAAACCAAGACAGGGACAGAGCAAAGGTGTGGGCTGCTTGAGTTTTCTTGCAAAGGTGGCATTCATCGTACTCCTAGAAATGACATGCAGGCCATATCTGCAAAGGATTATCTCTGGACAGCAGGGACTCTGAGGAAGACACGGGTTCCATAGGTGGCAAACACCAGTCTCCCAAACTAAGGGAAAACAAGTCACATGCAGTCCATCAATGAATAACTTAAGGACTGGCCAGTAAGCACAAGAAGACAATTTTATCTCTGTATTGGAGCCTTAAACTATGGCTTCGTGCTTATCTCTGTGCTCCTTCTAACCTTAAAATTTTCCACATCGCTGCACTTAAACAAACCCCGTATTCAACATTCAAGAAGTGTGATAGGGCATGTGAGTTCCCCTCATCCATGTTATGGAGAACTACTTGACAACTAATCTCTAAGTATCACTAAATTCACGATAAGCTTCCATACTCAGCCCAAGGACAAGAAGCTGTATAGACATTTGCATATCAATTTTCTAACGCTGGTTTTTACAATAGGAGCTAGAGTCGGGCAGCTGCAGCATACATTTATAAAGCTTACAGCTGTGTTCAGTGATAAGATAAGAGGTTCTTTGTAGAGACCACAGCAAAAGCTTTGTCAGGGACTGAAATGACACTTTTATCTCATCATGAAAGATGCCCCTTCCAATGGAAGTCTATCTGGCATGACGTTATCATTTGAATTGCCTTTTTTTTTCATGGAAATGAGAGGAAGGAACCTTGCTGATTTATTAAGTAGTTTGTCTTGTTTTTATTATTATTTGTAACATTAAAAGAAAATTAACTGCAGCAGAAAGATTTTATATTCATCTATAAACTTGGTTATCAGCATCATAATATCAGCCAACATATAAATAAAACCAGTAACTCCAAATCTAGAAATGGAATATTTAACATCACTGTGCCACAGAGGAGATGCTCTGGTTATGGATGAGCAGAAACTTGGATTATAAAGCAATTTTTTATGATTATTTTGCTGCTTGCAATTTTCCGGAGCAAAAATTTCCCAGGCTTTTTCTAAACCCACAGGCATATTTGGGTTTTATTTTTTTTAAAAATCTGTGATCTCTTTCTCAGTTGCTTGATAGCAAAGCATCTTGAGAAGGATTGAGAGGTCATCCCATTAAGGAAGCCATCCATTAAGGAATGATTCTGATATGCTGTATACATTTGTTCTTACCTGTCTTTAATTATCTGCAAGGTAGGCATCTAGTTTAAGCTCATGATGTGGTTCTGCCAGTAGTGAGTGGTGGATAGAAACGCTAAGAGAACAACTCATTCCACCCATGCTGACACCTATTTTCCATTCACTGAAGTCTCTGTGTCTAGCTTAGATGAGCTGGCTACTTAACAGATAGTTTTAACATAACTGAGACGAATTCCACCCTGAATTTAAATTATTTCAGCTTGTAATGTTAAGGGTCCAGGACTTCTGCCTATATGGTCTATCAAAAAAAAAGGTAAATATTGTACAGGATCTTAGGGGATGTAACCTTTGATTGTGTTTGCTTCAGCCTCTCAGGGAAGCTTCTAGTGGCTGGAGGGTGAAGCTGAGGTACAGTTTTTAATTGTGAGTAATTAAGGAATGCAATGACTTAATTGTGGTGATCAGCTCTTTACTACTGGCAATTTTAAGTTGAATCCTATGTGGTTTTTGTTTGTTTGTTTGTTTTGCTGAAACAAGAATTAACTCCAGGAAATCCTTTGGTCTGCTATAGCAATCTTCATGCCAGGTTATATCAGCCCACCATACATCCACTGTTGTATTAAGTCAGGTTTGCCTCACAGCTTTAGCAACTTAAGGGTTGAGCAATCTATGTTGTCTATAGTCAATGGAGAGAAATAGGTACTTCCAGACAGACATTTTGAGTAACATCTTGTATATACACAATAGAGCTACTCTGCAAATGTGGGTCACCTGTCTGATCTCCACAGCTCTCTGTGTAAACAGTAATTCATATGCTTGAGCTTGTAACAATGGGGACCCTAAAGAAAGTGTAAAAATTTATGGTCTTGGAAAGTGCTGAGAGCCATATCCAGAGCACTTGCATATACATACTGGCAGATGAGTTGGACCCCTCCTCTATGCTGCTTTCAAAGTGTTTAAAACTCTGTTACTGCAATTTGGGACACATTTCTGATGAAATCTACATGAGAAATGAGTATGTAAAAACGTAGTAGATTCTCCTGATACACAAACCATATATTTGGATTTTGTTATCCACATTAATTAATATTCCTTGCAACAAACTGAACACCTGAAGTCTTTAGTTGGGAATAAAGGCATACGTGATAGGAACAGTGCAACTTTTATTTTCTTTTAAATTCACTTCCAGATTATTAAACACACTTTGCCTGAGTGAAAATTTAATATTATGGGCTATGGTGCTAACTATTGTATAATACAAATGACGAGTAACAGCGTGCCTCATTATTACACTCCTGCATTCAGTAACAAGAAGAGCTGTGGTGTTGCTGTGATCCTCACACTTTCATTAATCTAAGCATTGGAGATGAGACTAGACCTCTCGCCCTTTAATTCTGAGATCTCAATGTTCTGCTCAGGTAACAAATAACTCAGTGGTCCAACTACTAAAATTTCATCAATAGGTATACAGGAAGGAAAATATCCATCTGTACAGTATAGACCTGTACAGCATACATTTGCCCTCCTTTACCGATGAGAGAATAGTTCTTCTCAAACAGATGAGGTGAATATTATCAAGCCTCAGAGTTCACACTCCAGCTAAAAAATTACTATTTTCCAGAGAGCCATCTACCTGAAACTTCAAAGCTTTCTCCATTCTCTGGATTAGTAGACTGCCGTATGTGTAAAACTGCAGTCCAGCAAAGCATATCAGTGTGATTTTGTGTTGTATTTTTATCTGCTCTCACAAACTCCCAGTTCCTTCAACAAAACTCCTAACTTCCCAAATTTCCCAGTATTTCTACAGTAAGGACAGTGAGGTTCGTGAGCAATGGCACCACACATCAGACCCTGAACTAGAGCTAAACAAAAACTGAAATTCCTTTTCTATCAGTTTTGACATTTTCTTTCCTTTTAGATCAGGTCAAAAAGATGAAAGAGCAGAACAAGCTCTGAAAACAGACTTGAAAACTCTCTAAAGTATTCTTTTTGATACACAGAAATAAAAGGCTCTGCTGTTCCCCAGTTGAAAGGTTTCATTTAAAATTAAGGTGACATTGAAGTGCATCTGCCCAAGGAGCCCCGGCACACCCTGTACCTTGCAATTGCAGTGCCTGAGATCCTCACTCTCCCTGTGGATGGGACTACAGGCAGACTATGAGAGCCCAACACACTACAAGGAGACAAAGAGTTCAGGTAAAAAGCAGATTTGCACTATGCTTGAAACTTAGAATGCTCACATTAAAATATTTCAGTGAATCAGAGTGTTTTATTTTTGAGTAAAAACAATATTGACTAAATCTAATATTCTTGTGATGCATTTTTTTTCAAAGGAAGATTAGGAAGGCAGGAGGGCGTAACAAGGAATGCCAGATTTCCTCAAAAAATATTTATTTTGATAGAACAGCATTACCTTTAGAAAAATCATTTCATTGGAAAAATCACAACATTCAGAACGTAACAATTTTCGATGCTCTCTTTCACAAAGATATGAGAGACTAATTCAGTCCCGAGAGAGCTGGAGGGATTTGCTGTTTGTTTTGTTTTTAGAGGAGGATATATATGCAGTCCCACTGGAACTGAAGGAACATCACAGACCAGAATAAAGATGCATTCCAAGAGATGTCAAGAGGAAAGCTTTTCCAGAGCCAACCTCTTCAAGGGCTTATTACAGTCAGTGTTCTCAGCCAATTGTAGCTTTAATAAGAGCTGAATTTACACACAAACTTTTGGAAAGCAAATAAATAAATAAGAGGGGGAGAAGAGAACTTCTTAGCATTCAGTATAATGTTACAAGCATAGCATCAGAGAAAGCCATGCATCTGTTTTATAGCTGGTTTATATTCTTCTCGTGTGCGCATTTTATGCACATAAAAATTAACAACCTTTGACTATCCATTTGTATTTATAACATCTGCAGTACCAATGGGTGCAGTTCTCACTTCTCTGTCCCAGGCCTGCTAAGCATCCTAATTTGGAAAGAAAATGCCAGATAACTCTCCAGGGAAACATTCACAGTGTCAACGTCTCTTGATTCCTAGACATCCTAATGCCACCAATGGGAAGTCTATAACGAAGAAAATCCCAGTGGCAGCAAAGCATGGTACAGGCAGAAATGCTGGGCTTTGCTTTTTCTGTTCAAACCAGCTGAGGTATAACTAGATGCAGCCTGGGATTGGTGTGGTCTTTCTGCTTCTGGGGTAAATAATATATTTTGACTATGTAAGTGAAAAAGAATCATTGAGCAAGATGAGCTCAGATATTCAGATATTCATAGTATAAGTGCTTCCCCAGTGATCCTAATCAGAGCTGGATGGATTACCCCAGGAAAACAACACTGTCCATGAGTACCTGGACAGTGAGTTCTCTCTCCCACAGGTTCTTCTCTGTGGGTACTGGAGTTTACCACTGAATTACAGGAAAAAAATATATATATAAATGATGATGATGATGATGATGATGATAATAATAAAGACGTCCAGAGAATTGCTTGTACAAATCTCTGAATCCAGCAAGTGGGACTATTACTGTGATATTTTTAAGAGAGGTTTTAAAACAGAGAGAGAGAAAGGGGGTGAGCATTTTCTCCTCTGCTACAAATTGCTGCAATGAAAATGTTCCAGGTGGCATGCAGCTGGTTTGATTCAACTGTTTTCATTTGCTGAGAGGCTCTCTAGCTGTGAGGAATTTACTAGTTATTTTGCTGATAAATTCAAGATTTCTTTGGCGCATGCTGTGCAGGGCAGTATCTCCAGAGGGAAAATGAAAAGTTTCTGATGAGCTGCATCCAGGTAATACAGTTAAATTGCATCTGCCTGGGATTGCCAGCATGTACTTTGAATGTTAGCCCTTCCTCATCAGCAGCAGCCAGAAGTGAGGTAGTGGATTACGGTGGGAAGCTGTTTGCAGAGAAGTGTTGGTGAGGAAAAGGTCAGCTCACAACCTTCAGGTGAACAATGAGTCAGCTGAGCTGGGAAATTGTCTTCCCAATCTGTGGGGAAAAATCGCATATATTTCCAAAACAGATTGTACCAACCAGAATATGTGATAAGGCTGTCTCTGAGACTGCTGTTGAGGCTGGCCATGCCCGTGCCCCATGGCACTGCCAACAGGACTGTCTGCAGAACACAGAAGGTCTCAGAGTGCTTCAAACAGCCAACCTGCAGGGAGACCTTCATGAAAAATAAAGAAATAACCAAGGCATCCATGAGACAGAGAAACACATTTGGGCAGAGTTTCCTTCACATTAGTCCTTATAGTCAGCTGGGAGAACCCGGCAGATCTACTCAGTTGTTACAGAACCTCTCTTCCACTGACGGAATGACTCCTTTGCAACTTTTGCACTAGAGAAATAAGAACTGTGTTTGAAAATGTGTTTTGCCAAGCAGGGCTTGTTGTTTGTTTATTTGTTTGTCTCAGCAAGATGAATATCACCCAGCTTAAAAAAAAAAAAAAAAAAAAAAAAAAAAAAGCTCTACACATTTATTTTGCTCGTTTGCTGTGCTGTGGGGTGAGTTTGCCTTGGCTAACACATACTCACAGGAAATGAAATAAAGACTGCATGGAGAGGAATAACTCCAAAATGAGCAAAACAACTGAGATAATTCTTAGCAGTCAATATTGGCTGTGTGCAGCAGTGGAAAGGAACTGGGGCTCAGAGCTATCGGGTTGCTTCTTCTCTTGGACTGAATTAGGGGTCATAAGTTACAAGTAAAAAATAAAAAATAAAAAAAAATAATTAAATTAAAGGAAAAAGTGAAGGAAGAGCATTAGGAAGAATGCAAATATTTTTTTGTGTAGTGACTAAATCTCACTTACTATTAAAAAACAATGTTAATTTTAAGATGGAGCAGGTCCTTCCACCCTGTGTGCTGTGTCCCCACTCAGACTGGTGCTGCTGCAGGGCTCACAGAGAGCAGCAAAGGGTTGGTGAGGGCAGCAGGCTGCTTTTGGGTCGGCTGAATATGTTTGTGATGTCTTAGAGTGTTTGTCAAGCACAACCTTACTTCCAAGTCTTGCAGGCTTGGACTCTGACTCTTAACCAACCTTTGTTCCCTCCAAACATGTTTCCTTTTCATTGTCAGTAAATTATACAGAGCAGTTTATCCAATGACAAAGGCATAGATAAATATTTTCTTCAATGCCAGAGAATTCAGATTTTTTTTTCATTATAATAGGGTTCTCCAGATAACATTAGTGCAGATTTGCATGTATAGGAACATTAGTTTCTGACTAGGCCTTGGAGAATACTAAACGTATTATTTTACAGTAAAGGAAAATAAGGAAGCAAGACATTTTCAAAGACAGTGCTTTATATTTTATTGTGAGCTTAGCAGCTAGTAAAATTTATACATTTATCAAATTAGGAATCAGTTATCAAGAAGAGCAATTATCAGAAAGATTCTTCTCTCTGTTACAAAATTAGCTATTCAGCTTTGGAGGCTGCCATTTCAATAACCTGCGAGAAATTCCATGCTCATTTTTCTATTGAAGTAAATGAGGTCAAACTGTACCTGTGACCTTAATACTGGTGTGATTTGTGCTGCAGAATTCTGGAAGTCCCCTTGAGAATACTTTTCCAACTCAAGAGAAATATTACACATAATTACACAGCATAACAGCTCTGCTTTTGTACTTACTGCATTTCCAAAACCTGGTGTTATAAAAGCATAAACTTGTATTAACTAACTAGCAAATTCTGACACATGCACATAGCTATTTTATTTTCATCTTTTATACTAAAGTTGATTTCTCTAAATCATAAGATGCTAGATTCTGGCCACCAATCCATCCAGGCAGCCAAAGTCTGCTTTAGGTCCCAAATTTGAAATAACTGATTTTTTTTATTATTATTTTTTATTTTTAGCCCTTTGATACCAGCTTTGTTTTCTGACAACAAATTTCAAATGACTAAAAGAAGTTGTTCTCTTTCAGAGAACTGACTTTTTACAATATGCCCTTCACATGCTAAGCCAGTACTTGGGAGGCTTTAGTCAGCAAAACATGAAAGTATCTGCATGGTAATCCAGTGCCACTAAAATCTGTCTTTCCACTTCAGGTGTATTGGAAATGACTCATCAGTCATATACAACACGATATGGAAAACAGATAGCTCTGTATTGCTCTTTCACATCCCAGTATTCTGACTTTACTTGACTTAACAAATGCCTGTCTGCGATGAATACTAAAATCAATGAGCAGAAGTTCCTGAAGGCAGAATCCAGAATGTTGTTCAAAAGAATTACCAGTAAACAAGATTCAGAAGTTCGTTTTTGGAAAACAAGAACTTACCCTGGGCTTTTCTGTGTTCACATCCATGCTTCTGAAAATTGATGTAGTCAGATCTTCTCTCTCCAATTCGAAGCTGGCTGACTTTGCCAGGCTGGAGTTGGCAACTCCAGCAATTTTCTCCACCCCGTGAAGCCAGGAAATGTGGAAGCCAAGGAATTGTTTCTCCCTTAAAGTGTGTTTTCGACAATTCACATATGTGGTATTCAAGATACGGGCAAAAGTCTGCTTTGCTTAGCTAAATATCAGAACTGGGCTTCCTGCCATCCACATCCTCATAAACAGGTTTGGCTCAAGTCTCAGAACTGTGTGAAATGGAGGAAAACAAACCTACTTTTTCAGACTTTTGAATTACTTTGTGTCCTCTATACAACCCTAGGCCACATCCTATTTTAAGCATAAAGGAAGGTCCTTAAAAAATTTCCATTCCTTGATGGTAATTCTAATCCAGCATATCCCACTTCATTTATCTCCAGGCAGAAAGTCCAGTGAATGTCTTTAAAAGCATGGTTTTGCCAGTTACACCACATGCTTCTCACATTCTCAGTGACAGTACCAATCTAATTCCTGTCAGTAATAAAATCCCAGGAAGGTCTCTTGACTTGAAAGGGGAAACATAACCCCATTTTAAAAAAGGAAATAAAGGAAGGCCTGAGGCCAGTCACTCAGCCCGTAGAGAAGGCTCCAGGGAGACCTTACAGCGGCCTTCCAGTACCTAGAGGGAGCCTACAGGAGAGATAAGGAGGGACTCTTTGTCAGGGAGTGGAGTGATAGGACAAGAAGGAAATTATCCACTCAGAGGGTGGTGAAGCCCTGGAACAGGCTGCCCAGAGAAGCTGTGGATGTCCCATCCCTGGAGGTGTTCAAGGCCAGGCTGGATGGGGCTTTGGGCAACCTGGTCTGGTGGCAGGTGTCCCTGCCCATGGCAGGGGGGTTGAAAGACATCTTCCATCTAATTGGAAGATGTCTTCCAACCCAAAGCACTCTATGATTATTATGATATGATTCTTTCTTAGAAAATCTTTCAAGCAAACCACCCTTTTCTATAGGAATGAAAAAGAAAAAAACACAACCTTTTCAAGTAGAAAGAAATTAAAAAATTTAAAAAAAAAAAAGAGAGAGAGAGAGAAAAGAAAAGGGGGGTTGGCATGATAAGGTGGATGTAACACAAGATTATTGCAGTTACCCCAAGGGCTGCTCTTACACTTGTCAAACGGATCCAGACCACTCTTATGTTTCATTGACACTAGGCCCACAGAGGCTAGTCTTTCCTAATATGACCCTGACTGTGCATTCAGCCTCATCACTTGAGAAACGTATTTAGTTTTTCTAGTCCAAGAAAAATCACCATTTTAAATTGAATTCATGTGAGAACACAAAGCCAGTTTCCAGTGGTGCTTCCTTTCCCCCTTCCTTCCAGACCTCTCTCCACTTTGGAGCTACTAGGTTCATGATTATTTCTTTGCAATGGCCATCATGTTGTTGATTCAGCTCCAGCTTCATTTCTGTAGAATTCTCAAATTCTCCTGCAAGAACAGCTGTCTGTTTTTTCTGCTCCATAATTTCCACCTTTCAGTGCTTAAGTGAAGCTTACCCTTGTTGCAATCCATCCATTCTACTTATTTTAGTTCACTGAACCCATTTGTCAAGACTTTTTGAATGTTAATCTTCTCTTCCAAAAATTTTGTAGTCCTTCCCAGCTCAATGTAATTTACGAATTGTCACAGTCCTGTTTTCTATTCCTATACAGGTCACTGATGAAAATTTTGAACAGATCCTGAGATGGATCACTGCAGAGCCCTGATCATCCCTCCTTTCTGACAGTGAATCATTAAAAAATATTGTCTACATTTCATTGTACAGTTGTGTTCCCAACTGTGTTAAGACTTTCTAGGCCATATTCATTAACTTTTCTTTTAGGGCTGAGAAAAGGAAGGTCTGATATCCTAATTCCCACCTCTCCCACCCCCATTTTTTTTTCTGATTGTGTGGCCATGATAAAGCCTTTACCTATTATCTGTTTTACCCATTGTCAGAGAAATGTGGGTAGTGCTATTTGCTAACGTTCCTCACAGTTGTGCTGCAGGGCTTCATTACCTGAATTGGAGATGCTATGAAGGGAAGAACTTCTGCAGTAAATGCTCCAAATTGATAAGGGTCCTAGTGAAGAGCACCCATCTATAAAGATGGAAAGAACGTGATTACCTCTCATCTCCTACCAAAGCTGAACTGTTTAATTTCATTTCTTCAAGAATAACAACAAAAAGAACACAAGATAAATTCTTAAATCAAGGCAGTGTTCATCCCCCTCCTGTCAGCCACAACTCACTTCTATCACTGAGCTGTAGAAACTCAAAATGCGAGTTGTAGAAACTCTAAATGCTTTCTTTCATCTCAAAACACCACTTCTTTATCAATTTTATCTCTCAGAATTTTAAGGTATTCCCCTCAGAGCACTTGGAAACACCTCAAACTGGACTCCTCTGCCACCCTCTGTCTCTGATGTAGAACATAATTTCGTGAATGACAAGCGATGACCTCTGTCTTCCTGTGTGGGCTGTTCTCAGATGGTTTGTTCAGCACAGTTCTGGTCTTTATTGCATAGTGCTTCATCTTTATAGCCGTTATCAGACATTTATATCACTTTCCTCGTATGCTGGGTATTATTGGCAGAATGTCCATTGTACAGTGCATCAAACACATACTGGAAAATTGCTTTTGGCAACGATTCTGGATTTTTGTTGTTGTTGTTTGCTTCAGCAATCAGGCTGTAGCACACATGATTTGTACTTGTTGCTTTGCATGGGCTTTGGACTCAGAACGGGGAAAGACAGACATGGTTTTCATATCCTCAGTACTCCAGTCTTAGACAGGAATGACTCAGAAAATGGGATTGGATGTGATAAAAATCTGATACATCTAAAACTCTGTTTTATAGACTACAGTTTTCATATACACAAGGAATCATTATTTAAATATAGGTCCTATTTCTCTTGTAAAACAAGAATAACAACACTAAAAACATAGCTGCTCATGTAGCACAGCTATAATCTTTAAAAAGAATTTGCTGTCCTTTCCTTCCTGCTCCCTTTGTACCATTGAGGATGAGGAGGACATGTTGTATGTAGCATCACCCCGAATACCACAAGCACTTTAGAATGCTTTCATTGAAGATTAGCCTCCTTGCTCTCAAACACAAATGTTTTCTTCTATGTGGCAGAAAACGTCACCAGAGCCTTAGACTCTACCTAATCCAAAGTCTGGAGTTTGGAGAGAACCTAGCAGATGACGTGGCTAAACTGTCTAAATCAGGCATGGATTGTCCCTCCACTTATCCCCCAGTTTGAAGTGTATCACACGGTTTGACTGAGGCTCATCTTAGACCAAAACACCCTTGAAGAAGTCAAAGGCAGGTGTTCCCACGTTAATCATCTTTACAGCTGAAAATTCATGTTTTATTCCCAACTTGAATTTGATTGGCATTAGCAACCGTACAACGGTTTTCATCATGTCTTTCTCTGACAGGTTAAGAAAAATAATAACAACTTGAATATTTTCTTGTCATGTTAGAATGTAGGTTGCCTCTTGGTGGTGTATGCAATGAGTAAAGGCAAGTCCATGCACCTCTAATTATAAGGCACTTCTCTATTACGCTACAGTTTTTGTCACTATTCTCTGCATCGTTTCCAGCTTTTCACAGCTTCTTTAAGGTATAAGCAACATATATGGCTACTTGTTTTGGAGAAGCACTGTTTACGACTCAAACAACACTTCACCATTCTCACTGAAGATTATATTGACTATTCAGGAGTAGGTCATGAAGTAGTTTGGAGACATCATGCATCTAGGCTTCATGGCCTACCCAGAAACATTAGGAACAAAAATGTTCTTCCATCGTCTTCCTGTTCCAACTGACCAGGCACATAGGAAGAAGTAAGCCCCTGACACATCTCCCCCCACCCTCTGGCCTTTCCCTGTGAGGGATGGTGGTTTAGCTCCCTAAAAGGAAAGACTGGTACCCACCTGGATCAAAACTTCACAGACATTCCTGCTGTTTTCCAGGTATAGCGCTCTACAAAGGGTGGATTGCATCAGCACAATTCAGCTTCAAGCATTAGATCACTAAAAAGAAATAAAGGCAATACATATAAAATATTCTAAGTGGTGTCTCAAGCTGCTCACTATTATTTTTTTTCCCTTTCTTCTACTCCTTCTGTTACTTTGCCTATTCTAAATTCTGGTTGTAAAGTCTTTGGGAGAGGTACTTTTTATCTCTCTGTAGAGTAGCTGGCACAAGAGATCTGTCTGATCTAAACAAGGTCTTTGAGTGCTACCACAAGGCTCATGAATAGTGATTACAGCTTCCAACCAGTAGAGAACTCAGCAACTTTTTCAGAGAAGTTGACCTATTTAAATTGTATATCCAGGTAGTGCTTACAGCATTTTATTAATTTGCTCTAACAAACAATCATAGAGAGAAATGTGGAGGATACCCAGGTATCCTACAGGTCACATTGTGTACCAAGAAATGAGGGCCTGTAATTACAGAGCCAGTTTTGTACAGAGACACACTACTTATGAGCTTGAGACTAAGACTATCCTTATGGGAACTGTGGGACCAAATATGAAGTACTAACACTAGATCTTGTGCACAAGACAGTGACTGGTTTGATGGGCTGAAATAGCTGGAAAATTAACTCCTCAGAGCACATCTAGCTTGTCAAACATTGTTAGTGTGACCCAGATCTAGCACAGGCCCATGTAGTTTGACAAGGATTTGGCCTCAGCTAAGTGTTTATCTGACCCGCTGTTGTTCATTCCAGGGTTTTCAGATTCTTAGTTCATCTCAATGCCCTGAAAGGAGCTTCTGAGACTTCTGGAAAAATTATACCATGGTTCAGGAATGCGGTTTTAAAATGCTGTCATCAGACAGCAGATCTACTTACCATCTTTCAATCTGCATTTCTATTCCTGAATTGTATCAGAAGACAGAAAAAAAAAAAAAAAAAAAAGGATAAATAGCAACCAATAAAAGGCAAGATTCTAAAGAACTCCCTTTTATGAAAGATAAAATTTTTCAAAATGTAGAAGTTATAAACAAGTAAAAAAAAAAAAATAGTGAAACACTTTCCCTCAAAACACAGAACATAGATTAATCATTCTGGTGCACGTGTTACATAAATCCAATGTATGAAAGAGAAGAGACAGATGTCATACTGAAAAATAAACTACTAGGGTGCTTATCAAAAGTGACAATACTCCTACAGAAAAATATTGCTGCTCTGTTGCAACAGACATAAGATAGTGTTCCATAAGCAAAAATAATTGTCTTTATACTTTATGTCAACAATTTACCACCTCCTACAGAGATGTCAGCAAATATCTACCTAATCCAAAACATTTTACATATGAAAACAAAAAGCCAAGTTAGAAAAGTAAGTATTTAGCCAGATGAAATGTAATGGCTTGAACACTGTGTTAGAAAGGAATGGTTGTCTAGTGCTTGAACTAAACAACCTCATTTACATTTACAGATTGAGATGCATGGGGCTACATTTATGCTAGTAAACAAAACAGGGCAGTTAGCATACTCTTGTTATGGGGACAAATGGGATGACACATTTGGTATTCATATGACTACAGCCTCTTCTCCCTAACCAGAAGAACTCACCCACTCCACCTGTTGGGAAAAACCCTTGGCATGTGATGTTTCCTGAGATGTGCCTCAACATTGCTTGTGAGAGTGTGAGTTGGGAGGGTTAAAGCTGGGCAAGGGAATGTGATATCCATTTACAGCACAGATGTCCATGTGCAGGCACTGCTGTCCTGTTAAACTTAATACTGAAGCCATGATCAGGGCCAGAGCTGGCCTCAGTTGTCTGCAGTGCTATCCAGTAAAAACTGTGGGTGCAAAAGGGTAAAAATGAGAAGGCAATGTGAGATGTATCTCACCAGTCTGCAGGGGGTGTTATACAGATGACTACCTCTGTTCTGGTCCTTTGGGTTTCCCTTCATAGTCAAAGAAGACAGACATGCCAAGGCCAGGCGGTCAGATGACTTAAGGTCTAGTTGTACCCATTTTTCTATACAGATTATACAGGGCCTCTGGACTACTTTGTGTGTGTATGCATGCATCTGAAGATAGGAGATAACACTCCCACCCCAAAAGAACAAAAGAAAATGACAAATGGGATATTTCTGGTATGTTGTTCCCAAAATATAGAAAAACTAAGATTGCAGAAAAATGTCACTTCAGAGCTTTAAGCTATAGTAATTATATATGCCACACAAGCAAGAAACCACACACAATGTTAAACAAGCTTATTCTAAAATAACCCATTCTCCCAAAAATATTGCACTTCCTCCTTATCAGAAAGAGAATCATGCCAAGTCATGAACAGGTTGAGAGTTAATTTTTCATGAAGTGGTAACAATATTCAAAGTCTGTAGGGTAATAATAATAATAATAATAATAATAATAATAATATCTGTATGATTGATATGGAGTACAGATTTATGTGGGTCACACTTCTGTCCACCTTATAGCTGTCTACAGCTGTCTACAGACACCAATAAAGTAAGGTCAGGTTAGTATCTTATTGGTAACTGGGGCTGCTGATAAAAATCGCATGGTACTAAATGCTCAGCTGCAGATAGGAGTGCACACTGCTAATAAAAAGGGGTTAAAGTAGGACTACAATAAATCAGGCCAGATGTTGACTGATTTTGGCTCCATTACTTTTTTAATGTCCAATATTCGATTTTATGTGAGTGGGAATATTAATGAGTTTTTCTTCATTAACAAAAACCTGAGAGGTGAAACAGGGAAAAATCATTGATTAATTTTGAAAATTTTACTTCAAAGCTATATGTGAAATGTCTCTAGTCTGTAACAGGGTCCTTGTGGTTCTGTGTGATAAAATGTAAGACCTATCATTCCACGTAAATAATTTGTCTTTGTTAAATATGTAGTGATATGTCTGAGTGATTTTTTTTTGTCTTGCTTTGGTTTTGTTGCAGAAAAATGGGAAACCATAATCAGCAAGAGATGGAAAACAGTAATGTCAGCACAAGTACAAGCTCAGCAGAATAGGAATGTTCTACCTTCTGAATATGCAGCTAACATTAATCACAAGGCTATGTAGCCTTTGGCCAGGCTCCAAGGGTGGGAGATGTATTGCTTTAGCCAACAGAGGACTCCCCACCTCCCTTAGCCATGAGTGCTACAAAAAGATGCTGAGGATGGTTCCAAGAGCATTGAGAGCAACATAGCTATAGAAGATGTAACACATAAGCATGAACATCCTTAACATACACCAAGTCTTAATGGTAAATGTTATGGTTTACTTTCAAAAAAGTGATTACAATACTTAATTACGTGCAGAACATTCTTACAAAAGAAAAATGGTTAACTGTTAGGAACACAGTGATCTATTTTGCACAGACAATAAAAGATAAGGAATATTTCCAATAAAACCTTAGCTTCAGTAGAGTTTGAATCTTCCTTGGCTCCAGACAGTTTAAAAACTGCTGCTGGAAGGCCAGGCTCTGATCTTCTTTTAAACAAGTCTTTTAAGAATAAACTAAATTGATTTGGATTTGCCCCAGATTAAATTAAAGCAGGATATAGTCCATGTTATGGTCATTTATAAAAGTTAAAATGAAGCTCCAGGAATATCTATGCATTTTTTTCTATTTAATTATAAAAATATTTGATTAAAAAAAAATAGACCTACGTTTTCAGTACAGATTACATATTTTAAGATATAGCCTGTTCAGTTTTATGTTTTAAAATCCCATATTCTACTCAAGTTGATTTTAATTTAATTGCAATTTTTTTAGGTTCCATTAAGCTACAAAGCAAAACCAACACTGGCCTGAAAGGTCTCCAGACTTTTTTCTCAGGTGAATACACAGTCTTCCAGAGACAGCAAAGGCTGTGGCAGAAATTTAAACTTGTGTCTCTGCAGCCCCAGAACTTCTCAGCCTGGAGCTTTTGAAAAAGCTCCTCCAGGTCCTCTTTTATGTCTTGCTTGAAGGAGCTGAAGAATGCAAAGCTGCTTATAGACAGCGAGTGACTTCCTTAAAATCTTGTTGCTTCTTCTGTCCAGGGAGAGGCTTGGACGAGCCTTAGCTTCCTTAGGAGCAGGCTTTCTCCTGTTTGGAAAAACAGGCATCTATTGGATGCACTCTTGAATTGCAGAGGGTGATGGAGGGAAGAGGGAAATATTCCCTTCTCTGATATGGACACTAGTCTCTCCAGTTTTACTTATTTGTGATGTCTCACCCAGATCTAGAGGGAGGGATAGAGGGATAGAGGGAGGAATGGACGGAGGGACGAATCCTGCTGAGTCCCTCACCCAGTTGCATCAGCTGGGGATAATTGTTATGCATATCCTGTTAACCTTGGCATCTATCCTAGGAACTGCCTACTGGAGTGTTACAGAAAATTTAGAGTCAAACATTTTAAATATATTGATCAGATTTGGCTCTAAAATCCTTTTGAAATGGATCTGGATGGCAATGTGATGTGATACCATCTGGGTTTTTCTCCTGTTTGGACATAGAGTGGGTGGATGCTTTGGCACTGACAAAACAAGAATCTTATCAGAGCAGTCCATGTTGACACTTCTCCAACGAAGTCAGTGCCAAATCTCTTTGGGTGAAATCCTGGTCTTCTTGACACCAACAGGAACTTTGCCATTAACTTCACAATGACACACATTCTGTTTCTATCTTGAGTTAGCATAAGCTCAAGACTCATATCTGGAATAACCTCACAGGAAAGAACCTATGAAGCATAGGTCATGATACATTTTTTTATGTGGCCTTCTGGCACAGATAACGCAGCAAGGAGCACTGTTCACTAAAAATATAGCAGGTGTAAAACACTTATTTAAAATAAACTTATTGTTTAGCCTTCCTGCCAAGCAGCTCTTTGTATGCATTAGCTTGAAAACAATTGAAAAAGGCCATAGCTAGCTGAAATGTAAATGTTTGGGTTAAAGCACTTCATAAAAACAGAACTGGTAACTGGACAAAACAAAAGAAGAAAAGCACAAAACGCCCTTACTTGGCGTGAACACTGACAGAGTAATCTCTAAAAAAGACAAAACCATCAAATACTACTGTGTGTTCTACTTCTCCGATTACATTTTCTATTTACCTTGGCTATAGTCATTTAGCACCAATGAAGCTCTGACAGAGGAACAGTGATGACTAATGGATGCTATGGCAGGTGGTATACATTTGAACTTTCCAGACATCAGGCAATAATTGCTCACATAGAGCTGTGGAAAATATGTTAAAAAGGAAAATCTGGAAGGTCCAAAGGTCCTACATTAGAAGAAAAACAACAAAAAACACCAAAAAATGAAGATTCATGTTGCTTTCATTCTGGTAATAAAGCTGCAGATGTGAACTCTGAATACGTCAACAGCTAATTAGCTGCATCACAGCGGTGCAAATCATGTGCTGCAAAGAAATGAATGAGAAATCTCTTGCTGTATCATGGGAGTCATTAAAAGTATATATAGCTTGAAAAGGGAATACCAGATTTGTGTTCCTTAGTGACTCCTATTGTCATTAAGAATGCACCATTAATGCAGGCACAAAAGCAAGGGGGAAAAAAAAAGGCTTTAAGATCTTTAGAAAAGCATGTTCTTGTAATGTCAAATCTGGGGCAGATTATTTAATTAAAACCCTTACATAGCACACTTCACTTTACAGAGCAACACTTCATTTTACAGAGCACTTTTCATCCTGGAGGATGCAAAGTGCTTTCTGCACGAAGGTTAGAGCCGCCATGTAAGCCCAACAAAAATCCTTGAAAATGTGCAAATCTAGTTCCAATAAAGCCAATAGGCAGAAGCATAAATTACTGTGTGAGATTCAAGGTAGCATTCAAAGAACAAACAGCCTGTAAGAGCAAAGAGTAAGCATCAATAGGAGACAAATTGAGTATAAATGAAGTGAAAAGCCCATCAGTGAGACCAGTAGGAAGGAGCAGCTAATTAAAAGGAGATTGATGAGAATCAGGATGGTTCTCTGCCCCAGTTTTAACCACCAGAGTGGAGAGTGGTTCCGTGCCTCTCCTCCCTGATAGCCACAGTGAGGTACTCCTGAAGGAGGAGATGGCAGAAGAACAGGTGCTGGAATAAACTCAATACTTACAATACTTACATGGCATACCACGCCAGGTTCAGGTGATTTACCCCCAGGCCCCTTCTACAGATGCTCGTGCATGAAGTAGCTGAGCTGCAGACTGCATTTGTTACAAAAAGCAGCCATCTTTCCAGAGAACTGGGAAGTAGTACGCATTGCATACATTTTAAATTTGATTCTGGAAGTGATCCAAGGAACTACAGATCTCAAAGTTAATGATTTAGATGTGGGATTCCAGTTGAACTGATCATAAAGCGCGGAAGGGCATAGGCGTATGGGCTTGGCTCACCATCCCCCACTGACAATGCAAAAGGTTTGCAGTTGTTGTTCACCCCACAGTGATGTCCCAACATGGGATTAAAAAGTTATAATTTAATTAATAGTATTGTTCCACAGCTTCTTTTTGCACTGCCTTACAGAGCAAGGATGAACAAGAAAGTTACAGTCAAGAAAAATAAAAGGTGAGAAATTAAAATACGCTTCTTTATGCCTCATGGAAAAGACTGCTCTGGGAATTTACTAAGAGGATCCAGCACACCTGAACAGCAGGAATAGCCAGATCTGTCTGAACTGATGGCACCATGGCATTTGTAGAGGTGCACTGAGTGTCATCCTTCAGAACAGAAGCTGATGGCTGATCTTGAGAGATGAGTACCAGTGAGACTTATGGGGGGAGACAGTGCCCGTTTGACTCTTTCGGGGATTTAATGCCATCTGCTGAAGGCAGAGATTTGCTGCCATGTTGAATTCAGGGCTAGAAACTGACCTAGGCTGAGCAATGATCAGATCCACCGAGATGTTGCATCTATGTACCATAAATACTCGGCACACCAGTGGGAGGCCATCTGGCAGCATTTGAACTCCACATCACTTAAGTGATGGGATGTTCAGGAGAGGCCACTGGGTCACCATTTTTCTTAGATAAGCATATGGCATGTTCTGAATGACCCCCATACCAGGAAGTACTTCATGACAACCTCAAGTGATAGGCGGCTGCTACCCTTTTATCTGTGTTTCCAAGAAATCTAAGCACATTAAAAGCCACATCTAGCACCATAAATGAAACTGGCCAGAGCCATGCTTCTTCCCTGAGACCAAGTGGCCTGGTATGCCCACATCCATACAGGTAAACCATCTTTGTATCACTAAGCATTTTAGCACCAGTTCAGTCTGCCCAGTGGGAATAGCCCTTTGACCATGTTAGTCCCAGAGCTGTGCCTGGGGAAAGTCCAGAAGATTTGGGGCTGACACAAACCAAAATCACGCAAGGAGCCTGCTGACTTATGGTATGGGCAATCGTGTTAGTGCCTGGGGATGTGGCCTCGTTTTGTTTGTGTCTGCAGATGCAGGGCTTGTGACCAGGCACAGAGTTAATCTGATAAACGTGGTCAATCTTTTTTAGAAATGTGCACTCCCAAGGAACATAGAACAGGAAGCATTTCATCTCAGCCTAAGGTAAGGACCTAAAATAGGATCAAGCCCTTCAAAAGCCTATTTCTCTTCACTCGAATCAAAGAAAATTAGCTCAGAAGTGAGCATCTACAACTCAGACATTTACAATGAAGTGACACAAATCTTTCTCTGAAGCTTCTGAATCTGACTGTAAGAATCAAAAGCCCCTAATTCCTAGATTTGGCTCCAATGCTGATATTGCCTATCAGTATGCATTCCTTCCTCAGTTTACCTACCTGCAATTAGAGTTAGGAACAACTGTATCCTTCTGTAGCACTGAACCATAACAAAGATTAGCTAGTGCATGTTGCCAGCAATAGTTTTGCAGAGGAAGGGGGTTATTAATCAAGCCTGATACTTAAAGCAAGTCTCTCCATTGTGCTTTAACTATAGCAAAGCACACATCAAGCAACAAAGGGTAGGGGAGCCTCAGACATGGCATCGGCAATTTCCAGTACATTTGCTCCACATGCCATGGCAACCACATTATTGTAGCTGTCTCTACCCCTAATATGTGCCCTTGTTTCAGACGTTTACATTGTCATGTGTATTGGATATGCAAGCTTCAGGCTTCTGCCTCTAAGTGAAGGCATACACTCTTTTTAACCTGACCTCCCTCATCCAAATACTTGTTGGCTCTTCCTAATGAGCCCATCCATCTTTGCTTGGTGACAATTCAAACATGTCAGTTCTTTGAATAGCAGAAAAGATCTTTAAAACATTTAGGAGTGATCTCAAAGCAATAAGACATCTTGGCTGAGCTAATAAATACGCAGCTAATTTTACAAAAGAACCAATGGAAAAGGAAATGTATATATGCAGTCAATGGTGTCTCCAATTCTTGACATCTTTGGATAGATTTATCTTTTTTTAATTTTTTAATATTATTACTTTAATCTTACGTCAGCTCCAAATAGAAATTATTTTTAAACATTTCTGGGAACTAGAAAAGTTGAGTAATCCTTGAGATAAATTTATGGAATATCTCCATTTGGGGGGAAGGCAGGATACTGACCTTGTGTGCTTCTGACCACACGTGGTCGTGAGCATGACAAAGGTGGCAGCAGTTGGGAGGAGTGGCAGAGGCATTGCATTTTTCAAATCCTCTGAAAGATCCAGTTGCTTGTACTTGGGAGGGTGTTTGCTCACAGCTATTCTCAGAATGCTGCCACTTGTCCCATCAGTATTTCCCTTCCTTTCCAGAAAAGAGCTTCAGCCTGAAAGCGGAGAGAAATGGACTTGGTGTACACTGAATGCAAATTCTGGAAATGCTTCACTGAGGAAAGGCAGAAGAAAGACAGTTTCTGGTTCAGAGGCAATAAAGAAAGAATATTATACATTGAATTATTCTTAAAAGTTTTTTAACAGGATTGGCTAAGGTGGTTGTATAAACAAGATTCAGTGTTTTGTTTTGAGCATGGATCAGTTAGGCACAACCCTCCAGGAGATTCAGTTTGTCCAGAAAAAGGAAATTCCTAAATATAGTCCACAATATGGATATGTCATTCCATAGATTTCTTACTTTGCCAGTGAAAATTTTGGGCCAAGAATTTCCTCCTAAGAGAGCTCTGTACATTGCATTATGAAAAAGAAATGTTTTCCTCTGCAGGATGACATGTTAATGTACAGAATCATCAACAAAATGAAAAACACAAATCTAATTATGTCTTTTCATTTAAAAGCAGTCAGATATCTCAGATGAAAATGTGCTTTTTCTGTGTCTTTAAAGACTGTAAAACTCTGTAAACCTTACTGATATCTCTGAAGCCATAAAGAATAAAGACCGCATTACATTAAATAATTTGAAAGCTAAAAATACATTTTTATTACCAAGTACTTGTAGAGAGAAGGGACCTTAATGGATATATTCTTTTATCAATTCATTATTGCTATTGCTGTTGTTGTTTTTATTGCTATTACTGTTGTATTGTTATTCTTGTGTCTATTTTAAGCCACAGTCAGAACTGAGGTTTCACTGTAGTTTGTATAAGTGATCCATAAAATCTACATAATAGATTACTTGTACTGCAATACATTACAGCATGAAGGGGAAGGTTTACTCGGTGAATGTTTTCTCAAAGGACTATGAAAGAAGTCTCAGAAATAAAGTGTGACCGAGTGTCCTCCTCCCATCGCACAGCTCTGTGGCTGCATAGCAGCCATTTAGGCCAGCTTGTCTGGCAACACTTTTTTCCCAAGTTTTTCAGTCATTAAAAAGGCTATGTTTAGTGTACCCTTGCATTAAGGTGGAAAAATATAAATCCTCCCTGCCTTCCAGAACACACACCCAAGATATTAGTGCTTGGGATTTCAGTGAGAGCAGGGTCTTCTCAAGGGATTAAGTCTTCTCTCAACCAGCTGTGAAATCCTCTTTCATCACAATACGTCTTTCAACATGGGCTGCTGCAAGCACCTGAGTCCTGCTGGGAAGTGAAAAGACATTGGAGCAAGGGAAGGGGGGGATGTGCCTGTCCTTCCCCCCGTATGGGGTGAAGACACAGCTGGGATAGCTATCTGGAAGGGAAAGCATTCCCAGATACTGCAGTCTAGGCAGCCACTTCAATTCCAGTTATTCACCAAAAGCATTAAAATGGGGAACTTCCTCCACAACACCAGATTTCTCTATGCATGCCAGGCCAGACCAAGCCAAAGGAAACTGTCTGACTCTTACCTTGCCACCCACCCCTGATGCTCATGCCCTGGGCACGTCGTGCTCTCCTGTGAGAGTCTGCAGAACAACCGAACTCCTGGGGCTCAAGAGCAGACCAGGGCTATGGTGGTGTTACAGGCCCTCAGTCTGTACATCAAGAAAAACAAAGAGGGGAAAAGTAACTCGGTTCCAGAACATCATGGGTCTGGTGACAATGCTTCAAAGGGGAGCATAAAGTAAGGCCAGGTTTATTTTGTGCATCACCTATCCTTATGTGATATAAAAGCCCTTAGGCCTTACCCCTTACCCCTTGTTAATCATGGGTTATTTTATATAGCCCACAACTGTGGGCTCACCCGACCCCAGTGCAAAGTGGAGAGAAGGGGCTCCCTCTGAGCACAAACCCACACACGGTCACTGTTGCTGCTTTCTTGCGTCAGCCAAGGACAGTAAATTTCCAAACAATGTAGAAACAACAAGAATTCTCCATAGAAGTATTGTAACAACATGCTCCTCACACAGCTTCAGCAAACCTGCTCTGTGATGGCCGCTGAGGCTGGGGATACAAACATGGTTCTTGACAAATGCAGAGAAAATATTTAGCACAAAGCCGAGTGTCCAGCTGGTATATTGGAAATGTTTGACAGATGTCACTGTCACATCCATCTGGATTGATTGTGAGGCCTTGGCAACATTGTCATTTTCTGAACTACTGCTCGTGAAGAATGACAGTCCCTACTCCAGCCCTTGTAAAAGACATTTCGATTTTCAGTCCCTCCGACACTAACCCAGAGCAGACACCAAAAGTGCTCTCTGTTCATGAGCTACCTCCTCACAATCTTTCAGAGTCCTCAGCTCACCTCTCTATTCCCCTGTCATTACTGCTGCTCCTCCAGTATCTCTCCCTCCTGGATGTTCACACAGTTTTTAAAAGGGAGGAAATACCAGGAGATCCAGTCTGGCGATGCATCTCTGACCTGGGAGCAATCACCTCAACCATCAGCACAGAAAATATTCAGGAAAATACCTGTGAATCCATTGCAGGCAATCTGGGTCACAATTCAGGCAGAGATTTCTCTCTTCATGAGGATGGTATGTGGGCTCTGATCCTTACCAGACCCAGAGGCAAAGAAACATGATCAACAATGATGACACAGAGTTAATTAAACATATCAGATGAGGGTTGATCAGAAGGACTTGTCTTCACTTGGGAGCCAGTCACAGGAGCCAGAACTCCATAGATTTGTCTCTTCTTCTCCCTTTTCCTCCCATGTGAAGATAAATCTATCGCATTCAGCTATGAAATTTTGCTCTGTTTTAAACCTGGCTAGACCAGGCATGGGAAATAGCAGCCAGTGACACCTGAACTGCAGAGAACTCTGAGCAAAAAATATGACATGGGAAAGAGCTGACAGTGGATTGAGAAGAATCCCAACCCATGCATTTGCTGACAGCTGAAAAGGCATCAGGCATCTCCATGAAACAGCTTTCCCCCTCCTGGGCTGACATAGTGCTGTTGGATCCAAAGGGCACAAATGCCGGCTGCGCTGCCTGACATGCTTCAGCAGGGAGAAATGCTGCAGCCCGTGTCTGGCAGGGTGATGTGCTGTCAGAGAATTTCATAGCCGTAGGGCGCAATTACCAAAAGCTTTGGCGTCTGCTGTGCTTGATCTTTGTTTAGGTAGAATCAATAGGCTGGTACCCGAGGGGTGCCCAGCCAGAGGCAAAGGGCAGGGTGTGGGGAGCATGGGGTGAGCATCCTGCCCCACACAGGGCAGATGAATTTGTCATGGTGCAGGGGCTGTGGAGCAGAAAGGGGGATTACTGGGCTGCATTTGGTCCCGGTAACTGCTGAGGGTCCCTGGCTGCATGCAGGGCTGGGAGAGCGGGACCAAGCAATACGTGTATGCAAAAAGGACAGCCCCGAGGTAAATAGGAATGGGGGAGCAGAACAGGGGCTGGCGAGTTTCCAGGGGAAGAGGATTGAATTTTATTGGGAGTTGTTTTATCCAAAGGACTTTGATACTCTGGTGGGAAACAGATAAGGGGACTGTGAGGGTCCCAGGTGTGCTGTGCAGGTCTCACGGGTGCTGTGGAGTGGGCTGTCAGCCCATCCATCCCAGCTGCTTGGTTTCTGCTGCCCACCAGCAGAGTGAAGAGGCTTTGAAGTGAGAGTTGGAGCTGTGCGTGCCCCAAACTGGGGGATTGATGGGTTCTACCTATGGTGGGAGACTTGTCAGAGTGTCTCTATTTCAAGCTGGTTCAGGTACAGCTGATCCATTAAAGTCCCACCAGCTCCCAGGAAGACATGAAGACAATGCAGTTTATATGGCTGTAAAGCTACCATAAGCATTGGGGACCTCAGGATAAAGCTAATTTCACTCTCTCCCATGTTCCCTTCCTCAGCTCCACTGCACACAATCTTTGGCTCCTTTAAAGCACTCAGCAAATAAAATGTCTGAATATGTCAGATATTTTTTTTAATTCGAGGAGCTGGAAATTGCATGTAAAATCAAAATGAAAAAAATAATGTAGTTCAGTCTGCTTGCTTATGAAGCCTCAGTAGAACATTTTTCTCTGCAGTCTATGCATAGAAACAGCTGAAGATCTTTTTTTAAGACCTCCTTTACTGAAAAAATCCTGTACTGATGAGTGATGTTACTAAATATAAAAGCGGATCTCTACAGTAGCCACATTAACAGATTGCTAAGTATTATGAGACAAAAAGTGCTTGTGTAGGGCTGCAAAGAGGCAAAGATAATGCAAACTTTGGAATCAGATAAAGGTGACCAGCGGGACTGTGAGTCAGTAGTCACAGTATGTGGAGTCAGAGCCAGCACAATCTGGAGGAACCAAAACAAACACTGCAGTATTTTTGGAAGGGGAATGCTGGCAAGCATAGCTTTACCTGGGCAAGATGCAGTGCAGCAGATGGGAAGATCCTGAGGGGGAGAGAAACTCAAAGGTGGGAAATTAAGCCTCATGGTCTTTGGCAGTCAACCAGGAAGTCGAGAAAACTCAGTTGGAGCTGTACAACAACAGCGGCAGCTTTTCCTCCACCTACACACTCCGAAGTCATGCCCTGAGCAGATGCAGCAGTGTGCAGGGACACAAGGCACTGGCCTTGGTGGCCCGGTAGCTGCGCGTTGCTCACGACTTGCTGGCAGCCATGGTGGGCAGCCATCCTGCTGCTCCTTGGCTCTGGAAGGCTTCTTCTTGTAAGGAGCTCGCTCACTGCGACATGGTGAGGGAGTTAGAGTCCTGGGAGTGACTTTTTTTTTCCCCAAAACTTAGACCTTCCACCCAAACTGCCAGGAGTTAGGTGGAGAGATCCTTGCACAGCTAACTCCATTTGCTTGCAGGGCAAAGCTGTTGGTTTAGATGGGGCACTTATGCCTTATGGTTTCTGGGAGGGGTAAAGTGAGTGCCATTCGGCAATTTCTGCTGTTGATCATCATCTCTGCTGGCTTCCTCAGTAAAGAGAGTCTGAGATCTACCCTGAAAAAGTAACCTCTGCTGTGAACGGATTGGGGAGAGTTACAGAACTGTAGGCCATGAGAATTCGGGGATGAGCAAAACATAAATAAGCAGAGAAGGTACCTGACTCAAATCTCCAAAACCAAGGACCTGGGAAGGGAAGATGAGCAGAGCAGTGTACATTACACCCTGGAGGGCATCCAAAGCATCCAAGGAGATGGTAAGCTTTGCCCAGAGGCCTGGCAATGGCAATGAATGCAAACAGTCTCTAGAGTCACCAGGAGGGACTCCCTGCTCCCATTAACCCACCTTGCATCAAATCTCCTCCCCTTGTTGTGAGGTGAGGACAAGGAATTCCATCAAAGTTAGCATGGAGGGTTTCCAGAAAGGGAAAATTGAGAAGAAGGTAGGGCAAACTGACTCAGGGAAGCAAAGTTATTAAAATGCAAATCAATGTAGATAAAAAGGTTTGGGGAAGAGAAGTCTGAGTTTAATTCATTTAAGAGAGCAGAGACGTGAGGAACAGATCTGACACGAATTTCAACAGTGGTAATGCCATTACAAATGTTATGTGTGTTTGTGTGCTTCAAAACGGTAATAGGGGACACTGAGCTATAACGTTTGCTAAAATGACTTTTCTCGACACCTCTTAGTGCCCACTCCTGCACACACATGCACTGTGTCAGCCCATCCAGAATCCCAGTTCACATCACTAGAAAAGTACCCAGCAGATTTTTTAGGAGGAACGTTTATTGTAACTACTTCCAGTTAAGAGCACTTAAGCTACATTTATTTGCCAAGTAGTGTTGACTTCCTGATTTTTATGTCAAAGCATTTTTTGTTTCAAAGGCAAGCCATAAAAGTAGATTCCCCAGTCTCTTTTCTCAGCAGCCCAAGCAATGCAGCACTGAAAATCTGTCTTAGACTGAGGTGGGGATAATTTTTTCTGAAAAACCGTTGTTAAAATATTGGCAGCACAAAGCTGTTTTAACACCACTGATTCCAAACAAAAGGAGACACAGACATGAAGAAATTAAAAGACTAAAAACAGAAGCATATTTTGATTTCCCAGAGAATACAAGACATGCAGGAGTTGTGTTTGTGAAGGATTGGCAGGATGAGGAGTTGCTGAACTGGGAGCAGCTGTCATAGCAACCACATCCAGGCGGAAAACTGGTGTCAAGTCACCTGGAAGGAAATTTCCCCGCTCAGAGGAACACTATTTGAGAAGGAAAACTTTGGAAGCTGTTGGCTGAGGCACCTTCATAAAACCTGGAGGATGCAGGTGAAGGAGTGCCTACTAGACAGCAGTGATGCTTTGTAGGAAGGGCAATGGTTTGAGATAGAGACCTGGCTCACAGGCTTAGTTTTGCCTTTGGTTTTTACAGGCAGCTCTCAGCAAGACTACATGAAGGTCCACCTCATGTTCCTTCTCTCTCAAATGGGCAGAACCATTCACCACCTTTGCAAAGTTCTTGGAGATTTGTCAAAGGAAAAATACTGTGTATCCTGACGTGCACCTGCAAAGACGCTCAAGCTTTGATAATGACTTCTGGGTTTTAGCAGGTTGCCTTTTCCTTACCTGTGGGGTGGTTTTTGCACTCAGTAGCTGGGGGATAGCACCCACTGGGCACATCTGGCTCCCCTGGGAACAAAAACCTTCCCAAAGCAGCCTTCCTCTCTAGCTCCAGCTACACAAGATCTCAGGTCTTATGCATGCTGCCCTGGCACGGGCAGCCCTGTGCTCACAGATTCATTTTTAGTGCCCTGGTCCTTTTGCAATGTCAAATGAGAAATATAGACTTTCAATAAAAGATAAAATAAATAAATAAATAATCCACGGACAGACTCACAAGCTAGCAGGAGACAGGTACCAGGATATCGGGCATGACTATATGGCATGACTAGCTCATAAAGTAATATAGCTATATCTGAATGGTATTTTGTCTAGGCTAGTTTATCCCATTTCTCAGAGTACTCCTACCAAGTTCCCCTGAGTGACTGTTCAGAGGTGTCTCAGCATTCTTTTTGTAGTGCCATTACTTTAGTATAGATAGATGTATAAGTTACATTTTTATGAGAGATCCGATTGCTTGCATTTTAGTCCAGCCCTCGCACATTGAGAATAAAAATTGTTGTCATTGTGCAAACTGTAGAATGCTAAGAATAAGTGGGTACTTTGTCACCAACAGTAACACTGCAGAAAGCAGTCCAATTTTCTTCTTGCCTCCCTCAGGTTGCTCCTCCATCGCAAAAGCTCCCCAGTGTGTCCCCTCATCATATCCAGCTATTTTTGGATGCCACTTCTCCACAGGCAGTTGATCCACAAATCAAACAAAGCTAGGAGTCTCCCAGTGTTACGGAGATTTTCTGAGGTTTAGTCCTGAACTGATATCACATGACAGCTGAGAATATCTTGACTTTTTTCATTAGGCATGGCTCACAAGAGGGAGCCCATGCTGTGCCCATAATCCAAAGCCTCCTTAAGAAACCTCTGTCAGGTTGTGACATAACCTAAGTTCTGTCAGGTTCCGGAAAAGAACCAACTTCAGAGTTAAAGAATAATGATGCAACAGGGCCAGTCTTATTAAAGCCAGCTCTCATGTTCAGTGCAAGAGGCGTAGGTTTTAATATTGGTGAAGTCAACAGCTACGTTCATGAAACTCGCAGTATGTTTAAAGTGTTTGCAGCAATTTTTTGTTTTCCCTGCATTAATTTTCAATACAGCAGTGTACTAAAAAGAAGACAAGTGATACAATGGAACGCTGACAATGTGGGACAGTCATTATGATATCCTTCAGATACTTGAGGTGACATTGTTTTCCCACAAAACAAATGGCTTATCACAGACTCCATTACTCAGGAGACAGTAAACAGTTTCCACAGTGCATGCTTCTTAGGAGCTAAAAGGATCTTCAGGACATACTTCCCTTGATTGTTTGGAGAAAACGTTTTTATGCGAACAAGTCTAATTTCAAGAAATAATACTGAGCAACATAGACGTGTTTCTTCTTCCTTTTTTAACCCATTAAGAAAACACAGACGTCTGTAGATACCAGTGTAGATTTAGACAACTGAATTAGGAAGGAGATTGGTGAGGGGTAAAAGCTGCAAAGCTAGAGGTAAATAAACTGGGAAAAATAGCTATAATATAGATAACATCTGGAAGTGGTCTTCGGGGTATGAGTCTCACAAAGCTGGGCAAAGCAGAAAAGATGGTTGGTGGACTAGGTGTTGCAATTTGGTCTCCAAAGCGGATTCTCAGTAAAATGTAAGCTAATTAGGAAATGTTCCTGCTATATACTTGAATGCCCTTTTTAATTTCCATGGTGCTCAAGATTTTGGTAGTGAGCATTCGGTCAGTATTCTCAGTCAGGCAGAGCACAAGCACTTCAATTCACCTTTGAGTCAGCTCGAGGCATCTTGTGTGGAGACAAGATGTACTAAATCAGTCCTGCAGGTGGTCTGAGTTGTCATTTTGGACATACCTATTAAGGTCATGAGATATACTGGAATTTCTTATCTTCATGGAACTGTTACTTCCTCATCCCAGCTAAAACCATAGGCAGCTAAAACCGTAGGCATAATACCATAGGTAGCTCCCTGCCCTGAAAAACAATTTACAGAATCACAGAATCACAGAATCACAGAATGGCTGAGATTGGAAGGGACCTCTGGGGATCATCTGGTCCAACGCCCCTGCCAATCACGGTCACCTAGAGCACAGCATGGCATCCAGGTTTTGAATATCTCCAGAGAAGGAGACTCCACAGCTTCTCTCAGCAACCTGTTCTAGTTTGTGCTCCTTGCCTCTTGTCCTATCACTGGGCACCACTGAAAAGAGTCTGGCCCCATCCTCTTGACATTCTCCCTTCAGATAATTATACACATTGATAAGATCCCTCCTAACCTAAGATCCCCTCTTACCCAACTGTTAATTTAAAGATTAAAACATTGTCTTTATTTGGAGGATGACCTCTTTTTGTTGTGTCCTGGAGATTGGCTGGCACTCAGGGCAGTTAGGGTGGCTATCAGAGTCTGTGTCTACCTCCTTCCCAAACTACCTGCTGGCACAATGTGCACAAAAGTTCTCAATCACCTCTGTTTATTTGCTTATCTCAAGTGCCATGATTCAATGACTTATGGTCCTTAGGGAGCTGGTCTTTTTTCTAGCCCATTCCTCTCTTGCCTTGCAGAGAGATTTTGACAAACTGGAGGGCTGGGCAATCACCAGCTGCATGAAATTTAACAATCAAGTGCCAGATTCTGTACCTGGGATGGGGCGACCCTGGCTATATGTACAGGCTGGGCGACAAAAGGCAGCCCCACAGAAAGGGATCTGGGGGTTCTGGTCACAGCAAGCTGAACACGAGCCAGCAGCGTGCGCTGGCAGCCAGGAGGGCCAACCGTACCCCGGGGTGCATCAGGCCCAGCACTGCCAGCAGGCGAGGGAAGGGATTGTCCCGCTCTGCTCTGCGCTGTGCGGCCTCACCTCCAGCACTGTGTGCAGTTCTGGGTGCCACAGTGTAAGGAGGGCATAAAACTATGAGAGAGTGCCCAAAGGAGGGCTGCAAAGATGGTGAAATGTCTCAAGGGCAAGGTGTATGAGGAGGGGCTGAGGTCGCTTGGTTTGTTCAGCCCAGAGCAGAGCAGGCTGAGGGGAGGCCTCATGGCGGCCTGCAGCTCCCTCACGAGGGGAGTGGAGGGGCAGGCGCTGAGCTCTGCTCTCTGGGGACAGCAACAGGACCCGAGGGAACGGCCTGGAGCTGGGACAGGGGAGGGCCAGGCTGGGTGTTAGAAAAAGGTTCTGCACCCAGAGGGTGGTCAGGCATTGGGACAGGCTCCCCAGGGCAGTGGTCACAGCACTGAGCCTGCTGGAGTACAATAAGCGTTTGGACAACGCTCTCAGACACACCGTCTGATTTTTATGTAGTCCTGTGTGGTGCCAGGAGTTGGACTCGATGATCCTTGTGGGTCCCGTCCAACTCAGGGTGAGTATGATTCTATGATCCTGTGATGGGAGAAAAACATCTCAAAATTGCCACACTGTTCCTGAGGTCTGTCCCCACCCAAAGTGTTGCAGCTGGTTAAAACATCGTCTCAAGGTCAGCACGAGGGACCAATACCTGTGCTGCTGAAAATGCAGGACAGCTTAAGACTGGCCGCCCCAGAAGCTGGATCGTGAATTGCTGTGTTTCTTGAGCAATGCATTTCAAGGACTGTCAGCACCTTCACTCCGCATTGCTATAAAAGGAAATAAACATTCAGATTGACTGAAATGGCTCCAAGCAGCTCAAAACATTTTATAATTGTGCTGAAGGCAGCTCTGAATGGTCCTGCTGTCTTAGCAGCAATGAAAAAGGAAGAGCATGCTTTGCTGCTAAGTACATTTACTTCTTGACTGTTGAAATCATCTGTCTGAACGAGGCTCAGTCAGCAATGTTTCCTAATTATGAAAGCCAGTGAAGTGCCCTGCATTGAGTGCTGCATTCACAGGAGTTTTACTGTGGCTCCCAAAGGAAACTGTATAAACTAGACTGCCAAGTCTTTTGTATAAAGCATTTGTCTATTTAAAAAATACAACCCTGAAATGTTCATGTAGAGAGTGAGAGCATTTGTACCAATGAATACAATGGCTTCCACCAGGAAGGGCAACATTTTGTAGGAGCAGGATTAGAGGAGGAGAGAAGAAGGGACAAGTGCAAGGCTAATAAACATTTAATTAGACCTCAATCTTTCTAATATTGGGTGAGCTGGGAAAAAAAAATATAGATAGATAGATAGATAGATAGCTTCACTGTCTGAAACAGAAATTATTGAAAAAATGGGAAGCAGCCATCTTTTGTATATACACGAGTCTTCTGATGCAGCATTGGGAATTTCAATACCAAGGCTTTTCATTCAAGTGTATTATCAATATCACTTAAAAACAGGTTTTCAGTTTATCTTATTTGTAGGCTCCTATCATTTTTCAGCAGTTTCTGTCTAGTCATCTGTTAAGTCTCTCTGATTGCTTGTTTGATAGCTGCAAGTTAAGCATAGCTATGCTGCAGGCCACAGGTCACACAAAATCAGCTCCTGAAAAGGTATGCTTCAGTGATCTGACACCATCAGCTAAAAACTCTTTCAGATTCCCCTTGAGAGACAGACTAGCCCAGAAAGCTGCCCGATAATTCACATTACTAGATGTTGACAGTATGCACAGGCATAACAACCTACAGATTGAGAAGTCATGAAACTGCTTACCAGTACATGATAAAAACAGTCACTCTTCAGAGAGAGGCAAATATTGCTTCTACATGTTGACAACAAATGTAGATTGCTTAATATTTCATTTCAGTTTTAAACACTTAATGTGCTTCGTCTTGGAATGTCACTGCACATCTGGGCATGGCTGGCTTTATTTTCTATATGCTGCTGCCTTGTAAAAAGGTAACTTCCTTTTTTACCACAGATTGGTCTGTTGCTTGTGGTGTGACTTCTTCTTGCACGTTTTTTTGCCTCAAAAAAAATTAAAAGATATTAGTGATTACTACTCTATAGACATTGTTGGCATTGTCATTGTTGAATTGTTTAGACTTGGATATGACAAAAACTCAGGAAGTAAACTCACTTAATTTACAGCAGTGTACTATGGCATCTTTTGGTAAGGGATCGTCATAACTCTGAAACTAGGTACTCTGATCAGTTGGTGTGAAACACCTTGAAACCTTCCAGAAGTGTCTGCCATGCTCTGCAGTAGCAAATTGCAGCAAAGGGTTGGAATGTGTGATGTGGAGAAAATGGCAGCAGATGCTCCCTTCACAGCAGGCTTTTGAGAAGGGATAGGGTCAGGTTCCTGAGGGGGTTTTAGGGGACACGGACTTGTTGAAGTTAACACGCAGAAGCAGGGTGACAGAGTTGCTCTGCAAAAGAAGCTCTGATTTTAGCCAGAGAGGTCGGTGTAGCAATGCACATAGTCTTTTTAATTCCTGTGTGCACCATAATTAGATATTAATTCTAGAAGTGTAGAAAATTAACAATATGTTGACAACTATTTGAAAACAAATAAGCTGGCTGTATCTCACACTCATAATTCTTAACATGGCCCCTGAGCTCCAGAGAAGTATTTTGTCCTTTCCAATATTTTGTCCTAATTACAGCTTGTGTTTCAGTTGAGATTTCCTTTTGGTGTTTCCTTACCAATAACATTACCATTCAGCAGAAGAAAGTCCTTTACTAACACTTACTCTTGCTGGGAAGTGGGAGTTATTTTACTTTAGGATAGGAACCAGGAGCCCTATTAATAGATTTGGAAGTATTTGTCCCATGTGCTGTACAAATACAAAGCTTACTGATTATTTTTAGAGGTATAACATAGAGGAGAATAACCCCGATGCTTTATATGAAGAATTACTGAACCACAGTGAGTTGTAGGTACAGAGCATCTATTACCACCAGTAGCAGGGTTCTCAATGATCCCCTGGTATATGACCACATTTCTACTTTCTGTTCTTTGTCCTTTCCATCTGTCAGTAGACAGTCCCTTTAGACCAACCCAGCCTGGTAATATCAGCTAAGCACTGTAGCCTTACATCATATAACAGATTTTACTTTATATTCTTTGAAATGTTCATTATGTTCATTAATCCACTTTTAATTTTCTTCTTCTGGAACAGGCAAGATAAGGATGCACAGCTGGCTTGCATCACAAAAAAGGTGTGATGTGGATTTACTATCCAAATTCAGCTGCTTGTTCTGCTTGTAAAACCAGTAAAACATTATTTTTTTAAGTTTCTGATTTGTGAAGACAACTCATAAATAAAGGCTAATTGTCAATATTATGTTTTGTATATTTTGCATTTCTAGGACCTCGTTTTAGTTAATTCTCAAATGATGAGGAACATTTAGATAAGTGCAAAAACAAAAAAGGACAATTTTGTTTATAAATTGTACATACATATTTACAAATATGCCTGTGTGTTTTCTCTATAGGAAACAAAGCTGGACAGTTAACCAGAACATAACACAAAACCAGGTATAGAAATTTTATTTTTATTTTTTTCCCTCACTGAATCTGTGCCTGATTTAAGCCAGTGGGCTTTTTGCCATTGGCTTCTATAGCTTTTGGATCAGGGTCACGGAGTTTGGTCCAAGTCCATTGAAGTGACTGGGATCCTTAACAGAAAACAAAGTATTCACATGAACAGTTTGCTTTCCATTTAGCAGCTACCATAGGTCCTGAAAAGCAGTCATATCTGACGGAGGTTTAGGGTACAAGGTAAAATTAATGGGCTTAGGGGCAGAGGGATTTGAACGAAACCACACGCTCTGAAGTCCTGTGTAGCGTGCTGCCATCCGCGACATGATGAAGCACTCTTCTTTGATGATGAGCTAGAGCAAAAGTGTTTTGCAACAGGATTCTGTCTACTTAGCCCTACAGTCTAACATTATCAAGTGTACTTATGATTTTGCTGGCCAATGTGAAGAGGGTCAAAGTTACCCATAGCTCCTGGAGAATGAAAAGAGGGTGAAGACATTCGTGTATGCAGAGAAGGGCTGTGTGCAGTTTTGAAAAGCACCTGAAGCACCTGAGCACCATGGCCACTGCAATTGTCTGTACCCCTGGTCCATGAGCCAGGGTCTCATGCACCAGGGATGCCGTAGGATCTGTGTGTGAGCATTTTCTTCTGTCCAAGGTGGGACTGCCTCTGAAGGGGACAGGCAAGGTGGGATTGTTCTGTCTTTAATGTGTTCTCTTGGGAGCACAGGCAGTGGCTTCCATACATGTCCTATAATAAACATGTTTGGAAAAAGACCTGTTTACAGACTGACAGACTTGCTCCTTGGGCTGCTGACTCTTGCTGTAGACAGGAGCTAGTGGCCACTTCCCATGATGACAGTAAACTCTCTGTTCTTGTCCCCACGGATTGTGTGAGGCACAGCTTTGTCCCTGCAAACATAGACCTGCACTTAGCACAGGCTTCAGGTGAGAGGTGGCTGCTCTCTGCTCTAGAATTGTTTTACCATTCCCACTCTGACAAAGCCAAACTGATTTGTGATGACTCTGGTGGAAGTCATACTTGGGACATGCTTGGAGATAGTCATACTTCTAGAGATGCTCTTTGAGAAGACATCTAAGGGCCATAAGTTATCACTGTGTGGAGTATGCTTAACATATAGTTCAGCTGCAGCCAAGGAAAGGAGAAAGCAGTGCTTTGCGCCCCTGTGATGCAGATACACATAATAAAGTTGTGCCGTATGTTCCTTTCAGATTAACATTTTCCTTGTGATGGCTTCATTTAATATGCTCATCATAACAGCATATCCCTAACATACTCATATTCTTAGCAGATACATCTAGCAGACTAAAAGGCCATAAACTTGTCCCTGAAAGGAGTCAGATTCTGTCCTTTCTCAGGGAAAACATCCCTGTAAATTAGCTAAAGCATCCCTATAAATTTCATTTTGTTTCTTGGTGAGGAACCTGAGAAAAAGCTACTGAGTTATGTTTAACCAAATAACCATACTTCCTGCCAGTGACAGGACTGAGCTTGAAGCCATGTTCCAAATTTTTCCTCACTTTCTCTGATCCACCATTATTTAAAAAACAATAATAAAAACACTTAATACTTACTAGAAGGCATATATTTAAAACCCTGTCTGCTTAAGGGATTACACTAAAATGTCTTTTCTAAAAAAAGACATATCTAATTTCATCATTGTCTCTCTGAAAGGTTAAGTAGGTAGAATAGAATGAATGCTTATTTTGATGTACAGATTATCTGTCTTGTCATTCAGTTTGATGTCTTCCATAGACTATTTCAAACTCTAGAATGACAGATAAATTGCAGTTGCAACTGATTTATGAATTTTCTATCACGGAAAAGGAAATAGAGGAGTTAAACCAACACAGGAGCCAGCTAACTCTCATTTCAGAGTCAAAACATTTTTTAAGTTTTTGTTGTTGCTGTTGTTGTTGTATTTCCACAGACATACATTAGTATTTTTGGGAGGGAGCAAAGTCTATGGCATTTAGTGAAAAACTGTCATCTGTTAACATGCAAGTCTTGAAAAGTAATGGCTTTTATTACACAAAGAGCACAATGTGCTCTCAAACTCCAGACAGGGCCTTCACATGCCTCATATTTATGCAGGAAAGCTTCCCCCTTACTTAATGCTTAAATAACAGAATTTGCACTTTCCCTTTCAGGAAATAATGCTCAGGACAAGAAACTTGGCACTACACACCATGCTGTTTGGGAGATGAAAATCCCCAGCTCTCTGAGGTTCGGGTGGGAGAGTTTCCTACTCAATCTGTGTTCTCCTGAAGCCATTCCCAAAGACCTCACTTATGTAAATAAACTATTGCAGCAAGTTCCTCCACCTCCACTTGTCTCACTCAAATTTATGTATAAATTCCGAACCTCCACAGCTCATTTTTCCTTCTACCCTGCATATTTCTAGCTTTGTTGATGACCATTTTTTCCATATTTGGGTATTCAAAGCAAAAGTTAAACACACAAAGGCAACAGGAACCCAAAGTCTCATTTCCACTGGTAACCCCCTGTGACCTCGTTTCACTGACTGGGAGCAATCGGCATGCATTTATGAAGAGTAAATTCTGCCAGACCTAAACATTGACTTACGTGATAAAACAACTGCTTTTGTGATTGAGGGAAGAGCAGTGGTTATTATTTGCACTGATTTTAATATGTTTTTTCACACAGGCTCACAAAGTATTTTTGTACCCAGACTGGGACATTACGATCAGAACAGGTGGACAACCAGATAAGTAAAAACCTTATTGGATGGTGAGACTTGGAGAGTCTTAGTTAGTGGCTAGACTCGGATGTCTGTGGCAAGCAGGCTGTCACTGGTCTATCCTGGGACCTCCCCTGTTTAATGGCCTTATGAATGACTTGGAGAGGTGGGGTGTTCTCATCGAATTTGCAGATGACACCAAGGCGGGGAGACCAGTCAACACACTCAAGTGCAGGGCTGCCGTTCAAAGGGACTGAGACAGGCTGGGGTAGCAGGCCAACAGGAACTTTATGAAATTCAACAAGGAACAAATGCCAAGTCCTGTACCTTTGAAGGAAGAAGCCCCTGCCGTGATACAGGCCAGGGACTGCATGGCCATGGAGCAGCTCTGTAGAAAGGACCTGGATTCTGGGGACAGCAAGCTGCATAGGAGCCAGCAGTGTGACCTGGCAGCAATGGTGGGCAACAGCTTCTTGGGCTGCATTGACAGGAGCAGAGACAATATCTGGAGACAAGCGATTGTCCTCTTCTTGTGGCACTTGTCTGTCCTGTAGGAGCCAAGGGTTGGGATTTATTTGGTTTGGCGAAAAGACAGGTGGGGGGAGGGGGGGGTTGGTGGCGGAGGTATTAATGATGACCTGGAAGGTTGGACTAGAGACCTCCTGAGGACCATTCCCACCTGACTTATCCTGTTGTAGCTATCCTATGACTTATCTTAAGGTAGTATCTGATACTGAACAGTAGTCTATGGCCATACAACTTGTTTCTATATAGATCCAGTATTAGGAGTGAGGGAGGAAACTTGCTGCTCAGTGTATTTGTTGGAAGTATACTGTGATCATTGATATCCATGTTGCGAGTGAGCTCCGGAATAAAGAGTTACCTGGAATACAGAAAATGTCAAATTACCCAGCGAGTGAGACTTTGAAATAACAATGTAGTTGAAGAGGGGAAACTGCTTAAATAGTTTTAAAATAGAGCTTGATAAATTTCTGAACAGGATTACATGATACAATTGCCAGTAATGGCAGAGACAGAATTCAATAATCTAGGAGTCTGCCCAAGCTAACATCTTTTGTTTTGACAAATGTAAGGCCAAGCTCCTCATCTTCAAGAATAAATAAATGAAAAATTAAATATAGTAAATATTGTAAATATTTAATTGGCACTTCATATTGAGAAATTGAAAGCAGTCTTTTGTCCAGTTCAAAGTTATTGGAGTTTGTAGCTGTGATAACCATGATAATAAATGTTATTTATATTCTAGTGCAAATGGATATCAGAATGAAAATGAACAAATAAAGACAAACCTAATTAAGATGTGATTGGTTTATTCATATCACAGCAGCTGAAGGTTATATGATAACCAGCTACAGAGCAGGTGCAGCATATATATCATTGGCCTGATTATTAAAAATCAGTACTTCATTCAAGTCCAAATTAAAAAGGAGATTGTATACGGATTCAGAGAAAGTCAGTCATGCTATATTGTATGGCATTGTAACAAAAAATAATTTTCTTTGTGAAGTACTTGCATAGTTCCAGTTTATCATGATAAATCAAGCCAGAACCTGACCACAGGAAGATTTAAACAAATTCAAAATGTTCTCTATGATGCAAGGACTAGGATATAATCTAGGGACGGTCAAATTTAGAATAATAACACATATTTTTATAGCCAAGTCATTGAAACTTTGTACAGCAAACTGCAGTATCAGTGGAAGCAAAGACATTTCCACAGTTGCAGGCCGTTGAAAGGCAGCATTTTTCTATTGAGATACTTGCCAAAGATCTAGCTGGTGCCAGGGGAACCACAGCCAAAGTTGTGTTTATACCTCTCTTGGTGTTAATAAAGCATCAATCCACAACTTCAAGGGGCAAACTTGTACTTACCATGAAGATATACGGAATGCCACTGACCTCGAGCAGCAGGTTTGGAAGGGCCCTGAGTACTCATGAAAAGGGGTAAGCCTAGAAAACCTGGAAACAGGAGGGAAGAGTGCAGTGCTCCATGTCCCACTGTTGCTGGTGCCACTGGAAGATCTTACAGGGAGACAAACTTGGCATGGCATGGTTGGCATGGTTCTCCGCAGAAATGTAGTTGGATGTGATGTGGCTATTATGGGCTAATTTGCGAAGGGTAAAGTACAATTTTATACTCACCACACAGCACCATAAAGTGAATAAATACCACTTAGCCTATAATGAAACTCAGTAAAATCCAGTTCAGCAATATCAGGATTGATCTCTGTAACTGACGTTGCTATTTCCATAAACCTCTGAAAAGCTGCCCGGTGTAACGTATGGAGCAACCGCACAATTTCAGAGTTACAAGAGCTTCACGTGTTATGAACCAGAAGAACTGTAACTAGAACATACATGGTAGCTTTGAAATACACTATGACAGAAATATCATATTGAGAAAACAGAGCAGAAAAACACATTTGAATGAGCATAACGTTAGTTAAAGCCATGATTGAAAAGCTCTTACAAATTCCCATTCTTCAAGTTTTTTTCTTAAAGAAAATAACTTTTTTGTTTTGTTTTGAGTTTTGTATGCACAGTGACAGTGTCTTGTGGAGGGATTACCTCCTGGCAGGCATTTAATCAGTGTGGCTGCTATTAAAAAAGGAAGGGCTTCTTTCAGTCAACTAAACAGGGGTACACAGCACTGTGTGAGATGCTGAGTCGACAGCTGCCAAGCCAGAATGCAGAAGGTCTTCCTGAAGTCCTGCATCACGCCTAATAGCATCAGGCAAAAATGTTGGATATGCTGGCATGTCTCAAGTTATAATAGACATCTATCCTCAGGCAATGCAACTGAACCCTAAGTGTATGTGTTTTACAGGGAAAAAGGATACAGCATGGTTTAAAAGTCATGATTATTTCCGTGACACAACCACGAATTGCAAATATTGATCAAGGAAAAATTTATTTACAGAGATTTTTCAAATACAAACATAAAATAGCACATTTATATATATTTTTTTTTACAAAAATGAATATTGAAATAATAAACATGGTACAGCACAATACAACATCAATGAGCTAAACATAACAGCGACAAAAATCTATGTCTGGAAGAAGTTTCCTGTCAGTCATACATAACCAACAGAGTTCTACAGTACTGTAAGTGGAATTTTCAATGGACAGAAAAACGTCCATTTACTGCACTTCATAAAAGTACTATAGGCAAAGGCTACATATGCCAAGTTATTATGTTGCATTTTTTGTAATAATGCTGAAAACACAGAGGCTTAATAAAAGATCTATAGGGCTGAATAAGCAGTGGCTAAATGTTTGGGGAAGAGAAATGTGTAGAGAATATACAAAATACTGAAATACTGATAAAGTGGCTTATTGGTCCTTTTATTAAGTTTAATGTATAGATTAAAAAGTGTTGTAACACTGAATTTTAAACCACCAAAAAGAAGTTAAAAAATAAAAAATAAAAGGAAAAGAAAGAAGAATCGCACCAAAAAGGTTTCCTCTCTACTCATTTTGTGCCATGGTCATCATCTGTGTGTGTGTGTGCTTTCAGGAACACCATGCTGAAGGGACCACCAGGTACTACCCCAGGCCTCCAGCACCATCTTCTCACCAATCCCTCAATTAATTCGTGCACGCAGAATGTCACAATTTGCCAACATGGAGCTTTCCTTGCTTACACAGTCATGTATTTGTGGAGTAGACCACAGGTGCGCTCTGGTGAAGAAGCCCTTCCCCATCCAGCCTGGTGGGGTGGCTTTGGTCCACAGTCCACCCCGTTCCCCAGGGCTCCCAGCACCACCCACCATCCCTCCCTGCACCATTTCGGAGTGAAAGCACTTAAAAATTTCCTTTTTGTTGTCATTGTCGTCCAGAAGGCGCCTGCAAGCCCCTCATGCTCCTGGCGGCGGCCCATGCCCTGGGCCGCTCAGTAGGGGTACTGCTTCTGCTTCTTGCCCGAGAAGCAGGCCAGCCAGGTGCACACCAGCATGGCTGCGGCTGCGCCCCCACCTGTGCAGTAGTAGGCCCAGCCAATTTCGCAGGTCCCTGCAAGGGAAACAGAGAGCGACATTATAGGGAAAGCAGAGGTTGTTGTTTCCAAAAATATGTCAGCAGTGGAGAAGGCGCCCCTTGGCCTGCCAAGGCCAAAGAGAGCCTGTGGCACCATTTTCCACAGCAGCTGCTGTCAGAAGAGGGCTTTTCCCCCCTTTCTCTTTTTCTTCTTCTCCAGACAGCTTTTGAGGGTTTATTTGTTTGTTCCAGGAGTACACCCGGTGCCAATGCATGTCATACAAGATGGGGCCTGTCTCCCTTCAGGAGGAACTGGGTGGATCCACCTCTGCCATCACTCAAACTGAACTCAACTGCAAGCCATCAAGTGACAAGGACAATCATGTCCCACTCCCACTGGCATAAATCCTGACCAGGCCACATTGAAATGCCTTCTTTTATTGCTTTGCCCCTGCAACCAAAACCTCGAGGAAGGCAGGGCAGAGAATTATTTAGGAGCTATTTTCTCTCCCTAAATCTCTGCTCTAGTGGTATGCATTTACTGACCAAATAAATGAGCTACCAGACCTCTAAGCATATATTCGGGATGTGTGGTTTCATCTGTGATGGAGATGCTCCTGCCTGTGTAGTCACACGGTGAGAAGGGGCTTTGAAAACTGCTTTCCAAGAAGACTGATTTGGGGCGGCATCAGAAGCAGCACAGCTGTACCTGCCATGCCATGCTCCACAATCCCGTGCATTAGGACCATATGGCAGATGTCTCCATCTGGCAGAGCATGATATGGCGTAAGAGACAGAGCAGGACACTGGATTTTCAAGAGGTGAAATAGAGGCTCTCTAGGGCAAAGGAGCACAGGGACTTCTATGACAGTGGAATCTACAAGTCCTGCCTCTTACGTACGCTGCCAGTAGGGTCAGCAGGCAGTGTGCACGCAGAGCAGTGACGGAGACATCAGCAGTCCAATGGTATCATAACAGTATAGGACTAATAATGACAGCAAAATGGTTGTGTGCTGGTGCAGTGGAAGTAAAGATCCCAGTGGATCCCAGTACTTTCACAAGTTGCCACCACAAGCAGAAGAGGCGTAAGAACTGATCCTTAACTCCCACTAAGGTCAGAGTGCCAGTGAGCACAAGGTTTAATTAAAGTGCAAAAAGAGAGACACTTACCCAATACCCTTATCCCTACCCAATGTTTCCACCCATTACTTAAAACTTCACAGATCTTTAATTCAATGTGTTTTAATAGTGTCACAACAATATAGCCTTGAATGCATTCAAAGGCCTCAGTAATGGTACGGAGCCAAAGTCATCACCAGTGAATAGTGTTGGGGAATCCCACAGTGAACCATAAAGTCATTGCTCCCCTTCCAGGCACCACTGTGCCTGCAGTAGATGAGATGATCACAAAAACAACAGCTACTGAAGAGACTAAGCCTCCTTGCAGAGCTCTCAGAAAATAAAAAGGTGACTGCTGTTACTCCTCAGAATTTCAGTCCATCTCAAAAGTCACTTTCACTTTGGCTGCACCATGTTGGTCATTTTGATTTTGACTGCTTGGGACTCATTACAACTGAAGTTCTCCTTCTCCAGCTGAAGTGTCCCCGTCTTGGGTGACATCTCCCTGCTTTGAACAGTGAGTGCTCTCAGTAAGGTACAAGCAGCAATACAACACCTCTTTTCCACCCTCTGGAAAAAGCAGAAAAACCCATTCTCCTCCCCTCCAGAGAACAGGAGGTAACAACAGTTTCCAGCTAGAAAAAGCTGAAACAGGTGGCACGTCCATACTCTGTCCTAATGGTGTGCTCTAGGGTCAGGCTTTGGGTCAGGCAATTATCAAGTCTGCTAATCCTGCCTTAGGCACAAGATGCACAAGATGTCTGTACACCCCAACATGTCAAAAGCATTAGCATGCCTGAAGGCAAACAGCATGTCCATTGACTGTCTGCAGGATACTGGCAGCCTTGTAAAGAGATGTCAGTGGGAGGCAACGCTTATGTTCGTGGCTGCTCTGAAGACCTCAGGATGACACCACAGCATGCAGTATACTGCATCTTTTCTTCAAAAGTATCAATTTTTTTATTAAAATGAAAGGTCGAATGAAACAAAAATCCTGACATGACCGGAGGACTTCAGGAGCTGAGACCTTGGTTTGGGCTCATTAGTGTCTCTCCTTAATATGCTGCAGTAGAGAGATTTATTTGCTTTTGTAATCTTGTTATGCTCTGTATATCGACACCATTTTTGGCTCCATTACAGAAGACCACACAAAGAGTCTGACTTCCTACAGAGAAGACCATCAGAAACCACAGGGAGCCACCAAGTGCCTGACAATGTCTCTGACACTGATCCTTATCTGACTGCACAGCAGCTCCTAGACAAACCTGTCTAGAACAATTCATTTGCCTGTACACACAAATCTATGACTTATGTTGAGAATTTCAAAACCAGAATTAAGTAGATACTGTATGTCTAAATCCATTGGGCTGCTTTGAAAATGATAGCATTTATACTAGAGTGGGAGGTGCTAAAGCATTTCTTTTGATACTATGGAATCCACCTGATAGGTTTTTTTGAACGGCTAGGTATTCTAAAACTACTAAAGACTTGTAGTGGCAGCTTGAAAAATTAAATCTTTCTCATCATGATGCTTCCAAGTAGAGAAAATAAATGTTAAAACGCTACTTTAAAAATAGTTTAAAGATTTGCCTGCTTGCATTGCCCAAAGCTGTGACCTATATGGAACAGAATGAAGTAAATTTCACCTTTTGCATGGTGTTATTTCAACTTCTGTGCAGAAACCATGGGAGAAGGGGAAAGAGCACCTGATACATATTAAGAAGAAAGAAAGAACTGTTAAGTCAGTGTCAGAGGTGTGCCAACAAATACAACATGCACATTTCAGTCTTGAATGAGGAGAATAACATTTATTTCTCCATATCATGCTCCATTTACCCTAAGGACCACTGTCCTACTTAGTGCTCTAAGGCATGGCAGGCAGCCCCTTGATCTAACAAATGCAATGTAGTTCACAAGTGTGAGCTGGGTCAAGATGAACAAATGCAAGAACAGGAGAGTGCAGAACAATGGATGAAAGAGTAGGGAGCCTGACCTTAGAGCAATAATAACATAGCAATAAACCTGGCCATTATTTCCAGCCTGTGTCAGGAGCAATGGGAGGCCTCAGACAAAACAGTTTGATCTGTACTTGGATGACGCTGAGCAGAACAGCATTTCAAGCTATTGTGCTGAATAAGAACCTGCAGCAGGGAAGGTGTCTGAGGGTATAGGATTTAGCCATACTTTTCATTTTAAGTATAGCTAAGTCCTAAGTTCATAGCTAAGTATAGCTATAAGACCAGAGAGAATCCATTTCAAAGGTACCTGTTGAATGATTGTCTACACTGCTAGCCACATGGCAAACTGAAATAATGGTACCCCTTTTATAACTCTGTATTGCACAAGGAAAAATAAATAAATTTGAAGTTAATTTTTCTGATCTGGTATTCTCATTTTAATATGTGTATGAGCTATTTTAATCCACGGTACCCTAAAGAAAGTTGGTTGTCAATAATTGGGTAATTGAACTGCAATTTAAATTGCAGAATTACTTTTGTTTCACTGTGATATTAAATTCTCAATTTATAAGAAACATGAAGATTTATAAAAAGCAGGGTTGATGAGTAATTAAATGTAGCACAAAATGAGAAGAAATACACCTATAGAAATGTTTTATCATAGAGAAGATAGACTTCGCTTTCTAACTTCATATTTTTACAAGTATTGTAATAACAGGTGATAACAGGTGCTGTAGAAGAACCCTTTCTCATGTTCAGCTTTTATTTCACTGACATCAGTGGGACTAGTCATGTATTCAGAAGCAAGCAGATGGTTATGCGCCTTGTAGAACTGGGCTTAAATTTGACCATCAAGTAGGGCATTTTGCCTTCATAGAGCCCATCATATTAAATGTTAGAAACATTACATTGCAGTTTCCCATTTTCCTGATTTATGTCAAATCTGTAAAATGAAAAGCAAGACTACCTGATAGAATTAAAACAATTAAGTGAAAACTTGTCAATTTTCACGCAAACACAAAAGCTGTTGTTTTCCTCAAGGGAGCACAGGAATACATATATACGTGTCGAAGTGTGCCAGTCTGCTGGGGGGTGTGGAGAGGCATGCAAGAATGTGTACATGTTCTTGCTCATAAGATTGCTGGATCTGGTTTCACGCCAAAGTAAATTCCCCACCAGCTCAAGTACTCTTCTAGCTGATAGAGATGATGTGCCCACGGCAGCTTCCTTCTCTGCACAGAAGTGGTGTTGCTTTTAACGAAACAGTCTTTACCTAACAGGTATGGAGGAGAAGTTGTGGCTTCAGTTCTTTTTAGTTCTGGATCTTTTTTGGGGGGAAAGGTGGGCGGAGAGGAGAGGGGAAGGCAGGGAGGAGAGCATAAATAATTGGAGCACTTGCCTTCTGGTTACTCAGCGAAGCAGGACTGTCCAAGTCAGCTCAGGTAAATTTGTAGCTGGCCATTAAGAACTCTGTTCTCACATTTGGTTTTACTGGGATTGGCAGTAAAAGAGTGTCAGGATTAACTCTGAAATCAGAGAATCACAGGTCTCACAGCTATAGGGCTGGGTGGCCGCTTTCCAAGCAAATAAAAGGAGGCAAGAGTGGCAACATTATGTCCCTCTCCTTTATAAAAGGACTGAAAGAAATTGCAGCCCCCCAGGTTAAAGGACAAAAGCAAGGTGAATGAGGACAGTACCAAAAAAAGACTCAACAGAAAGGAGTCCCATAGAATATAAGACAGTACTTGCTACATTCAAAGAAGTCAAAGAATAAGAAAGGTTAGTTTTGCAGTGATGGATGAGCTTATTAGAAAACACTTCTACGCCTTGTCCTGATTTCTAAGGTAATCTTCAAGGCTGTGATATGTGTCCCCTAGTTCCCTCTCACGCTCCAAAATATAAGACAAATAAAGATTAAGACAAATCTGGGAGTGAGTGAACTTTGGCAACAGAAACTCTGTGGATACTTGATCTCTTGTGGAGCTGTGCCAGGATCCAGTTGCCGAAACAGAGTTTTACCGGGATTTCTACTCGTGATATCTTATAAAAAACACATAGTTATCAAGGTCCTGGAAATAACATATGATGTTCATCTAAAATAACTAATAATTGACACTTATCCAGAATATGAAAGTGTCTTGGATGCAAATTTGTTAATTGCAAGACTTAGTTTCTTAAATATTTGCACCTTCTTTGCTGTTAATGTTAAGACTATCCTGAGCGTGCAGACTGCCAGTATTTGGCAGACTCTATAATCATTTAACCCTAGCTACAGCCTCTTTTCCAAGATGAAGAAAAAAGGTTTTTAGAACTACCCAGGCTGAAGAATACAAATGATACAGCTTTAAAAATAAAACCTACAATTCTTTCTTGCAAAGCCTGTGCAGGAACTCTAATTAACAGCTTCATATGAGAGTCCAGTACTACAGGGGAATGTGAATTCATGTAATCAATGAGGGTGTTGGAAAAAGTAATCAGTGAAGAAAGCAAGGAATGTGATGTTAAGGAATATACAGGGATTTGGAGATGTGAAAGCCACAAATGAATGTAAAAGATAATCAGCTAATTAATAAGAAGGCATGATTATTTTGAAACAAAGCCAAGATAAATTAAATAGTTGAAGAATCTTTTTTTTTTTTTTTCTTGACACAGTTACACAACGAAAAACCATCATGTGAAATCAGCTACAAAAGCAGGAAAAGAAGTCAAAACTTGGAATGCATCCAGAAAGGATTAAAGTAGTTTCGTGAAACAAAGAAAGTGCACTATGTAAGGTAAAAATGCAGCTGAACAAATAGTTTAATATGCAATAATGAATTTGGCGAAGGTTTTTTCTCTCTGTCTGTTGTATGGATAGGACTTTCTCAAGGTCTTTTAAAAAATATATTCTTTCCTACACATGTACAGATCAAGCTATTTTGCTTAATTATAATTGGTCAAGTCAGTTGCATGGGCATTTTGGTATGTAATTAAATGCACGGTGTCTCATAAAGTCCAGAAGTGTAAAAATGGCAAAGGAAATGACAACTTTGAAATTCTCCAGCTCTGCTGTTTGCAGACACTCCCATGGCTAAATCTCCCTTTCTTTGGAGGATTGCATGATTTTGTTTAATCAAAACTCAAATTTGCTGCATGAATGTAAGGTGGAACAATGGAAGAGGAACCGATACCTCCTCCAATACCTCTTCAATGCTTCGCTGAAGAGCGAACTTCAAGCTATTTTAAAGACCTAGTGTATGAGATCCCCTGCAACACTGTCCTCAGGGACAAAGGAGCTGAACTGAGCTGGCAACTCTTTAAGGATGTTTTCCTTAGAGCACAAGAACTGTCCATCCCTCTGGGTAAAAAAGCAGGCACGGAGGGCAGAGAACCAGCACGGCTGAGCAAGGACCTGCTGGTCTGACTGAGGTACAACGTGGAAATGCACAGGCAGTGAAAGCAGGGACACATGGCCTGGGAAGAGCACAGGGATGCTGTCCGGGTGTGCAGGATGGAGGCAGGAAAGCCTCTACTCTGCCCTTGTGTGGCTCCACTTGGAGATCTGCGTCCAGGTCTGGGACCCCCAGCACAAGAAGGATGTGGGGCTGTTAGAACGGGTCCAGAGGAGGGCCACGAAGATGCTCAGAGGGCTGGAGCACCTCTCCTATGAAGAAAGGTTGAGAGAGCTGGGGTTGTTCAGCCTGGAAAAGGTTCCGGGGTGACCTCATTGCAGCTTTTCAATACTTAAAGGGGGCTTACAAAAAGATGGAGAGCGACTTTTTGCTCAGGCAGGCAATGACAGGACAAGGGGGAATGGCTTTAAACTACAAAAGGGGAGATTTAGATTAGAGGTTAGGAGGAAAATCTTCACTCAGAGGGTGAGGCACTGGCACAGGTTGCACAGGGAAGCTGTGGATGCCCCATCCCTGGAGGTGTTCAAGGCCAGGCTGGATGGGGCTTTGGGCAACATGCTCTGGTGGGAGATGTCCCTGCCCATGGCAGGGGAGCTGGAACCAGGTGATCTTTAAGGTCCCTTCCAACCCGAGCCATTTTATGATTCTATGACCTTGTGACAATTACAACGCTCAAAATCTCAAGAGAATAATAGCTCATGTCCTGGTAATGAGGAGCTCTCCTAGCTCACTGGAAGGAGTAAGCAGTAAGCTCACTTACTGCAGGAAGTTATATTAATTTCAACTCTCTTTGGACATCCACAGTGCAGAAATCCACACTGGACCACTTCTCCAGATTCCCTCAGGAGACAAAGGGGAGTTATAAAGTGTGATGTATTTCATCTTAAGGTAGTCATCTAAGGTACATATGGTGGACCCTGCCCTGGCAGCACCTATATTTAAATTCCTTTAACTATGAAGGGATCCCAAATAACTACTTCGGTTGCCCTTTTCAAGCAATAAGAAGCAGCAGGTACTTGCTCCCAGGTGGTCTGAGTCCCCACCTGTAAGTTCCTGCTTGTCTCCATTGACTCCAGAGGGTCCCTGCATGGTCTGACTCAGGCCCTTAGGTTAGACAGAATACATGTGGACCTTGACATAATCACGAGAGGCTTACAAAGAATTAAGAATAGAAGATAGCTGGGTAGCACCAGAGAGGAAAAGTTCCTTGATGAAACACTTTCTTTACTAGCACGTAGGCTGACTCATTCATTTATCTGAGAACTCAGCAGTTGTAGCTTAGGCAAGCTTACAAAAACTGCACTCAGCCACAGTCAAAAAACTTAACTGGTAAAATCTCGGAGTTGTTTGCAGAGAATCTGTGAACAAAGAACCTGGCTTTGTCAGACAGACTGCTCATAAAAATACAGCTTTGAAGCCCTTGCCTTTAATAAGATTCTAATAAATTGTCATACCCTCTAAACACTTTTCTTGATAGTGTTGGCACGGTATGTCAACACTCAGCCAGATGCTGAAATGATGCCACCTAAGGCCAATTAACTAGTTGACAAAGCTTTTTTTTTTTTTTTATTTCACTGCTTTCTGAGTTGTTGGTTTTTTTATGTTGTTGTTTTAGTAACTGCACTGTTTGCTTTTAAAGATCATTTACTCAAATATTTCTATAGCAAAAAACAATTATCAAGTTAACAGTTCTGTTTAAGATATTTCAAAGCCTCTATAAGTGGCAAACGAGAACCTTAATAATAACATTTTCTGGAAACAAATAGCCCTGCCTGCACTGAGAAGCTTCTGAGAACTTTTGAGGACAATTCAGCTTCTTGTTTAGTTCAAGATGGGAGCCAGCCTTTTAACTTTTTTAGCTTACTCTCCAGACAGCCACTCAGGCCAGGAGAGCCTTTTCATAGCAGTTCAAAGACAGACCACCACGGAGGGCAAGCAAAGGTGCGTGTTTGGAGCCATCTGCCTGGGTTGCTTTGGTTGCTGCTGCAGCCTTGCCCCAGGCCTAGGATGTCCCTGTGCGTGATGGGCAGCAACGGAGCATGACAGCTGGAGAACATGAAATAACTGGAGAGGATCTAGTAGGACTTGCAGAAGAAAGAGGGAAGGGGATGTTCCCAGCCTTGGAAGGATGGCATGAACTCAAACAAGCACAGAATTCCTTTCAGGCAGGCTGTGGCAGCAGCACCCAGGTGGGTAGGCAGGGCATGGCGTGCCTACAGCCACACCTGAGTCGTGCAAGCCCTTGCTGCCAGATCTGCGATTTTCACTGCCTTTATTAGCAAAGAAAAGCATCACAAAACTCAAAGATGGACCCCAAAGGTAGGTATGCACACCAAGCTGTTTCTGTGGGATGCTCCTTAGCACAAATGATCACCCAGCGGGGAAAAAAAAAAAAAAAAAAAAAAAAAAAAAGAGGGCTGAGGCAGGACACACACAACATAAAAAAGTAATATCTCACAAAAAGGAGTAGGACATAAAATATTCTGGAGCACTAATCACCCAGGCTGAGCCCTGGCTGCCTGAGTATGCTGTATCCCCTGAAAGGAAGAGAATCTTTTTCAACGTAGTTAAACTTTAAAATTGGAGTTCATCTTAAATATAGTGTCTTCATTCTTTCAGGTTAATAAGGTAAGTGCATAATATCATTTCATACATCTGATGGTAGGGGAGTGGCAGCTGGAGGTGAGATGAAATTTCCTAGGGCACCTAAAATGGCATGAGTCATCTACGTTTAGACAAATGAATCTCACTCTAGATAAGCATTTTGCTGTTCAGGCATTTAGGTGTTGGTCTTGTGTTGCTGTTTTACCAGATGCCAACCAAGGCTTGATTTTGTGAATTAAACTGAACATGTCCTGTCCTCTCCAACACTTCCTGTGGGATTTAGCTGCCTCCACACCCATCACAACTGAGATAAGCATGCAACAACTGAGCAGCCTCTGCATATGCGTCTAGGGAAATTGATGGCCTAAAATGAAGTCTTATTGAGTTTAGACATTCAAAGCCAATTATAATGTAAACACACATATACACCCACATTGTCCTTTAAAAAAATGTGCAAGTTCAGAAGTTTTCTTCACACAGTTGAAGTTTTGCAAAATATGCATTCCTTTGCAAATATCTGGTGCAGCCTTACTTTAAGGCAGGCCCCCTCACTTTAATGAATTTCCTGCTCAAAGAAAACCAAAAAAACAAAAAAAAACAAAACAATTTTTCAGCTGTTATTCTCAGGTGGTACACTTAGGAATGAAAACAAACCAAGGTATTAGTACCTCGAGCTTGGCAAAATTGAATGTGTGCTATATGATATGCTTATAAAGATGGTTGTTTTGGGGAAACTGCTTGCTAATTCCTTTTGCAGACCACAGGATTGTGCACACCCCCCAGTCAGCAGCTCTGTACCGCTGAGCCTGGCATGCCACATCAGTGATGTCCTGCATGGGCTCACAGGTGACTCTTGGGTGTAAATAATGCAGCATAACAATAACAGTTTGCACGGTGACAAGAGATTACAATTGCAATCCTTCCTTAGACGTTTGGTAGAAGAGAAAAGCAGTCACTTAGCATGTGCACTGGTAGTTTATAACTCCAGGCTCTACCTAAGGTAACAATAATTAGACAAAGGACTTTCACTCAGTCACTGACCAAACAATTAGGTTGGTTTTAAACAGTAACATCTTTCTTCTCACCCCTATTTACTAATATTGCCCTCCTTCTAGGAGTTACCACTCGAAAAACGTCACCAGAGGACTTCTCTGGCTCATAGTCTGATGGTTTGGTGGGAACTCAGCTCCACCCAGGATCCAAACTGGGATGCCACAGTATGGAGCACTGCCTCCACACAGGTCCCACCAAATGCTGGGGAGCTGGGAGTCACAAGCAGAGGTGCACAACAGAGACCCGCGAACAACACGACCTCAACCCTGCTGCAACAAAATTTGACAGAGGTCGTTTGTCAAAGTCCTAATTTCTCACTGTGTTTTTTCATGTTGGCAAAAACAGATTGCTTGAGATGAGCAGACAGCAGGTCCTTCTACAGGTGCACCAGTCTGTTTAGAGGTTACTCCCCATCCTCATTAGCAAAACAGCCCATCTATTGAACGTGATTTAATCAACACATGGGGTTGTCTTTGGCACAGTATCTTCAACTGAAGAATGAGTCCTCTTTGTAGAGATCGAGTTGTACAAATGCTTTCATTTGATTGAAAAAAAAAATCAGACCAATTAAATACACAAATGTTTAAGTAAACCATTTGGACGTAGTTCACTTAATAAAAAAACAAATATCCAATTTTAAAGAGAGCAGCAAACCTCTGGGCATTTCACAATGTCAGCTCAGGTTTTCTAGAAGAGAATAACCTAATCCACTTACATGTAAATGAAAGGCATGGTTATTTTTCCTGCAGCCTTTTTAAATATTGCTTTGGAATTTACACAGAAATGTGTGTTTGATAGGGGCGGAGGACAAGGGTCCCCTCTTCACAATCTGGGCTATTTCAGCACTATTTGGAGAGCCTATTAGTCTAATGCCTTTTCAGAGTGCCTGAAGACACAGAGAAGCATTTCTTATCTAGCACACCCACTAAGGATTAGGCTTTTTATGGGTTCTTAGCATTGCTATTTATTTCTTCTATCTAGTTATGAGCATATAACAGACTTTTTTTTGTCTTGTTTTGTTAAAGCCATTTTCATTTAATTGCTAATTTTGGAATATTTCTGGTTAGCATTACATTTCAGATAGCACAATTCAGCTGCTTCTCAACTGAGTCCTTGCAGTCCCTCCTCTGCACCTGCCTCCTGCCCTTCTCATTCTCCTGTGATGTACACGCAGCTCCTGGTTTTTCTTTTCTACATCCAATGTCAACCTTTTTTTTTCATCTTATCTTTTGCAGGTCCCCAGAAAATCTTACTAGCTGCTGAAGCCCTACCTTTGCTGGCTCTGTGGTCAACCCTGGTAAGCTTTGATTTTTACTAACACACGTGCTCTCCAAGGCCCACCTCGTCCGTGCTGCACCAGCTGCTCTGCCATCCTTGAAGAGGAGGCTGAAGCTGTCTCATGTTCAGCATTCCTCTGCTTTGAGAGTAACCACATGCACCAAATCAGGCTTCTGTTGCCGTCCTTTCTAGCACCCCTGGCAGCAGGAGGAGCAGGACCAGCACTCCCATCGCCACCATTTACCCCATCAGCAAATCAGCCCAGGGTTTACAGCAGCTCAGCTTTCCTAAGGGAAGATTTTGAATGCAATGCGTGTATGTGTGGTTCTTGAGGCAACTTGTTTCACAGACTCAGGAATAGAAAGCATATCATTGTGGCTTAATCAGATTAGATATTCAAATGAAAGCAATAATTACTAAAATTTGTCTTGAGAGTTGGTGAGATTAAGTCTTTGAAACATCATTTTTGGTCTGCAGGCTATAATGAGTAAACCAATCTCTAATGATGCAGAAACGACTAGAGGGTTTGGGTTATCATCAACCAAAAGATATTTATCGAACAAGATGAGCAGCATGGCTATTAAACAGACTTTGGACAGTACCGCTTCTTCACAAATGACCTTGGTAACACAGCATCAACCAAGCACTGACATTACCTTAAAAAAATCAAAGCCACACATTTAAATTCACTGCTGGTGTATGTGGAAAAGAAATGTTTTAGTGACAGAGCTGCCTGGTGAAAATCACTGCAGCAGATTTCAGCTCTCATTATAATCTGTTAATGAATGTGTTAACATACGATTCCTGCAGATCAGCATTGCCACCAAGTCTAGGCATGCACAGTACATGCCCTACACAGGTCCAGAAATAAAACAGGAGTACACACCTTCACAGTTAATATAGTATGTTCCCTGCTCATGTTCCTTATGTGTACCTAGATGGAAAGCTGAAATCTTTCACATGGGTTTCTTCACTGCCTTTAATGGTAAAATGACTCAATTTAGGCAAACAAATTACTCAAGAAGCAGGTGTTGAAGGTGGTCTCGGAGACTGCTTTGTGAGCACAACTGTTTAGGGTTACAGTTTGTAGCTGCCTAAGTAATGCCCTCAAGGAGTTCACACTGGCGTGAGACCCACCTTCTCACGGGTTTTCAGAGAAATAACCTGGAAAGGTAACCCTTTTCTGCACTCTGGGGAGAGTGGTGAGTGAAGCCTGGGAAGGGGCAAGTTATCAGGAGGCAAAAGCAAGTGTCATGGGAGCAAGTTTTCCATACTTCATTGAAAACAAAATTAAATATTAATAGCTCAAAAGGATATTGAAGTTCAGAATAACAAGGTAAAGCTACTAGGGCACATTACACACCCCCTGAGCAACACCATTAAGGAGATGCTGGTAACATCATCAGTGGCAGTGGTATAGATAGGTGTTGCTGTTGGTAATGAGAATTTCTGGTCCCATGCCAGAGCAAATGCACTTCAGTACACCACAGGAATAATGTAAGGGAGGGTGACCTGGAGCATCTCTTCCAAGTATATATATATATTTATATATATTTGAAGCTATTTGTGCAACCCTTTACCTTTTGATCTCAACTGATTTGAAAATCATAGAATTGTTTGGGTTGGAAGGGACCTTGAAGATCATCTAGTTCCACCAAATAGAAGAAACATCTCTGAGTTAGAAACAAAAACCCTTGCTCCTGAAGCCTGACAGAAATATCAGGACAAAATAAAAAGACAATGCAGTAGGATTGCATTTAACCCCAGGAGACCATTTTTGTCCATTGTTCTTTGCACTGTGATTACTGCCAGGCTTCCATGAGCTGTCCACACAAAGCTATGGAAAGAGTTTCTGACAGTAATCACAAGGCTTAGCTTGCAGGGTCTCAAACGGAGAGATGTGTGTATGCCTTCCTGGGAGCTGGAGCTCAGTGTGTAAAGAGCTGGGATGATCAGTTTCTCTTGCTCCTGCAGGAGGATTGCGGATCCCTTTCTTCCTCGAGTGACACAGGACCAGAGAGTACTTACAGAGCAGGATAGCAGCAGCTGCATCCATCCTTCTCGCTAAACAAGGACTTGCATGTTCATTCAATCAGATCCTGATCATTCACATTGCTTGCTCCTTAGCTCCCCGCTTGGCCTCTGTTTTCTATCACCCCAATGAGCTCTCTACAAGATCCTCACCCCATGCTGTGTGGGTGTGAGCCCAGCTTCACCGCATCCTTGGCTCTCATTTAGCTCAGTGCAGACATCACCAGTAAGACCAGTTGCTTGCTGCAGAAAAGGCTGTCATAGGGAGCAAATGTTATTTACCAGCTTCTTGAGGTTGTGAGTAAGCAAAACCATATTCCTAAGCTTTGTTTAGAAGGCCATATGCATGCCAGACTGCAGAGACAGCTAACTGCTCTTAATGTGAATTGCCCCAACCCGTGACATGATGTCTTTGATCTGTCCCTGTCCAGATCTCTACAGATGTTAACTCACTGATCACAAGACTATCAAATCTGATGTCTTAAATGTAAATATACATATATAAATTTCTTCATTTATTTTACAATATTTTGCTGGAAAATATTTCCAGAAAGCCTGAAGTCCCCTGCCTTAGCACCACGTCAGACACATGCAGTATGAATACCCTACAGCACACAACTGGGCTGCTCCTCCAAGCCTGCGCTCGTCTCTTTTGCTTTCATGGACAACAAACAGAAGAGCATAATGTCCCTGAGATGCTCTGATGATGACTTACCCAATTCAAACTGGTTGGAAAGGTTACCACAGGTTTGTCTGACTTCTTCGCTGTCCCAGCCAAGAGGATAGAGAGCACAACCAGAGCCAATCAACAAACCTACGAGAGAACAGAAAATAGAAGTTTACACAAGCTGCCCCTTCAGAATCCCAGATTTGAAACAAAACAAACAAACAAACAAACAAAAACCACTCTTTTTGTCCCGAGAACAGTAGGAAATCATTTGGACTTGTACTGCTTTAACCTGCTACATGGTTTTACAGCTGGTCGGTGTGCTGGAGGCAGCCTTGGCGATTCAGCATCAGATGCTGTTGTGGTTTAGCCCGGCTGGCAGCCAAACACCACACAGCCGTTCGCTCACCCTCCCCCCTCCCTCTCCGGGATGGGGGAGAGAAACGGGAAAGTGAAGTCTGTGAGTTGAGATAAAGACAGTTTATTAAGACAGGGAAAAGAATAACAATACTACTACTACTAATAATAATAATATTAATAGTAATAATGTGTACGAAATAAGTGATGCACAATGTAATTGCTCACCACCCGTTGACCGATGCCCAGCCTATCCCCAAGCAGCCAGCCTCCCACCCCAACCCCGGCTAGCCACCCCTATATATTGTTCAGCATGACGTCAGATGGTATGGAATACCCCTTTAGCCAGTTTGGGTCAGCTGTCCTGGGTCTGTCCCCTCCCAGCTCCTGCTGCATCCCTAGCCTGCTCGCTAGCAGGACAGAGAGAGGCTGAAAAGTCCTTGGCTTGGTGTAAGCACTGCTCTACAACAATTAAAACATCAGCATGTTATCAGCGCTCTTCTCATTCTAATCCAAAACATAGCACCCTGCCAGCTACTAGGAGGAAAATTAACTCTGCCCTAACTGAAACCAGGACAGATATCAACCTCAGCTTCTGTCTGAGAGCTTTTAAACTCCCCTCATCTCTGCAGAACTGTTGCATACACTGCTTGGAAAACTCAACACGGGGTTAAACAGAAGCTGTGTTAATCACAGCAATTACAAGCTGATTGCTTCTGATTAATAAAACAACAATCAACCAGAGTTTATTGTGGTTCTAACAGGAGAAAGTGAACTGACAGTTGTGCTAATCCCTCATTGTTTTCCTTTGTTTTTCACCCCTTCAAAAGTCAAGGAAGAGTCATTTCATGTCACCTGATCAATTCATACCACAGGTACATGCTGCACAAAGTTTTCTCACATCATTTCAGCAAAACAACCGAGCTCTTGAGCCATTCTACCTGTTATTGTGCTCGGCTTAACATTCGCAGCATGCTTTGCTTTTGCCAGTCCTCATCCTGTCCAGAACAGATGTGCTTCAGCTAAGTCTTTTCCTTCACAAGATCTTGCTGGGAATCACCCAACGGGACATGATTATTTTGTAGAAGTGGCATTTTTATGATATTGCATTCTCAGCTGTCACTGCAGCAGCAGCCAAAAAGCAGGTGTAGCTGGCAAAGATCTTTCTGTTATTTTTTTTTTTTTTTTAACAAGGACAGCCTAAAGAGAATAGTTGAATGTGTGCTAAATCATTTAATTTTACCTCCTTTGTGTCAGATCTTATTTATACGACTGGAAGTGAGTCACTATGTAGATAACAGCCTGGGTGCACCTCATACTTTGCAGGATGAAGAAGGAGACATTTCCTCAGAAAGTTTGCAGCATGGGTTATCAGTGGTGCCTTTTACCTGTTAGGTAGACTGGGACAGGGTTTCAAGCCCTACAACCACAGCTGTCTGGCTTTGTGCAAGTCCTTTGTCACACCACCTCACTTTTCCTCTCTTGACAATCGGAATAAAGACAATGTGCTCCCTGGCAGAGCTCTTCTGGTGGTATGCTCCTAGTGCAGTAAAGCCCTGGATGTGGTGACAGAGGCACTGGGGATGTCACACCAGTCTCACAGGAGTCCTGCGTGTGATTCTGACTCAGGGCCTGGACGTATCTGTACATTTCTACAGTCTCTATCCTCACGATATCTATGCTTTTCATCTTGCTGATGCTCCAGTAAGATATAGAAATCATGTTATTATTTTCTTGACTCACTTAAAGACATAAAGAAGCCCTATCCCATGTTTCTCCTGATGTTTGATGTTCTTAGCATCTTAGCTGTTAGCAGAGGAACTCAGCAGCTCCTCCAGGCCTACCTGTCCCTGGCTAGGCCCAATATTAGAACTTCCCCCAGTAAATTCAAATTTCTTCCTGCTACTCAAGTCTACTCCTTCCTTTCCTCACTGAGCAGACTCCGCCTGCTCCTCTCTCCATATCTACGTGACATAATAGAAAAGAAATTCTGGAGGCAGGCCCCTCACAGATGTTACAGTGACCCACAGCTGTAAAGGCAGAAAAGCAATTAAGGGCACATGAATGCTAGGCATTTTCAGAACTTCACCTGACCTGGATATGGTTGCTTTTAATGTCCTCACTAGCAGCATTCACGGTATCATCTGATTTTTTTTCCCCAGGGCTGCAGAGCTGACAGCAGCTGGTAGGATCCATGTAAACGAGAGTGCCTTACACTTAAATTCTCTGAAAGGATGTTTCTCAGACAAGAGAACTTCAGCCAAAACTCAGTCTATATTTGTCAACGACTGCTTAAGATTCTTGCAAAAAATTCTCACATGAACTGTTAAAGCAAGAAGGGCACTGTGAAACAATCAGAGCATGGGGTGGGGCAGGACACTGTGGGGCAAGGAGAAACTTCACCATTGATGATAAGAAAGGCTGGGGAAGGGACGATAAGCACCCAGGCACCAGAGACAGTCTCACAGGGTGATGGAGCCTTGGCCAGCCCTGTTGTCTGGTTTCAATCAGCTTGGGCCCCAGCCCTCACAAATGCTTGAAGGGCTGCATTGAGAGGGGCAGGGAGGTGTGTGCAGGGGTAGGAGGGCAGGCCGAAGGAGAGCAGCCGGAGCAGCAGCCAGCCCTTCTGCACAAATAGGTCCTGGGAAAGCCTTCTGCACCGCCCTTCCAGGAGAGCACAACAGCAGCACTGCAGGCAAGTGAAAGGACTATTAGCATGACAATGCTGCCCCTCCAAACCCAGAACAAACTCTTGCTCAGCACTTGCCAATTACTCTCCTCAGGTGGCAAGAGCCTCTGGTGCGCCCTGCATTCACAGGGGGCTGTTTGTTTTCAGCTCCCTTTGAGTTTTGTTGCAGCAATAGGTTGTTGCTTGTTGGTTGTTTTTTTATTTTACTTGTTTATTTATTTTCCCACGAATATCATTCACAACACTTTCCTCTGCCACCCTCCAGAGCACATCCTCTTCCAAACACCTCGTACCGATTCACTCCGTCTGCCCCCAATGCTACATTAGATACAGAGGCTGCAGGCCTTGGCTACCAGACCTCAGCCAGGCCTCTTCACCCCCGTTTCATAACCTCTCTCCCTTTTCTGTATGTACATCTTTGTAAACTCAAAGTCCTGTTTCAGTCAAAACAAATTTTGGGGGTCAGGCTTTGCCACTTTTAAAACCTATGGGTTCTTAAAGTACCTCATATGAGAGTGTCTGGACTTGAATTAAAATCTAGCCTCTACTTTGGTCTAAAATGCAATTATTACTGATTGATAAAAATAATTACTATTAGAAATAATCCTAGATTTCCTTGTTTCTTTCACATAACCAGGAAACTCTTATATACTCTACAGAGTAACAGCCTCGAATGTAAGCTTTGTTTAGGCACAGACATAATTTCTAGCCCTGTTCTCTGATCAAGTCATTTAAATCTTGAGAAATTAAATTAGGGGATGGTTGAGAATGTACTAGGAGAATAGAATCAGGACCTTTTTTGTACTAAAACCCCAGAGATACAGTTAAAAATACATTAGTAGTCCAATATACTATAATGTTAAGTTGCTCCAAAGAAGCAACTTCATTCCCATGTGGGTAATTATCCTCAAAGCCAGCCCATACTGTTTAATAACCAGAGTAATTACTGTCTAATAACCCACTGCCTCACCACTACCTGTGCCTCCCAGGAACGAATAAACCCAATACAGACAAAATAGCGTGCTATGTCAGAAAAACTCCCTGTAACGGGGACAACTGCTTTTCCAGTTGAGTACGCAATTTGGCTGAAGTTTCTTTCATGGAGCACAATGCTGGTGTCACCACGGACCCCTCTACCAAGAACCCATTTCTGACTGACCAAGGACAGCAGGAGCAGAGCAGTTAACACCGTCCCAAGAGACTGTAAGGTCCAAGTAGGACTAGCATTGCTTGGGCGCCAAGCTTGTGGTGTGGTCCCCAGGTGCAAGGGGCAGCATGCTTACATGCTAAGGTCAAGGTAGAAAGCCATGGGCAAACACACGCTCCATTTAGCAACCACAAAAACTGCCAGAGAGCAAGGGGGCTGCCAGGAGCACAGTGCCACATCGCCATCGGGCAAAAAGGCTTGCACCTACTGGCCAGAGGTACCCAGTGGTCACAATTCCTAAAGCTGTCATTTTGACATCTCTTTTGATCTGTTTTTCAGTTGGTTTTGATGATTCACCTTCAAACATTTCCTGCAGTGGCACAGATAGGCTGGTATGGATTTAAGTCTATTGACAAAGCAGTTGTGTTCCTGGTTCTTCTCATAGAAAGGGTGAGGGCCAAGCTCATGGACCTACCTTCAGTGCATTTCCACTAAGACTTAGAGCCCAATAGTCATCAGACTTTAAAATTTCACAAGTTTTGCCTTCTACCCTGTGGCACGTATATATGCATGATTGTGTGTGATGGTGCAGGATCTGTCCCGCTGCTTTCAGCAGGATTCTGCATGACTGCAACAGGGCTAGTACCACCACAGTCTGCATGGGCAGCAAAGTTGGGAACTGGCACTTCAGCTCCCTTATTTTGTGCAGTAAGTGTGAGGTGTGCCTCAAAGCCCATGATGTTAACAGGACTTGGACAAAAGCCCTCAGCCCCCTCCTCCCCCCCCAGTCAATCTACTCGTGCTTGTAAGCAACTCAGTGTGTGGATCCAGACCCTGGGAAAGCAAAAAGACTGCACACTATTATCTCTAACAATTCATACATGTGCTCTCATCCTGTCTGTTTAATCACAGAGAACGTAGATTCCATGGAACAGCTGAAGCCTTCATTTAAGTAAGTTAAATACAAAGGTCACAGACCCAACAGAAAACCTTAAGCTCATTTTGCTGCTTCAGTAGAGAGAGGTGGCTGGTTTAGCTCAAGAGTCACATCCCGGCCTGCCCTACAGTTAATGTATGTAGCTAGCTATTCTACCCAGGGCACCACACCCATCTTTACAGCTGCTTAAAATGCTTAGGATGCCTATAACATTCCTTGAGAAAGGGAAAAAAAAAACCACAGTGCTGTAATTACCATCATCTGTCATCTTCCATTATCCGCTTCAGTCATTAAAAGAAATAGAAAGGGTAAGGAAATGTGCAGGTTCCTACATGGCTGCTTCAGAAAGGGGTGGCAGCTTTGAGGTGCTGATTGCTGGGATGGGGCCAGTGGGCAGCAGAGGTGCTGGTGGCACATGGCTGCTGTTTGGGATGCTGCACCATGTGCCATGGGAGGTGTGGGCACTGTCCCAGACCACCTCTTCTGGAGCAGTTCTGCATTCAGCATTGAAAAGGGCTTCTTGCCCTGTGCTGAGCCTGAGGAGCCATGAAACACTGTTGTTGCAAGCGTCATGACTTAAACACAGCCAACTTTGGCTACGCAAAGCTGGAATTAAGAGCTTGGCTTCAATGTTTAAGAGTCCCACCTAGCCACTTGGTTCTTTTTATAGTCCATGCAGGGAGTTGGATACTTCCAAAAAGCAAGCTAAGACCAGCCTATGTGCTAGGTGAAGAGCTGCCCAGACCTTCTCAACACAAAACACTGGACCTGCTTTCAAAAACCCTGAGCCAGTGGTTACCCCCACGGCAGCTGTTGTGAACCTGCAGCGGCACAAGCCCTGCCACCCCTCCTGGCTGACTGCACTGACCTTATACAAGCAGCACACCACAACTCCCTGCGGCTGCGGCATCCCCAGGTCCTACAGGTTGTGACACCACAAACCAGGGGAGGGGATACCTCAGTAATAAACTACCCAGAGTGATCCTCATCCACCCCACTGCCCTCCCTGTCACTCTTGCTGCAGGTGTAATGCACGGTTGTACTTTAGCAACACTTAGTATCTGAAAGATGATCTTGTTTGTCCGGAGGTGTGATTGAAAATAATTGCATCTAGCAGGTTCTGCACACAGCTGATGGTGCTGAGCAGGGGGTGGTAGGGAAGGGGCAGTAATTATATTAGTGGTTTGGCACAGATGGAGGTTTCATCTTTGAAGTGATAAAGGCGTGATTTGTGGATTGTAGCAATCCGCTTCCTCCAAGAGGTAAATATCAACCACTATTAATAACCCCAGGAACAGCAATTCTCAAACAATAGGTAGAGAAGGATTAATATAACAAGAGACATAACCAGATTTTTCTACTTCACTGGGCTCAGTAAGGCCAACAGCGATCAGGAAAAGCCAATGCACAAAAACTGAAGGTTGCAATTCCCTGTGGTGGGCAGTCCTCAGCCTGCTTCTGTGGCTTGAATAGGAGCCTCCACCCAACGATGTGCTTCAATAACCCTTGCAGGCATCACACCATAAATAATTGTCTGTAATTCTCATAACAGTCCATAGCTAGCAAGTCTTGGTTTACAGGCTCAGCTCTTCCTCTCTCTTCTTGAAGTCATAGTGTGCCCAATTGTTTCATGGCTCTTTTCTGTTTTGTTGCCAGCCCATTTGATCATTGTGTCCCCAAAATCTGTTAAAATAAAGCCAAACCTTCCCCAGTGTCCTTCCTTCTCCCTTGAATAGTATAAACCTAAGTGCATGATTCAGACAAATCTGATGGGAAAACCCATCAGTTTGGTCAATAAAGAGAGGTCATGATGGCAGTAAGTGGGGCACTTAGCATTGGACTTAGCCTCAAAGTCTTGCCGCTAGAAAATGCATTTTCAAATGGGAACAGAACCAATAATGGTTTTCCTTTATTCTGGCCTTTTTAAGTGTCTACAATGCTTTTCGGATGGACACTGGAAACTGTATTCCTCATTGTACATCCCAGCTACAGTTATACCGTGCCAACATAGCCAGAGGGACTGCCTAGGTACCAGGAAGGACCTCTGTGGGCAGCAGGCAGGGACGGTCTGCCTGGCTGTGGCCTCCTGGGAAGCCTTCTGCACCTGGAAGGAGCCCAGGGCCACTGGGAAAACACACTGAATTTGCACCTAGAAACAAACAACAAAAAAAAGGAATGGATCAAGCTTGATCCATGCACTGCTGAGAGAAAATAACAACAGAACTGAATGCTGCCTGTTGTGCAGTTCCTTTCTAGTGGGAAAAAAAATCTTTAAGATATGTTCCTCCTTTCTTTCCTCTTCTCTTCTACTTTCTCCCCTTTCTCTGACCAAAAAGAAACCTTGGATTTTTTTTTTTTTTTTTTTTTTCCCTAGGCATCTCTAATGAATGCCGCTCATATCTGACAGATATTCAAGCCATCTGGAGAAGCTGACAGACAATAATTTGGAAGTCAACCCTTTCAAGACCATTTTAATGATGATTTTTCCTTTCACATCTTTTCTCTATTAAGCTGGTCTGAATCTTCAAGGATGATAGAAAGTTTTCACACTCCCATCTGTCACTTGAAGGTATAGTAATATCTACAAGCAAAACAAAACCAATTTTTAGATGAGGCACAGACTTTGACTCTCTGGTTCTTATGATTTAAAAACTCTTCTCACCATTTACCTGCTGTACAAGTGAGCCTGCAGTGTAAAAGTAAAATTGAGCTGGCACATGAAGATTATCTGCTGCTTTGAGATGTACTTTAGCCAATAAACAATGGGGTTTGAAAGGGATTGGATAAAAACCATGATGTGAAATACTTCATTTTCCCTCTTCAAGGTCACACTCTACTGCATCTCTTGACATCATCCCTCTGTCCTTTTGTTTTTCTGTTGCCCCATTAGACAAAAGTAATTATATCAGTCCCTTCCACTACTGCTCAGTATATGTTCTCCAGGAAATTCAGGCATGCACTTGACCTGGGCTTTTAGCATGTTTAAGCCTGAGATCTAAACTTTGGGCAGCAGTTCTCTGCCAAATCAGTAGTCACTGAACATAGGGCATTTAACCGGTTCCTTGAGGCTGAATGGAAAGTGCGTATGTTGAGAGAGGTACAACTGCATAATATGAGAATAACCTCAACAAGGGAGTCACTTCTCTGAGTGCAAAACACGACGAAACATAAGAACAACAGAAATCCCATAGAACAGAGTCCTACAACAGGTGTTGCAGCTGCCTGCCAGCTGCCATCACACGGCACAGCAAGGAGCTGTGGTGCTAACTAGTGGCACCACCTACCTGATCAAAGGTGGTGGGCTCGTTACTAGAGGTGCTTCAGGCTTGGAGGGGGAAAGCCTCACCCAGCGATGCTGTGCTGCTACCCACCAGGTAGCAGAGTAATGGCCATGTCTGCTTTATTTGTCCCTTCATTTATTTAAAACAATGCTGAAGATTTCAGAAAGTGAGAGTCAGGGACAGGAATAAGCCAAAAGAAATGGAGAAGTGGGAAGAGTAGAGAAATCACAGATCTGCTAATAAACAGAAGTGAATTAGTAAGAGCCATTTGATAAAAGCACAAGTGGCAGCACTGTGACAGCTGCTGCCATGGAAAGGAAAGATCCAGCTCCACTTTCAAAGCCATTCAAAATCAGTGCTGGCACAGGGAAATCCAGGAGGCTGCAGCTCCCACCACTTCCAACCACTGAAAATCACCCCTGGAAGAACTTGTAGCTGGATTTTATAAAGCAGCAGGACTCATATCCCAAAGCCTACACGGGTTGGCACTAGATAATAGAATATGCAAAAGTTTAATCTTATTGTATGTATGCAGTAGGAGGAGTAATATGATTTTTGAGAACGAGTTGAATTACAATGTCTGCTAGATGTTTCACTGAAAACCCCTTTATTACTATTTATTATACAGCACCATTCACATGCAGAGGGATTTAGAGAGATCCAAGAAGACAGGCACCTGCTTGTACAATTTATATCTTATTGTTTATGGTTAAGGGAGGCTAAGGAAGACCCCAGACTCACAGTGGAGGCTATCTAGAGATCACACCAATCGATTAGAGAATGAATATTCACCAAAGCAGGGACTACAGGCTGAGTCCCTTACCATCAGATCACACAGTCCTTCTTATATTTCCATTCTCTCAGACAATGAAGATACAAGTGTTTGGTACCAACTAGGATGTCCTTGGCTATTGTCCATGGCTATTGTCCATGGCTATTTCTCCCGGCTAATGAGTGCTGGGTGTGGGCCATTGGATATAAGAGATTTTGGCATCACGAGGTTTTCTCCTTTGGGCTTCATGCAATGTGTGCTGGTTGTGTCCCCGTGGATGAGGTAAGTGGAGGAGTATTAAGACTGAACCCTACAGTGTGTAGCCACGAGGCACAGCATGAAGCAGTTTGGATAAACCCAGACTTGGCTGCTTTTGTCAAAGTGAACACCTGGGGGTGTGAAAGTGATTATTGTGGTCATGATTCAGGATTGGTCCTGCTTTAAGCAGCAGGTTGGATTATAATTTGCTTTCACAGAATCACAGAATCATCTAGGTTGGAAGAGACCTCCAAGATCACCGAGTCCAACCTCTGACCTAACACTTACAAGTCCTCCACTAAACCATGTCACTAAGCTCTACATCCAAACGTCTTTTAAAGACCTCCAGTGATAAGACCTCCTGATGTGCCTTTCAACCTGTAAGACTTTAGGAATCTGTTTTTCCATCGTTCAGGCACCTCAGCTTGAGGCAGTGGGGGCTCAAGTCAAGTGTTTGTATAGGACTACTGGCATTTGAGTGTGGTATCCTACCTGGAAAACTAGCTCTTGCTCCAAAAGAGGTTTTCCTTTCAAAATGCCTTATATGTCACAGGGCACAGGAAATCTATGAAGATGCCTCTGAGCAGAAAAATTAATTTGGACCCTTGTTAGTATAAGCAATGGAGTCTGACAAGTTATATTTCTCATCCTAAAGAATACATACAGATAACTCTATGTTTAGGACACATCGAAGTCTGCCTAACTCTAAACCAGCAAAGATATTCACATGGGACTGAAAAACATGACACGGAGCCAGTCGGGAAAGCCAGACCCACCTGGACTGGCAGATGGAGGTAGGATAGCCAAGGGCATCTCGAATGGGAGTAGACACCTAGGTCAGCCACTGAATTGTGCTCCACCAGCAGTACTGACTCAGAGTGGGATTTGGCTGCCCAAACACAGCACCTTTCACCAGTTCCAGCACTGTTCAGGATCTCACTTGGCCTCCAGCTGCCTGCCTGGAGAAACACAAGTCTCCCCAAAGTCCTCTCACATACCTGCCAGCCCATGCAGAGAGGTCTTGCAGACCCTAGGGTATCTCTAAGAGCACAAAGCATCTAGATTTAGGCTAATGAGTTTCACCCTAGATATCTATTGATCTTAATGTAAACTTAGAAACCTACTTCAAGGGAAAATATCTGTATTGTAAACACCTTCAAAAAAACCTGTATGAATCTGTAATTAAATCATGCCCAAAGTTACCTACACTTTATTTTGAGCCTTATCTTCTATCTTTCTGCCCTCATTCTGCCCTGAAGATGCAAATGCCTCAATTCCTGTCACGAACCCTGCCTTCCTTTACGGGAAATGACCTGAATGTTAGGGGAGAACAGACGATTAAAGGAAAAACTGCCGTGTTCCCAAGTGCAAACCTGTATGCTATATCCTAAAATTATTTCTATGGAAACAAGTTGCTGCTTCAAAATGACCCTGACCTGTCTCAGTTGCCACCACCAAGCTAGACCACTCAGGACTGGCTTTGGCGAGTCTCTGCATAGTTCCCCACAGAGTCATCTATGAAAAAAAAAAAAAAAAAAAAAAAAAAGATTGACACCTCTTGTTCTGGAAAGGGTGTGACCTGGTCCTGCTAAAGGCAGAGTGAAGCTGCAAAGTGGAACTGAAATGCCTGAAGAATTCCCTTGACTGTCAGCTCATTTTGTTTGGCAAACCATGATCACTGCTTGTACATTATGAGCTTTATGGAAGAAAAAAAATGCCTGAGAGTTATCACATGCCATCAGACTTCTTTATGTGACAACCCATCTGTATGCTCACCCCATCATTTTGTGGCTCAGAATCAAATGCTTGACAGTTCAAAGAGTCTAAAGCAGCATATGGCATACGACATAGTGTATTTCAATAGAAATCACTCCATTAGAAACACAAGGATGCCTACTGTAATTAATAAAGAGTAATTTAATAATTATCTTCTCAAACTACATAATTCTCCATGTAGCCATAGTAGTGAAGGGGATATTCTTTTTCATTAATATGAATTTTGATAGCACCTGGTCGCTGGATAAAACCAGCCAGAAGCTTTGCAGAAGTGCCAGGCTCTAAGGATTTCCCAGTACGTGAACCGATCTCATGGAGGACCATGAGGAGAGAAATAAGGAAAGATATTCCATGTCAGTGAATATGCCTAGGTTGACAAAAAAGATAAATGGGCAGGCATTGCCACATCTTTTCAAAACAAACTAAGCAGACTGAGATTGTTTGTAAGCACAAGGAAAAGTCTGCAGCAGAAATTCAGCCCAACTCTCCTGAGCACCCCTTCAGTGATGTCGCCTCTAGCTTATCCCAGCATTTGGAAATAATCAGACATGGATTATATCCCACAGAATTGCTTTTCCATGTTTATTAGATTAGTAATCTGTGAAGAAGAATAGTTTGTAGATGCTGGATAACGCAACAAAGCTGTCCAGACAATTACTTCACTTTGGTGGCAGATCACCAGAATGAGAGGGGAACTGGAACCGATGCAAAGCATATATCCAGTAGGGGAATGCTACATACCAGGTCTGCTCCCCATCAGTCTAGAGGACACTTTTCTATAAAAGATAATTAGTAAGATAAACTACTATAATGCTGTAAAAGTCACTGGCAAACACAGCTGACACTCACTTTTCCCTTTCCACTATTTTCAGTGGTGATTCACAGGCCTTAGCCTCCCTCTACTCTGCTAAAACGTACACACCAGCTTAGTTGATACACAGGCTCATGGTCATCAAACACATATCTCTACAGTGTAGAGCTCTCTGATGGATGTCATAGACATCTGAAGTGTTATGAAATACCTGAAAATTGGTGAAGGAGAGGGCAGTTTAATTTACTATTTGCTACTGTAGCTGCAACACTTTTTAACAGCTTTTTAAAATACCTTCCACATCCATGAGGCTACATGCAGAGCATGCAGTTAAGCACATGAATTAATGTATGCATGAACAGAGGTGTACTCAGTGCAATTTGCCTTTGTGCTGAAATTATCGTGTAAAATTAAAATAAACAGAGTCCAGTCTAAGCCGTAACAGACTTCATGTGAAATGAGTCATTCCTGTGGCTTCCCCAGTTAAACTGAAAACAACTATAGCCCCATTCTCAACTACTTTGTTTTCACTAAGAGGAATGACGAGGTTCATCACACCTCCAATGGGAACTGTGTAGCACGCAAAATGCCCTTTGCATACTGTCAATTTTTTTTTCCCCACGATTTTTACATGCTCTAAAGTTTGCTCCATATGACATACCCAAGGAAGGGATATTTTTTTATTTTTTAAAAACAAATTGAAAACACAACATTTTCTACGCTTTCTTTCCAAAGGTGTTCAAACTCAGCAACTGAACCAATTTGCAGAGGAAAAAATGCTCTATCAAGTCAATTTCCCTCAAATAGGTCCCATTTTTCAGTTCGTCATAAAGTGTGACAAATCATAATTTTGGAGAGGAGCTGTAGTTTCTTACAAATATATTGCACATCTGTAGTTCAGAAACATATGGTGCTGCCACTTATCCTCTCCAGAGACAATCCATATGGACAAACTTATCAAAATCCCAAGCATACTTAACTCTTTCTAATCTAACTGGTATGCTTCGTCTATGATGGGTTCAAGAGTCCACCTCTGATATCATTTTGAAATCTTCTCCTCACCCACCTGTGGGTTATCCCAGAGCAATAGAATAATGTCTCAGCACCCTCCAGCTCTTCATGTTGAGAGTCTTTTGCTTTCTGTCTTTCTCCTGTATCATTTAGGAAACTCTTTTATACACAGAGCATACTTACACACACACAGACACAAAAATATCTTGGAAACTTGGGTTGGAATTGTCCTATCAAGAAGTCATCTAACCCATCCTTCTGCCTCAAGTCAGGATAAGCTCCCTTGTATCTTCCAAGACAAATATCTGTCTTATCTCTTCTTAAAAGGCTCTTACAATGGAGATCCCACCCTTTTCTAAGACAATATGTTCTATTGTTTCTGTGTCTGCAACAGAAGCTTTTCATATTGTCTAACCTAAATCTTCCTTCTGATAATTTAAGTTCACTCCTTAAACCACAGACTTTGCTAAGCCCCTCTGTTGGGTTTACATGGCAAAGTTTTGGTAAACGGGGAGCTGCAGGGTTGGCCTCTGTGAGCAGAGTCCAAAAGGTGCCCCATGTTAGATAAGAGCCAGTTTCTGCCAGCTCCAAAGTGACCCACCGCTGTCTAGAGCCAAGCCAATGTTGCCTGTGACTCTGGGAGGGCAGATTTAGGAAAGGAAGAAAACTGCTGTGCAACAGCAGCTGGGAGAGAGGTGTGAGAAGCAGCCCTGCAGCCCCCCAGGTCAGTGCAGCAGGAGGGCAGGAGGTGCCCCAGGCACGCAGCACAAGTTCCCTGCGGCCTGTGGAGAGGCCCCTGGTGGAGCAGGCTGTCCCCCTGCAGCCCATGGGTCCCACATGGAGCAGATCTCCACGCTGCAGCCCCCCCGTGGAGGAGCCCCCGGTGGAGCAGGTGGATGTGGCCTGGAGGACGCTGCGGCCCATGGAGAGCCCCCGCAGGAGCAGGCCCCGGGCCGGAGCTGCAGCCCATGAAGAGGAGCCCACGCAGGAGCAGGGGTCTGGGGGTGGCAGAATCCCATGGGAGGGACCCCACGTGGAGCAAGGGCAGAGAGTGACCGTGAAGGAGCGGCAGAGACGAAGCGTCAGGGACTGACTGCAGCCCCCATTCCCCGTTCCCCTGCGCTGCCTGGGGGAAGGATGTAGAAGAGGGTGGATGGGGGGAAGGTATTCTTAGTTGGCTTTTAGTTTTTCACTGCTCTAGTCTCTAAGTAATAGGTAATAAATTACATTAATCTCTCTATGCTGAGTCTGTTTTGCCTGTGACAATAACTGTTGAGTGATCTCCCTGCCCTTATCTCAACCCTTGAGCCCTTTTCATCATATTCTCTCTCCCTTTCCCTTTGAGATGGGGGAGTGAGAGAGCAGTAGTGGTGGAGTTCAGCTGCCCAGCTTAGTAAAATCACCACAGCCCCTACTAGGGCTCAGAGAGCACAGTTTTTCTTCCCCCTTGCAGCATCTTTGTATATTTATGAAGATTGTTGGTGCATGGGACCACCCCTGGACTTGCCTCCTCTCCACCAGACCAGGAAGTCTCAATTTTTCATTTTTTTTCCTGCTAGAATTAGCTGTTCCATATAGCCTTCTCTATCCGGAGAAAGATTCCTGTGGCTGCTGACTACATCTTTCTGATTTTTCCTTCAAAAATTTAAAAACAATGCTAGAATACTATCAGACCAACCAAATAATGAATCAGACTCATTGCATTCAACTGAGAGAAGTGAATGAGGGAGAAATCAAATTAAATGAAGACCTTGAAGGTGATGGTAGCAGTAACTAGCAAAACCCTAAAATGAACTGTGTGGCTCTTACAGCTCATTGCTATTCTCTCTTCCTACAAACTTTTCAGAAACGGTGTTTATGATCAGCAAAAGTCTCTTCAAGAACAACTTTGCTATAAAGGCTGTCCTTGATAAAAGCCTATCAGTGCCTGGATGCCATCCTCAGCACTTAATATTTCTGCTCCAATTTACAAGATCATTGGCTTAATGGATTAATACTTGGTGACTGGAGCATGCAATTGCTAGATACAAGCATGCATTCTTATTGGGACCTGGGAGTAGGGAGTGCTAAGCAGCAACAGTAGCATTTGTTGGACCTCCTACAGGGACTGAGGGAGAATGTAAGCAAAACAGATCTTCAAAGAAAATAAACCAGCTATGAGATGAATGTTAGATGGCTGCAGAAGCAATGAATGATGGCACTTAGACTATTGATAAAACCTTTAAGGAGAAAGAGGAAAAGTCCTTTTTTTTTCCGATTTCTCCTTGTGTAGAAACCATTATCTTCATTCCTCATTCAAAACCAGCTGTCTTCTGTGGTCCTCACTGGCCATTTGTACCACTGATCCTTGCTTGAATTCCCTCAATTTATATTTCAGATCTGATACAGGTGACCTTGTTAATGGCACAGTGTTTACTGTGGCACAAATAAAACCACCTGCAAATGTTTCCAAGCCAACGTTGTTCAACGGAGTTGTTCATCCAGCAAATAGCCCAAGACTGGATCTGGGGCTATGTTTCTGGTGTGCAGGCTGCCCCAAGCTGGGTACAGAAGCTCAGCTGCAATCCCTACGTTGCTCTTGGTTCCTGCAGGTGGCTCATGCTTGCTATGATTTTCACAAAATGGCATCCTGCTAGAAAATGTTGATGAGGGTCTCAACCTTAGAGCCCTCCTTGACCCCTTTGACATGTGCCAAATATTTACATGCTACTCGATCTTGTGTCCTAGAGTGCTGGATAGTTACAGTAATGCTCAATGCAAAAATGGTACGATCAAATTAAACCCTCTTCACAGAAAAAGAAGTTTTACCAATGAATTACAAAAACATGACTTTGTCTTATGGCTTGGACAAGTGCTGGAGCAGCTATGGCCCCGTAAGGGCTATGGGGTATATTTTTAGACTTCTCAAAGTATTGCCATTTAGCACGCAAATGTGCACGTGACCTTCTACAGGTACTTTTGACTGCCAGAAATTGTTCAAAACCAAGTATACTGCATCATGAGAGAAACTCCGTCCTTCCTTGGCTTTCTGCTTAAAATGAGAGTAACACCCAGCAATTGCTTTAAGGGAAGTGATATTCTCTCCCTCCTGGATCTGACAAGACTTTTCCTTGTCTGACTTATGTACTCCAGGGGCAACTCCACTGTAACACAAATTATCTCCAGAAGGATCAGAAGAGCCCTGTAACTAAGTCAGAAACATGGAGATCACTTTCATCGTGGCTTTTCTGAAATGTAAATGTTCCTTTTAAAATGATACCATCACAGCTTCTAGGTCCAGCTGTTCATCCTTTTTCTTTGTATTTCACTTCCACTGAATCCTTGTTCTGAATTATCAGAACAATAATTAGATTCAGGAACGGGGGGGCAGGCATTCATATTCCCCTGAGAAGGATAGATAAAAGTTTCATTGCTGAAAGCTGATGTGCCAACAGTGGATAGTGGGGAATTGGGAACCCTGCTTAACTGCATGGGAGAGTTAAGTTTATTAATAAAACAATTTAGATAAACTCCATTTATGCGTTATTTGAACAAGTACCTTGGCAACTCCTTATTTAGCATCTTGAACACATCAGGAATTTTAAAGAGGAGGACTGAAATGTTGCCTCGAACTGTAAAAGCTTTGACAGAAGTGGGTCTGGGAAGTAATGAATTGATTTTTTTTTTCCTTTTTCTGCTTCTCCTTTTTCTTCCTCCAACTAAAAACAATTTTCAATATCCTTGGCATAACTACTTTAATGAAGCATAATTTATTTGATCCTTACACAGCCCCCTTAGGATTACTTCTTGCAGATAGCCAATTATAAACTCTTACATACTTTATAGCCCTCATTATGTGTGACAGAGGCACACTAATAAATAATGCAAAACCCCTTTTATACCCAGTCTACCTTGTGAGAAAACAGGGGTCTGGTATGGAGGGAAAAAGCATATTGTAATGCATTCTTATTTCCAAATGGACTGAAAAACTTTCTAGCTTCAGCTTGCTTCCTTGGGACACTTTTTCTTCTTTTCCCAGACTGGACTCCTGTGGCTTGATTCATTACTAGATAAAAATCAAGTTTAAATAGAAGTGGACCATGACACACAGACTGTCACTGCCCTGTCACTTCCTTGTGACATCCTGTCAGCTGCAGAAAAGAAAGGAGGTCTGGAAGCAGAATGACCAGGTTGAATACGAATGAATTGATATTCAATTGTAGGCTTTTCACGGTAATGAAGCAGAAAAGGCCAAGGCCCAAAGAGCACTTCTCACCCTGCCCACTCTGCCTTTCTGGTGCAACTTCCATACTCTGCCAGTGCTTGGGTGAAGGCTGGGAGGAAAGTAAAACAGCTCTGACTGTCCCTCAGCTGGTAGGATCCAAAGAGCAAAGTGAGTACTATTGGAAAGATGAGGTTGAACATACATGTACAATGTCCCAGTGGACTGCTTATAAAAGAAATTTTGTTTTTGTCTTTAATTGACAGGATGCTACTTTTTGAAGCAAAAGAGGTTGCACCTATAATGGTTGAAAAATGTTGCCATGATCACTACAGAGACCTGATGAGCCACAAAGGTTGCAGCCTGCCCCTGTCCCCACGCAGGATTATGTGCAATCATTGGTACTCACAATGTCCCTTGAAGTCTTTCCCTATATGAGTAAGAGGGGATACTAGTTCCAAAAGGCACAGGGATTTCTTGCCTTTAAATAATAGTTATGTGGTGCTTGGAGACTTTGGGGGACAGCAGCAAGAAGGAGGGAAGGTGTTCATACAGACAAAATTTCATTGGGTAAATTGCGATTTTATTAGAGGACTTAGGCTGAACTCAAGCTCATTTCAACTTTCTATCCTTCTCTTTAACTAGGAAAAAGAAAACTTAAAACGAAAAATCAAACCAACAAGCAAATAAACAAGCCCAGCTTTTCCAAGTACAGAGCCCACCACAGCCCTTGCTCCAGGAGGACTGGGCACTGCTACCTCCACAGCCTGGATGTGGCGTCCTGGAGCCTGAACACACAACTGTTGGCACCAAAATGAAACATTATTCCCCAAATGACACATATCTCCAAATAGTGTCAATGTGGCCACAGGTAATTACACAGTCTGACTCTAGCAGACATCTGGGTCTACAGTATCTTTCAGTATCTCCATGTGGCTTAATGTAGAACAATTGCATAGAAAGAAGAAAGCAGAAGGAAAAGTGGCTGTGTAACATAAATGCCTTAGGTATGGTTAAGTTAAAGCCCTGCCACGGGGTCCTGCTAATTAATACAATTAACTCAGCAGACCTTCATAGCTGGCTGTGGGGATGGCAATGAACAAAAGAAATAAAGACATTTGACTTTGTGCACATCTACAAAGAAATTATCTGCCGTATTAGCTACAGGGTTTGACTAATGTACACTGAAGCACTCACCTTCAATTAGCCATTTAACCCAGCAGATCAAGCTGTGCTCTGAAGAGGCTGAGATACGGTAAGTGTTCCTCTTGCAATAGCAACAAGGGCTGGCTACTGCCAGAGGATGCAATAAGCAGGTATAATCCAATGGGCTGGCAAATCCCACATTTCCAGCAATGAAAAAAATCCGTGGTATCTTTTCCATTTTGTACCCTCCTCCACTTATGATAATCTCAGTGGCTACCTAACTACATTTGAAGCAACATGTTCCTGGGAAATGATGCAAAAGTGTCAGCTAAAGAACTGATCATCTACTTCAAGGTTTATGAGCGCACCTTTTGTCTGCTTTTAAAGAAGTGAAATAAGAATAAATTAAATATGAGATACTTTTAGCAGTTTGCAGGCAACAACAACAAAACTTAACAGTGTAAACACCTGTAAATTTTGGTTAAAATGTCCCTTGAAATCAACTTTTATGTGAAAACTGACCAAGACAAGGTTCTGGTATCTACAGACTGGTTCTTAATCTGCCCCTGTAAAACCACAATGGCAGTGTCAGAGTAACTTCAACAAGGTCAGCAGCAGGAACCTGGGTAAGGCGATCTTCCCACCTGGCTGCAACTGAGGTATGGTTTGAAAGGCTTCCTTCTCCCTACCTGAAACCCTTCTGTTTACAACTGTCCCATCATCACTTCTTCCTCATCTGCCCCAGCAGGATAATGCCACAAGCATTTACAAGGCTGCTTGGGAACTGACACAGTAGAATATAAGCATTTTTTATTTCCTGAGGGCAAGGGGTGCCACAGAGTCAGGAATAAGAGGCTGGCAAGTGATAAATACTTAAACAAGTTTAAGCTGTCAAAAAAAAAAAAAAAAAAGAATTTGTGCAACTGCGTCCCAGGTCTCTAAGCATAACAGGTCCAGAAGAGTTGCAGAAATCAGAGATGGGAAAGAACAAATTGTATCCATTCCCTCCCCTCAGGAGGTTTAAGACTACCCCACCGTAGTCTGTGGTGCTCTGTTCCCTGAAGCATGTTGCTGTCGTCTGTGCTGAAGACCATGGTGCAGCCAGTCCAGTTTCAAAGGTCCCCAAGCAATAAAGTTTATGGCTTTCCTGGTGCAACTATTCCATGGCCAAGTGGATCGCTTCGGTCTGACTTCTGAGGATTGGTTAAATGGAGACTTATATCTGTCTCTCACGAGAAAAACATATTTTGGAAGTTAAGCACCTGCACTTAAGAGCTCTTCTTCTGTGGTTTACAGGACACAAATATGACTGGGGTGAATTTCATGTCAAAGCTGAGCAGATCTAATGGTATGCTAACACTGAAAGGAGTAGTTGGTCCCTCTGTATGTTCCCAGCTATGTCATCTTGCCTCTTCCTTTGGGCCATTTCAGGCTAATATGAGTCAGTTCAGAGAACTACATTGGGAAAAAAAAAAAAGACTGATTTTTATATGTTATTCTGCTGGCTTTAACTCTCAAATGTGGCTTACTGGTGGGCAAAAAGTTTGTCAGAGGGCCACCTCCTCCTGGGTACCCAGTGAATCACCTATGGAAAATTAAAACCGTAGTCCAGGTCAGGCTGTTTTAAGCCCACTGTTCATCCAAAATGACCCAAACAGGTCAGGAGTGCAGCCTGCATACATCAAGGGAACAAGGGCATCCTATCAGCAATCTGGCAGCCCACCGAATCTCAGAGGGGTGGGCAGAGCCAAGGGGACCCACAGAGGGGACCCACAGTGCTGCCCATGGCTGAGAGCGGCTGTGGAGCAACTGGGTAAATTGGGCTGACGAAATAGCTTTGGAGGCAACTGCACAGAAATGAGACAAGGAGGGCACTAACAGCTGCAAATGTGACATTGAGGGATAGTCAGAGGCATATGAAATAGGAGCAGGATGAAGGCTAAAAGCTGAAGGGGCACCAACTTTCAAGAACATGGGAATAGCTTCTATATTAAAGGCAGTTAAAAGGCCAAGGAGGAAAAGATTGTGATAGGAGCCATAAACTTAGATTACTTGCATCAATAAGGGAGAATAAACTGTTGTGGAATATGAAGGGGCCCTCCAGTCAAAAGGCAATTGGTGTTGGTAAAGAGGTTTCTTAAGAGATAATCCCTTCTCAGTTCTCTGATATACAGCCTTGCTACTGTACTACCCAAATTCGTTTGTTATAATGACCTGCCTAACTGCCTAATAAGTATCATTCCGTCTGTCATCAGAAAAGGAGTTCATGACTGCAATAAAAAGCTTGGATGCGATTCAGCAATCCAAAACACCACAGCTCTAATTTATTCATTCATTTAGTTTTCAGTGGTGCAATGACGCCGGCCACAATGGTATTACATGAGGCTGGTTTAAGTATCCAGGAGAGCTCAGAGAGCGGAAAATTCAATTCCCATTGCCATGGTGAGCGATGTATACCACTGAAGGGAGCTTAACTCCCAGGGCAAGAAGGGTGGTCTCCCTGCAATATTCCCTTTGAACACAGGCACTGTACTCACAAAGAGCATTATCAACACTCAGAACTCATTACTCCTACAGGAGGTGAAGATGCCTCCAAATCTCATCTGGGTGGAAACCCCTCCCAGCTAGTGGCAGTGCTGGAAATATGCTGCTGACAATTGTCAGATAGATTTATTGTATCACGAATTGCGAAAAGTCCTCTGCAAAGCTGTGCAAAGGCAATGTTTTCTAAATCTTTGCGAACTATCACGAGACGGGCTTTCTGAGGGCTCCCCCATTATTACCATGTCACTCAGGTGACAATAATTCAGCTGGTTTGGGATACTTCCCAAACAGAAGATGGTGTAGAGATGCAAACAGCTTTCTCTACTGATTCTTTGCACCATACAACGAAGTTGGGTGGACAGTTGGTAACATTAATGTCCCCCCTACCCCAGGGGTGCAGCTTGCCTTCCCTCTGAAGAGACATAGTCAAAGGTGTCTTTGACACCCACCTTCTGGTGCCCACCTTCATGGGGTGCTGAAAGCAGGGGTGCACGAAGCATCACACATCAGTGCTCACTGCATGTACAGAGGCTGCTTTGCCACGAATCAGGATGGAGTTGCATTGTACCCAGCTGTACATAGCTCCTGACAGGTCTACAAGCACTAGTCAAGACAATGTTGTTCGCAGAACTGTATAAAAGAAGAGTGGCTTCCATGTTCAATTACATTTAAGCCTTCCCCAGTGATTAAATCTGTCTCTTTGCTCGTCTCTGTCAGTTAAAACACTTCCTGTATGTAAAAAGTGACTGTTGCAAATGAATGATGTAGATGAGTCTCAGTAAAATTCTCCCATCAGTAGGGTCCATGAAAAGTGAGAACAGAGAAACTGGGATTTACATTCTCTTCTGAGGGGTTTTCCAGGCTGGAATCCCCTTGGTGTGCATCCTGCCTTTGCTAAGAAGCCCTTCTGCTATGGGAATGCTATGCTTTTTTCCTCCAGCTCTTGAAATCAAGGACAACCCTTATTCTGTTATGACTACCTAGAGCAAATCCCCCAGCCAGATGTCTTTCCTCAGACAGGGGATGCTTTTACCAGCAGAGCCGTAACACAGATAGTTTTTAATGAGAGTGGGAAGAGAGAAAGGCAGCGTGATATTTCACTTAAATACCAGTTCAAATCAAAAGTTAGGGCTGAGCTGTCTGCAAGAATAATCTGCCTCATACCAAGAGGAGAGACAACGAAAGAAGGTCAAGGTAAGTCAAACTGTTTTGCATTTGTGGCAGGGGAAGCGTTTGCCCGCAGGGGTTGCCGCAGCTCAGTTGATGTGGGGCAACTAGTCAAGCCCTGCATATTTCAGTGTCGACACAATGCCTGCATTTCGTGGATATTTCCAGTGAGTCCATCCTGCAGTCCCCAGGGTTGCTAGAGAGGGGCTGACTACACGCAGATCCTGTGGAAGACAAGGGTGACTTCTGTGTAACCTTGTTCCAGCTGTGGAAATACCTGCTCAGTTTTCACTGACGCTCCTCAGTGGGGAGGTGGGAAACTGGATGATCCCTTCAACAGCATTTCCAGGTGAAATTTTAGAGCAGAGGTGTCCAGAAGCAGTCCTTGCACTGGGGGCATTGGGCACCAGTGGCTGCTATTTGTGAGCAATGAAGAAGAAATGAAATGCTTAGGAGTTTCACTTAGCTTAGCTTAGTTGTGAAAGATTCCCATTTTGCCCATAGTAGAAGAGAAAGAAAATAATCACAAGGTTTCCTGCCTTAAGCTGCGATTTTATTTTAATAAGACCTGCTTTTCCTGAGTTTCAGTAGAGGCAGATCTTGTCTGACACATTTCAGGTGAGCTAGTGTGACTGATTATGTACAGATGGAAGAAGCTGGGGACAAAGAGTAGAAAAAATATGACATTAATATACAGCAAATCCTATTTCAGCTCTTGGAAAGAATATTGCTTTCTCCAGGGAGCAAACAAAATGCTTATGTCAGAAATAAAATAAAATAAAAGATCCAGAGAGTTTATTATGTGTGGGTCTCTGTCCTCACCTCACCAGCAAAAAAAAAAAAAAAAAAAAAAAGAGTTAATGCTGCTGCTTGACATTGGCTTCACAGCCAAGGAGATTATCCTGATCCTGTTACGGAGGTGGGAGAACGGCAGCACCTTTCCTAAAAGGCGGGGACGGGACAGGCGGCTGAGCCAGCCCGCTCCCTGCCTCCTGCAACCACAGGCTTGACGGATGGAGCTAAATTAGGTCAAATAACTGCAACAAAGGCAGGCAACGTGGCTCAGAAAAACAGTGCGGACGAGGAGCGGGAGCCCTGTGCCCGATTTCAGGGGAGGCTGCGGTGTGTGCGGGGGTTGGGTTCGATTTCTGCCCGAACTCTCGGGAGAAATGCGTTATCTATTGGTGTCACTTTGCCAATTATTTTAATGCGATACTTTACCAAATGAGAGTGTAGGGTTTATTACTGCATTAAATGATAAGCCTAAGGTCTTCGTCGAGGGAGAGGAGACTCGGTCTGAAGCAGCACACCCAGGCCCTGCCAGGTCCTGCGGCAGCTGGTGACTGAATGCACTGCTTCCAACAGCTGTACCCCCATTTCCTCCCTGCCCTCCCCCTTCCCCGTCTCAAACTTCCAGCAAGGAATTCTGCCTTTGTCATCGTTCAGGGCGTTGGTGAACTCTAACCCCCCTCCAGCAGCCCCATGCTATGTGTGGAAGCATCCTCCTCCAACTCCCCAGCAGGATCAGGCCCCAGGGCTGGCCCCTGCCTGTGCCGCGATGTGTGACAGGGCTCTTCAGCATAAAAACAGGCTGGGGATTTGCAGCCATTGAGATGGTATTGTCAGAGGATTTAAAGCATTAGTAGGAGGGAGAATGGGATTAATGGATGTTCCTTCATTTCTAGGCTATCACTCCGTCAAGCACAGCCAAGCCTAGGTGACACATCAGCACCAAAAATGTGGGAAGATGCAGAAGAGGCCTTGTTTCAGCGACACTGAAGTGTCTTAATAATGGTGTTTATTTTCTCCCTCTGATTTTCTTAAGCACATTACAAAAATAACATCAGTTCCTAATTTCCGTTTCTAGATGTAAAAATGCTGTGAGGGGTACCTGCTATGCAACCTGCTCTGCAACTCAATTACACTACGACTACAGCTGTGAAGTCTGATTTACAAGCACATTTTCAGATACAAGTCAGCAGGATCAAAACACAGTTTCTGAAGGTGGAACATTTTGTGGGGGCAGCTTTCAGGCTGTGGTAGTTTCAGGGCTTCAGGGGACAAGAGCTGGACTACAAGGGTGGAGAAGCTTTTGCCAAATTTTGGTGTGTTTTGGCTCATGCCTGCATTAAGAAAGAGATCACAGCCATCAATGGTTGTGGAAACCAGATGCTACTGTTTGGTTATTGAGGTTTTATTTCCAGGAAGCATGTAAATCCTCTATTTTATCAATGCATCTTCTTTCTGTAGAATGAGTGACAGATGGAGTAAGTGGAAATTGCATAATAAAATGAGCAGAAGTTCATATCAGTTTGAATTTGTTCAGACACTGATGATTATCTCGTGCTTTGAATAATAGACATATGCATGTCTCTCAATAAAGCAGCAGTCTTTGAGCCACCATGTCACAGCTGCAAATTTTCCAAAGTTTTCCAAATAAAATAACTGGTTTAGCCACCAAAACCTCACAGGGTTGTGGTATCTCAGAAAATTAGGCAGCCCTGACTTTTCAGGACTCGCTGGCTCTTTTGCATTAACATCAAAGTCCCACAAATGCAAAACCCACTGTGGGTTTTATAGCATGTAAACAGTCAAATTAATCTGGAACTTGCTGAGAGATTAACACAAAAGAGCAGAAAGTTGCAAAGCACGGTTTTATTATATCATCACACTCCACAATGACCAGCAGATGGATTGTGAAGGTTCAGCGTTATTAAAGTCCTGGATTACACTTCTTTTGGTAGAGAGACAATATTCGCATGTAGTATCAAGTTCACTGAGTAATAATAATAATTATTATTACATGGCTTGGATGCAGTGTGATCAGTTTATGTGGGCAAGCACCCATGTTTTAAATTTCTAGCACTCAAAAACACTGAATAGAAATAACCTAGCTAAAGAGCCAGTGTTGCCAGATAGCGCAGAGACAAATGCACCTGGACACCACCAAGAGCATGATCCACTCCAAAATCAGATCTGCCTACACCAGATCTGGGCCTAAGCTGTTATTATCCATGAAGTCCAGCTGGGGTTGTGCCCAGTGACTGATGGGCAGTAAGATTAATTTTATTTTCTGAGTCACTTGAGGGCTGCAGGCTGCTGGGGCTGATCAGTCAGTCCAGCCTGTAAACTAGACTGGCTTGCTGGGAAATGTTAAGAAAGCTGAACTTCAGAATGGCCTAAACCAAATGTATCAAAGTCACAAAAAAAAAACAGACAGAGCTTGGAAGGGAGTGATGGGGACAAAAGGCAAGGGAAAGCTGAAACAGGAATGCTTGTAAACTAGGAAAATGCAACTTTTGTGAGCTAAATAGCAGTGAGACGTGAGATAACTGGAGGGAGCTGGAGGGGACATGGAGTGATGGGAGGAGAGGTCGTATCGGAACTTGAAGTGAACACATGGGAACAGGAGACAAGCATGAACAAAGTGTCAGTTCAGAAGATTAATGAAGAGTCAAGAAAGTAATAAGTCAAGGATGCTTTCTGCACAGAGGGATAAGTTAAATGCTTTTGTCCCATGGGAGCATTTCTGAGTTCAACTGTACTGCTCAATAAACCCCAGGCTGGGAGGCTGGGGCACTGTGTGCTAGGTGGCCACACCATGCACCACTTTGAAGAGTTAAACCTTTCCTCCAGGGACATCTAACTCCCCTTAGCACCAACTCGGTGTGCTCCTGGGGAAAACCACAGATCCAGAAGGCAGTCCAACAATTTTTCACAATTCTGCTGGTTCAGGAGTACTTTTAAGTGATCAGAGAGGCCATTTATGTCTAACTCACTGCTCCTTAACTCCATCAAAATAGAACGAAATATTTCTAAGGCACATAAAATTCAGGTCGCGAGCTTCTTCAAAGACTTGAACAGTTCAGTTGCTATGAATCACTTTGTTATGAATCGTTATAAAATCTGTGAGACTGCTTTTTGTTTATCCAAGAACAATCAAGACCTTCATCACAGGATTCCCTCTGTGCAAGATCAGTTGGTGTATTGAACAGTTTCGTATTGTGACATGAACTAATTTTTTGAGAACACTTTTTTTTGTAATAGAGTATTAACTGCATATGCACAATACTGAAGCATAGTATTTTTCTGCATGGTTTTGTTTCCAGCCACGTTAACAGGCAGAAAAAAATACTTATCACTCACAAATGTCAGTTCTGAAAAATAACTCTAAGACACAATAAATCATGCAACAAAAATGCTCTAAGAAAGCCCCTCACTGTTCCATTCATGCCCTGGAGCTTGCTGATCATTACATATAAAATACATGCTTATTCTAATAAAACGCATTAAGATTTTATGGCACAGTGTCTTGAAATCACTCCGAAACAACCCAGAAATGTCATTAGCAAGTGACTGTGCCATGTGAATTATAGCTTTTGCCCAGTGTATTATTTCATACTCTGAGAAATCTGATCTACTCGAATCATAATTATTTTCGTTTCCATCTAAACATTAACCTTGCTCCATCTACGGGTGAGTGACTAACCTGGCTCCAAGTTTGTTCCCCTTGGAGAGGGGAGCGCACGTCGGCCCAATAGGAAAACAAAGAGCCAGGCTCTGTTTCATGTTAAACTGAAAACATCTGGTAACATATTTCTTGTCATATTTGGTACACCCTGAACGGCTACTTTGAGATAGCAGGGCAAGCACTGGTATATCAGAGGAAAAGGGGTAATAATGTGTTATTTTCTCACTTGGCAAAGAAGATGCTAAATAAATCATGCGAATTATTCAGTGCTGAGGGACATGTTGCATTTTCTATTTCTGCTCTTTGCTCAGTCTGACATGACTTCAGTATAAACAGAGGTGGGGAAATAGGCCTTTTTTAATCTCTGAAGTATGGCTTTCTCAATAATCATTGCAAATTGTTTTTTTTCTAGGTGAACAGTCAGAATCTGGGTCATTTAACACAAGGTTAAATCCCCACCTCCATCATCTCACAGCTCCCTCTAAAACTGGGCAGGCCTTCCCCATTTTACTCCTTATCATTTCTGCATCTCTTGGATCTGTGTGCAGAGATGAAGAGCTGTGCTAGCAATTCTCTCTGAACCCTAACATCCCCCCAGAAGTCCTCAGGAGGAGGATGCTCATCGATGCTCCACTTACGTGCAGCCACATCCTGCTGAAGAGAGTGTGTGGAGGAGGTCCAGCATAAGCAGCATTCCCACAGATATTTATGCCTCCCTGATCGGAGCTCAGATCGGGCAAAAAATTATGACACCTGAAAGTACTCTACCAGAATAGCAATAAACATTAACTAATGCAACAGAGTGCCTTGCTTTCATGAAGCCTTTCTTCACAAGCACTTTAAGCAGAGGATTACAGTCCCCTCGACGTACTGTAAATCCTGACTGGCATGTTGGATACCATGAATCACATTCCTGCTCTGAGAGTTGCTGCCAGACAGCGACTGGTCCCTGAAGCAAAGGAAGAGAAATGCCCCCTCCATGGCCTCGCCAGTGCTGGGCAAGCAAGGGCAGGGCTCGTTTTGCACGAGAGCTACGCGTCCATGAGTCTAATCAGCATTGTAAAAACATGGTTTCAATGTCTCGTTATGCTGCCCTGCTAACTTGTCCCAGCTGGCTTCCTCGGTCTGCTTCATCCCCATTGTGAGAGACACTAAAATCATGCACAGTAACTCGGGAAAATCCCATCTCCCTCTCCATCACCAGCCAAACCAAGACAATGACTTGGCTTTTGCTGCATCCTGACTGTATGTTGGTACAAGAAAAAGTATGCACATTCTTAGCTTAACCCATGGACACAAACAGGAAGGGTAACTGTGGGGCCAGGACCCCACAGTGCACTGGAAACACAGCTGCTCTGCTTGTCTGAGAGGCTCACCCAAAAGAAGTCTGACACGGGCTGGGGGGGTTATTTTTTTCACTGTCCTTTGTTGTCTTCCTGGAGTCACCCAACCACTTTCACAAACTCATGCACATTTGTGTTTGGGGGAGGGAAGGGTCTCAATCCATAGGTCTTTTCAAAGGCAAGCACTTTGTCTTACAGGCAGCATACACTTTGAAATATATGTTGTTCTGAGTTGCAAAGTTAGACCAAATGTGAGGCTGGCCCAGGTATTTTAACTTAACTTCAGCTGAGATAAATGTGCCTTTCAGATGTTCTCATTACACCTGATCTGGCTAGGTGGATACTGCTCCTTTGGCAGTGATTACAAAGCAGATTTTTTGTAGTAGCCAAATGGGAATAATCCTACAAAACACTATTACAAGTAGATCAAATATAAATAGATCAAATATAAACAGATGTAACACAATTACAACAGATCCCATTTTGAGAAAGGCTCTCCAAGAGGCTGGTTACAGTATCAACCAGATTAATATTTCTTCCTTGAAATTTTGAATAATGACTCAAAATATAGTTAAATGTTATATTCATATTCCCCCAGAAAAGATGAGCTTAAAACTTTGAGACGTCAGATAAGTACCATATACCACGTACTTCTAGCTTGAAACCAGAAAGCTTCAGTCAGTGTGGGCATTTATAATCCATTATTTTCCATATTGTGAAAAGTTCATCTGTCTGGTATATAGCCTTCCTTGTACATGATGTTGCAAAGTCATGTAAAAAAACACAAATCTCTTGTAAACTAAAAAGAAATGAAAGATTCCAGTGAAAAATGTAAACAGGAGAAATGACTCAAAGACATGGAAGGAAATAAGTAATCTAAACAGCTGTTGTATTAGAAATGTAAAAATAATTTGAGACATAAGAGAAACATGATCCCCAGTGAGATCTGTGCAGCTGTGTAGATATAAAGATTTATTGATACAAAGTTCATATTGTGATGTCTTTTCCACTCGCAGAGATGCAGTCAACATGTCATATTTATTTTTTCAGAATAATGAAAGTAACAACCCCAAAAATATGTTTCTAAGGAAATGTAATATTTAAATTTTATCACAATAGGTGAAAAGTACATAAGGGAAAGGTTGAAGAAGTGTTGGGGAAGGACAGAAAAGATGCTTAGAAGAGCAGACTGAGTCTAGTTCAACAATATCACAGGTTCCATATTGATCTGGAAGTAAGGAATCCATCATCATAATTTCTGTAGTTATGGGACTCTTACTGCTAGAAGAACCTTGGATCAACCAAGATGAGGAACTCAATTACAGAAGATGGAATAAAATAGATAGAATGGAAAAGGGCTCTACTGGGGTGTCTCATTTTTCAAAGAAGAAACTTTTTTTCCCTTTCATTCTGAAATATTTCTTAGACTGAAAATGGAACCACTGCCCTAAAATAAGGGTGAAAGGCAAGGCCCAATGGGAAATGCCTAGGACATGTGAACTCCGGGATCACAGAATCACAGAATCATCTAGGTTGGAAGAGACCTCCAAGATCACCTAGTCCAACCTCTGACCTAACACTAACAAGTCCTTCACTAAACCATATCACTAAGCTCTACATCTAAAATGTATCTCATAACAAAGCTTTCAATTTTGTTTCTCAGGGCTAAATGCCCCATCAGACAAGTTAGGTACCCTTACCAGACAGATTCCTCTCTTTCTGGAATTGTTTGATCCTCCTGAAGTATAACATAAAAGTCTCACACCACAACTCAATGCTCACAGCTTATTTACCTTTCACTTAACCTATAAAGTTTTGTTTGGTTTCGAAAAATCTTGAGAAATCTTAACATTCAAAGTTTGATATTATTTTGAATTCTCGGAAATGGAAAATAGGAAACCATGTTGCAAAACAGGAAGCTTTTTTTTTCCACAAGCTCTTCCTCATAGCAACTTGTAAGAATAAATCTCAATAGAACTGAAGTCAATTTTAAAACCTTTTACATTTTTTATCAGACATTCCTTTCTGGCCTTTTTAAAGAAGATACTGCTTGTTCTGTCTAGCTTTTCCTTCCAAGTTGACACAAGGCTTCATGTGCTAAAATTCTCGTGGATTCTTCACGACTGAGTAGAAAGGCTTATTTTTATCTTTATTGAATTAGCTACATAAAAGCCAGATCTTTTACATTTAACAATTTACAGTCAGATGCAGTGAGATAGTTTCAGTTTTATAGAGCATCCTTCAATAAATGAAATCCTAGCAAATGAAAGTTCAGCACTTAGAAATACACATCTGTTCAAACTGTCATGTAAAATCTTTTGCCTTTAACTTCTGTCATATCAAAGTTTCCACTTGCATCTAGAGCTACAAAGTCAGACTGATTGCCAATGTTTGAAATGGATGAGTCCTTTAAAAACTTTCTCCGTTAAAATCATATTATGCAGTCTTCAAAGCAATAACATCAGAGATATTAACAGCCCCAAAGGCTTTATTTTAAAGACCTCATAGAAAAAAGGAAATACTTTAATATTAAAAAGACTTCTGTATAACTCCTCGTTCAGGGCATAGGGGTAGAAACTCTTTTCAAAATATGTGAGACATCTTTTGCTGCAAATCCTGGAGCATCTCAGACTGGGTGATAGATTGCATTAGCTACCCTTCCATTGCTCCATCCATGAAGAGAAACACCAACTGTGTTACTGTTGATGGCACACGGACTGTGACAGCATCAATAAAGGAGGGGGTACCTTGGAAAGTGTAGCAGTCAATATGCAAAATATAAATCGATCACATTTCTTTGCAGCTTTAATAGCTATTGCCTGCCAGCCTGAAGCTGTTCAGACTTGGTTAAGCATTCCTGATAGAACTTGGAGGACGCAGTAGGACTTGCTTTCAATAGGTATTACCTATCTCTTGTCAAATCTTCCTCAACCTGCCTGAGAAGCTATTCACACAGCTTCACTTCCAGTAACCATGAGCCTTTGGGAAGACGCGCATCACCTTATGGCATGTTGACTTCCAACAAGAAATATTTCTCAGTGACCCAACAGCTGTGTAGTGCCCAATGCAATGTCAACAACTGAGAAAAAGCAAAGATTCCCAGAATGCTCCCTAGACCTCTGTCACATAAGATGACTTAGTGCTGGGTGAGTTTTGCATTTTTTTGAAGCTTTTGCATCACAAACACGCAAGGACCTTAGATCCTGAATCTGACCTGAGCTTTAGTTTAGCCTCCTTCTCATTGGTGGCAGTGTGGAAGCTGTGGCATGATGGAAATTACTTTAACATTCAAACATTTCAGGAAAAAGATCCTAGTGATTCTTCCACATCATACACATAAACTTCTAAGACGTCCTCAGCAAACTTTCTGGCTAACACCAATTGATGTTAATACATGCAAGCAAGAATGCAGTATGAGATGCAAGGATATTGCCCTTAATGCTCTTTCCTCAGCAAGACAAGGATGAGCTCATCATAGTGCTAAGATAATGTCTCTCTGAAGGCAATCTTGTACATGCTCCCTGATCTCCGTCTGTGTCCTTACGAGGCACAGATATCAAACTGCAGTAAAAATGAGGACAGAGCTATGTAGAGACCCCTTCAGCATCCACACCCAGTGGCCTCCCAACATGTTGAGGCTCACTGCTGGTTTGTAGCCCCCTGATCTCATAGTAGGTCCCACCAAGACGTACCAGGATGGCACCTGTCTGCTTTCCTGCAATGCTTCAGTGTTGGACCGAAGCCACCGGAGGACAGAATTATTTTCCCTCTCCTTATTTACTGTTGGTTCATCTTGCTTGAAAAATGGCTGCTTGCCTTCTCTGAAAAGCACCTAGTGTTTTCTGATGTCATCTAATGCAGGTTCTTATCAGCTGCTGTAACAGAGCTGGCATCTCCATAAAGCAGCACTCCTTACTGTATCACAGCAGGAAACTACAAACCTATAAATATCCAGGTCTTTTTGTCACCCAGCTGTCTGAGGACACGTCTGAGAAAGAGGGTGAAGGCAGGAAGGCTGCCAGGATCAGGATCTGTGCTAGGCGGTCAGGCAAGGAGCGGGGAAAATCCTCTCTGCTACCTCAGGAGGCTTCTTGTCAGAGCTGTCATGCAAACAATCCTCAATTTTAAGAGCGTGCTCAGGAGGCAAATTCAAAAGCTTTGTTCCTTAAGCAAGCCATGTGTTACGTGGGTTTGCTTTGAACTGGAAGAGAAAAATAGGGTGCTAGACATCTGGAATTCTTCATCTGGTGTATCAATGCATTGCCTTGATCTTTCCCTGATTCTTTCATTTTATTTATTTATTTATTTTTGAATTTTAGTTCTGAAATTTTTTTTTGTGTTTTTTGTTTGTTTGGTTGGTTGGTTGTTTTTTTTAGTTCTGAAAGAAAAATTCCAGTTTATTTCTGGCAGTCCTACCACCTTTCCGTAAGGTACCTTAAAACAGTTTCCTCTTTCTCCTTCCCAAAGCTTTATTTGTGCCAGAGAATGTCACAAAAACCCTGCATACATGGCAAATACGTCCACAGAAATGCTCAGAGTGATTTTATTCTCCAGCAGTTTACCTGGTCACTACGGTCACTTGCTGAAGAAAGAAGGAAAGCATCCTCCCCCACCTCCTCCCCTAGCATTTAGTAGATGTAGTCCTTGTGCAGGGAGCAGATGTCAGAGAAATGGCAAGAGCTGTGGCCAGGCTGAGTTAAATGTTTTGTCATGGAAGTTCCCAAACGAGAGGAAAGATATAGTTCACCAGTATCTGGCAGACAACCTGCAGGCCTTCCAGCCTCTTAAACTTTGTTCCAGATGCAAATCATATTCGAAAAAAATCATGCTCTAAAAAGAAGGACTTGAGATATAATAAATTTCTATGAACAGCTTTAGACTTAGGATCCACATTTATGACACTTTAAATGCAACAGATGGATACACATAATTAGCATCCTATCTGCATATATTTGTAGATAAGAAAAGAATACTCTTAATGAGCAAGTGGGGAGCCTGTATTTTCCCTATGTTCTGCAGGCCTCGGGCCACAGCTCTACCTTTGCACCGTATGTAAAATTTCTACTGGCATCACAAGGAGGAGTGCAGCTGTGAAATGCCTTAATCCTTTAAAAGTGAAGAAGCCTTTACATGCCCTGCCTCTCTCACCTGCCTTCTTTCAGTGTTTCAGAACCTGACGGGAAGAACAAGAACAACTTTAGGAAAGAATTAATTCAGCCACTGTTAGACCATCTAGCTTTCTAAAGTCAGATGCTTTCTAAAACAGACACTGATTGTATGGAGCCTGCCAGAGCTCCTGTTACAAAGCTGACCCACTCCCTTCTACTGTTGCCAGTAGATCTCAGAAAAGACAAACCATTTTTGCTTATATGTCATGATGGATGCTCCAGGCACAAGAAATACCCATTACAGATCATCTTATTTCTTCTTTCAGAGATCAAAATTAATCTTAACAAAAAAGGAAGAGAAGTCGAGAGATTATATGTGCTTATAAAAAACGTATGAAGGAGAGTATACCCTTGATTTTTGAACATTTAACTTTTCGTGCTTTAAGCAGACCAGAGTTTGCACTCCAATGTTAACAGTGTGCATTCTCTGACTAAAACAAGCCTATGCTTCATGGGTTTTCATTTATCCTGCCACGATCTACTAAAGCAAAAGTCAGACATTGATAAATAAGTCAGTGGAAATGTAAGGAAATAGTTATAAAGTGTCTTACCTGTGCTTTGATAGAAAGAATATCTACCTGAATGTTGTTTAAGTCAGAATTGCTGAATTACCTCTCCAGGAGCACTGTGAAAGAAGGAACAGCTAAGGAGGCAGTGGAGGAGGCAGAGCTATGGACCAGTGAACAACCTCCATGGGGGAAGGATGTGAAGGAAACATTTGGTATAGCTGGCAAGAGATGTGGAAAGAAACAAGCAGGCTTAATTGAAAAAAGGAGACCTTGCACTTCTGTAAATCCTGTTGAGGGATTTTTCTCTACCAGTCCTTTATGCAGGAAAAATAAAATAAAATTGAAATCTCTTTGTATTTAACTTGAAAACTGGACCATTTTTTTTTAATCGACATTTTAGTAAAAACAAATTTAGACGTGAAATTGTGAATTTGATATTTTCTGACAAACTTTAGAAGGAAAGTCAGATGAAAAGTTCAGATTTGAATAATGCAACTGCTGAGCAGCAGGGACAAGCAGTTACAGACATAATGTGTGGAAGACGATTAAAGTCAGAAAGATGTGTCTGCAGCTTCAGCACAGCAATTCTTCTGCCATTTTTTTAATTTGAAGAAAATTAAAGTAGGCACCGTATGCCAGCAAGAGGAAAAGCAATAGATTTATGGCTAAAAATCTTTCTTTCTCTTTTTCTTTCTTTTCTGTCTCTTTCAAAAATGCCTTTTCCTAAGGAATCATACAAACGGAGCAACTGAACAAAAGAAACTATCAAGCCAAAACTATGTCAATAAAAGTTCAATAGTTTTTGTTACCGATTCAGCAGAATTTGAATCTATTCAAAATCACTGTTTTGATCTATTTATATTTTATAGGATTAAAAAATCTAAACTTTTGGATTGTTTTATCTCAGTATTTTTCATATCGATTTTGTTTCAAGACATAAATGATAATGACTATCTTTCGGATACTAAATGATTTAACTTTATAGGAGGACTAAGCACACTGATAACAATATACCTTTCCCAAGGAACAGAATAAAACTAATCAACCACAAGAAACCATGTCTGAGCTTAACAGAGGCAGAGAGTACTGCACCTGTTAAAATGAAATTAAGGCACCTATTCTGCACGAGAACTTTTTGACAAAGGCATGAATTTGATTGCAGACTAATTTCAGGACTGTGGCATGCTGCAGGTCTCCCTCAGCCATCGGATAACGGGGTGATGGTAACAGGAGCCTGCGGGCAGCTCCCGCTCAGTGACAGCGATTGCCCCACATGCGTGGCCCTGCCTTTATCTAAAGGTGCAGCAACAAGCTCTCAGGAAGAAATCCTCTTTGTTTGACAGCACAAATGATGAACAGAGCTGCTTTCTTGTAGGAAAATCCTGTAAGAGCTTGAATGACCAAACTGGAGTAACTGTTGCATGCCCTGAATGTAGACCATCCAATACTGCACAGCTCAGGGTTCCCAGCATCTCACAGGACCCAAGATTAGTGCTACTGCCTTCCTTGTTAGCCCCAACAAATGGCATCTAAAGCAGTAATTCACAGAATCACAGAATCATCTAGGTTGGAAGAGGCCTCCAAGATGACCTAGTCCAACCTCTGACCTAACACTAACAAGTCCTCCACTAAACCAAATCACTGAGCTCTACAAAGCACAGTCTGAGTGCTTTTCTTACCCAGGTGCTCTGGAACCAGAACCTCCTGGCCATGACTGTGCAACCGAGCCGAGGCCACTTTCCCCAGAAGGACTTCTGTCTTCACAGAAAGTGGTTCTGAATGAAGAGATAGTGGGCCAGTGCCAAAAAGCAGATGGAAAAAAAAACAGTCAGTGCTCTTCTATACCCATGGATGCTACTGGTGTTACAATTCATATTTCAAAGTTGCAGCTAGTGAGAAAATCAAATTTACCATTTCACCCTCTGCTCTAAATGCCTATGATTTTTTTTATCTTTTTGCAAGCAGAAGAAAAAAAAATGAATGATCAAAACTAATCTAAAGGAAATAAAGAGAATTTGTCCCTTTTTTTTAGGAAAAAAAAAAAACAACAGCAGAGATCAAGCTGCTGGAAAAAAATGCCTGCTGCTACGTTTCATTTTGACATTTCTTTCCACAGTAAAAGTTAAAAATTCATTCAGCCAAGACTCAGTGAGACACAAATAATTGTGGGAGAGAAGCAGAGAGTCACTGCATTATTTCATTTGGTAATAACAGTTGTGTTATGCTCCCCACTGACAGCAAGACATCTGGAGGGGTTCAGCAGAGGAACAAATACCTGGGGTCAGCAGTCCTCCAGATGCAGGGTGCAGTTGCAGGGGAGTCCAGTCCCAGCAAGGCACTGAACACCACTAAGGGTTATTCTCATCCTCACAAGAGCTCCTGACACCTTCAGACCCTGCCAAGCCCATTAAAAAGGTGGCAAATTAACGAGACTAAAAATCAACTATAATTAGAGATCATACAAAGCCTTGCCTTTATTTCGCTGACGGTTCTCGGCCCTAATAGTGACTGAGTGACACAACAGCATTCGCTCAAAGTCTCCCTCATTCACAAAAATTCTAATTTAGAAAATATTGCCATTAAAACAGGAAAGAGATTAGAATGACCCGATATTTCATCTACAATATATATATATATATTTCTTTTTTTTTTTTAATTAATTGCATCTATGGAGGAGAGCTCAAATGAAAAGCAGTAAGCAGTTTCCAGAGTTTTCTATTTTTCATTCTATTTTCCAGCTGGTCTGAGTCAAGCTCAAGAGGCACAAATGACTTGTGGAAAGGACCGGACACAGACAAAATCAGTAATCCAGGCAAGTCAGAGAACCAGCTCCTGGAGAACTGCAGTATTTTGCTCTGAGAAGGAACGAACTGGCTAGTGAAATACTGCTGTGGCATTCATGAAAAAGAGTAGTTGCTACATGAAATACGCATGATAAAGATCTTCTAGGATATAAAGAGCATTGTCCAGAACACTTAGCATGTATAAACCCCCCAAAAGATGCTGACAATGATGTTTGAATGAGTACAGAAAGAGCTTTAGCACTCCCTTGCTGACTGATGTATTTTCCTTTCAGCATTCAGTTTCAACACATGCTGGAGAGTCATTAAACGTCAGGAGAGATCCTGTTTTGGAAATGAAGATGTCTGTGTGGGCGTAAGATTAAATGTTCCTCCATCTTTCAAGCGACTCAATGTCTGAAAGACCCAAATGCAATATTTTGGTAGAAATGCTGCTTAATCCAAGCCTAGCCATAACTTTAACCATTCATAAAGATCTGCAAAAGGGCAAAGTATGCTATCTGTCATTATACTGAATAAGGAGATTTTACATCCCTTCTGTTCAGAGCTTGATTCTCTTGGCTGTGTTCTCAGGATTAAGCAAAACAGAACAGACAGCAGGATTTTATAATATCCTTGACATGGCTGCTACCACCTCTAGTTATTTTTGGGAAGTTATTTGTCTGAAACTACAATCTGTTCAGCAAATGACAAAAACACAAAGTTGGGAGAGATGGGAGCTGGAGGGAATTTTCTACAAGGAGCATGAACTGTGGTCATGGGGTGCAATTTGTATATTCAGAAGTTGCAGTATTTTGTGGGACTAAGTGTGGTTGCAGGTCCACAAGACTCTATATCCAGATTTAGGATTCAGAACAAAAATTGCAATAGGCACACAACGTGAAGTACTGAACAGGTAAAAACTCACTACGATTATTCAAGTTTGATTCATGTATAGATAGATAGATAGATAGATTCATATATAGAGATTCATATATATATATATATATAGAAAGGATTACTTTTTCCTTGATGACTTTGTTTCAAGAGACCTAAAGCACTCTAATTCAGGCTGGGCCACATCTTCTGTCACCCAACAGCCATCACAAAACTTAATATGCATCCTGGCTAATTCAACAGAAATATGACCACGGTTTCATGCCTGTCCCAGATCACTCTTCTACGGCCAGGTGATTTTGCAGTGCCAAGATCCAGAACTAACGAACATGGAATGATGGCCTGATTTTTATCTCAAGGACTACTGGGTGAGGAGGAGAGCTGGATACTCACAGCGACCACCTCAGATAATCAGTAATGAAACGAGAGGGGCTTAACACACTTCAGCTGACTCTGTCCCTGGCATTAAGCATTCAGCATCTGAAATTCAGCCTTCTGCAAGGAGATCCCCATCAGTGGTGAGGCAACATAATCACTGGTTACTTTTGAAATTATAAACCATGTGTTATACCCTCCAGATTTCAGAAAGAAAAGAAAAGAAAAAAAAAAAAGAAAAAACACCTGTGGCTGTGATTTGTGGTGAGCTTCCTCCACCAAGATCACTGCGGGCCATGCAGATTAAAACAGCATGCCTCAGAAACTCAGCAATTCTCCCCGGCGTTATGTGATGGATAAAGTGTGTTCCTGTGACTACAGCGTGGCGTTGAGTCACATCCACCAGAATCCAGCAGCCCAACCGCTAACATTTGGAGTTTAACTATCTGAGATGAAACCGTGTGGTTTGGCCACAAGGTTCAGGCAGTTAGGTGGGTCGAGGGGTGCTGACCCCGAGAGATGACAGAGGACCAGGGCTGTGGGTCTGAGCTGTGACCCTCCTCCCTTGCTGGAAACCTGGGTGTCCTTGGGGCTGGACGGGATGGTGCAAGGAGGAGAAGCACAGTCCCACCGACTGCAAAGCTCAACAGTAATCAGGCAGGAGCATTATGGAAACAATTACAGTGCCTTTTCTCTGGGGAACAAGGCTCTCAAATATTGTATTACCTTTACTTCCAGCAAAACGTGGTATTTATTTTCAGTTACACAGTGTATACATTATCTGCATGAATCATTAGTGCTAAACAGAGTTATAAAATGAGAAAGCAGATGATAGCATTTTTAACAGCGTTAAGCTATACAGTGAAGGCTGCTGTCAAGTGAGTAAAACACCAGAGCTGAAACTGAAGGAGTTCAGTAAAGAAAATGCAGAGAGAAATAACTATTGAGTAATCCCCTATATTATTTCTAGCAGGATTATGTCATAATTGGCCTCTGTACTGAAAATGAAAACAGCATTGGATTGAAATACTAATCAGATAAAGACAGATTTTTATTTTTTATTTTTTTGTATTTGTTAATGAAAGAAAAATCCCAAACAAATTCAGCACCTTGAACAATAGCAAAGGCTATAAAAAATGTTGCTTCTGGCACATTTGTCCCAGGGCATTGCCTATTGCCCACCAGTTCATGAATCCACCCAGAGCACCTCAGTGCCAGATGTGGTTCCCTCCTGCACCTCCCCTTCCCCAAGTCCCACACTGGGGTCCCCGCTGGTGACCCTAGTCCTGAAAACCTCTTCAGCAACCTCAAGGCAAGCTTCCAAATACTTTCAGGATGACTAAAAGCCACACTTTTCAACACGGCAACTGCTCAGCGAAGGGGAAGGGACGGGAGGAACAATGCTCAGGGCTTGCAGGAACCAGAGGTTTTCCCTTTTGGGAGTGCTTCACCTGGTTTTGTTGCAGTTCAGTTTCGTCAAATAAGGGAAAACACCATCCTTGGCTAATTTGGAGAAGCCAGTCTTTTATAATCTTTCACTTGTTAGAAACGATCCTGGATGAAGAGATCAGAGTGGCTAAAATAAGTTTTAAAAGCCGGCTTTCAGGAATAACTTGCATTGTCAGGCAGTAAAGGAGTCCCCCGCTAGCGCATTTTACAAGTAAATCCTCTCCTCTCCCCACAGTGCCCACTGTAATATCTACCTATATCACTATTATTGTTTTCCTGACAATTTCTCTAGCTCTCCAAAAAGAGAATTTAAAAGTCTTGCTGTTCCTCTGAGAGTTCGTCCTTTGAAGCCCATTAAATCTTCCTCTGCTATGTACACCTCCGAGACAATAAACTGCTACACCATGATTAATCAGCTCGGATCCAGATATATTTGTGAGGTGGAGATGCTCTGAGAATGATTGAAGAAGTTGAAGGCTATTAGAGCAAACAAGAAAAGAAAGAGAAAAATGAAAGCCCCCGTGCACTAATTGGAAGACAGGGAAAAAAAACAACAAACAAATAAACAAAAAACAGGATTTAAAATAAAAATAACCTCTTCCTACTACTTGCAGAATGATGCCACTGAACATCATGCTGCTCTGAGGAAGAGGGACAGAACAGTACAGGACAATGATGAGTCTCATGGGGGAAGACACTTGGACACTACAGTGATACAGTGATGAACACTGTATGGAAAGGGAAGGGAAGGGAAGGGAAGGGAAGGGAAGGGAAGGGAAGGGAAGGGAAGGGAAGGGAAGGGAAGGGAAGGGAAGGGAAGGGAAGGGAAGGGAAGGGAAGGGAAGGGAAGGGAAGGGAAGGGAAGGGAAGGGAAGGGAAGGGAAGGGAAGGGAAGGGAAGGGAAGGGAAGAGAAGGGAAGGGAAGAGAAGGGAAGGGAAGATGGCCTGTAAGGAAATGGAAAATATCTAGATAAAAAAGGATAAGAGAAAAGGATATGATAAAATTCTGGTACTTAAAATGAAGAGTGAAAAATAGCTGTAAAGATTAGATTCCTCTCCTCCTTTTACATAAAGACCTTGGTTTAATTTTGCCTTGCTTTTAAATAACCTGGGTTAAAACCAATATAATCCTAATTGACTTTGAAATTGCATTTTCCAAGCAAACACCACTGTAGTAACAGCTGCTTTTAGAAAATGTATGTGCCTGCAGTGGCATGTACCTGCTATGCAGCTCTAGTGGCAACGATCTAACAAGAAAGCCACCGTGGAGTGAGAGCAGATGGTAAGACAGAAATAGAGAGTTTCTGCCATTTCTTTTTAAATAAAGAACAACCTGGGGGGTGAGGGAGGGCAGAGGAAAAAAAAATAAGAAAAGGAGAAGTGCGGAGGAAAAAAAAAAAAAGAAAACGAGAGCAAAGCATATGCAACTTGAAATTAATGTAAGACATAATGATCTGCACACAATTAAAACGTTCCCTAGCATGGACTTCAAAGGCATACTCTGCTTTTTGCAGTTTGCATGTGTCTGTTAGCACGGGTTTCTTCATTCAGTGACTGTTCATCAGTTTGACTCTTCAGGCGACATCCTATGGCTTTAGTACCCGATATCTGAAATGAGAAAACACTACATCTTGCTTTTAATTTGTAAGGTTCCTCACATCCTGCTTCCCCTGTTAGGCAGTTTTCACACTCAAGTTTCACTCCCACAAGAGGTGCTGCTGTAAAAGGATTTAAAATGTTTCCTATACAACCACGGCCTGAATATATATCATCCCTCACACACCAGCAGTGATACGGTGTTGCCCCATAAAGGAATGCAGCCCACGTAGGACCAAAAAGCCCAGAATGAATTCAAAAGTCAAAGACAAACCTCCTCTGAGGTGTCATGACCTTATCTTCTTAAATCTTGTTGGTTTGCATTCTCTTGAGGGAGAGGACACCCCTGACCACATCCTCTTGTTTTTATAGTTACTTTTTAAAGTGTCCAGCGACCACTGGGCCCCGAGGAATCCCAACTACAACCAAAAACACACCACAACTGCCGTCCGTGTGAGCATAGCGAGGACGACTCACCGAGGCATCTGGCACAGCACCAGCATGATTCGTCTTGTTTGGTGAACTCCACAAAGGACTCGGGTGTCTCTCGGCCACAGAGTCACGTCCGAAAATAAGATCAAATTAAAAGGTTCAGGGCTGACGCCAACCTGTGCCAAAGTGATAGTCAAACTACTCCAGCTACCTGCAATCACCTTAAAATACTACAAAATAAAGGAGACAAAATGCAGGCAAGCTACATCCTAATCTCCATCACTTTCCCCACTTCCTTTATTTAAGCAATAAATTCCTTAAGTTGCTACTGGAATCCTTTCTCCGGGCACCAAAACTAATTGATCCCTCTGCAAATGGGTAGTGCTGTTCCAGAGGAATTGCAAATATGGTGCTTGTCAGCTCATTTGATAGCACTTGATATATATGGCAAAGCCTCTCGACTTTGTGATCAAAGTTGCACCGACACTTAGCCAAATGAAAGCCCACTTAGAAGTACAGGGGGAATATGTCCAAGGTTCTGAGCAAGAATATGAAAATTATTCTGATTTTATTAATTCTCCAAGTTGGCACTCAGTCGAACATCTTTCACAGATACCTTCCCATCACACATTATAAAGATGCCTCTTCTTTGCTTTCACCTTCCCCTCAACAACAGCCTTCCTGGCAGAAAACAGAGTGTAAAACATGAATCCCAACACACAGTGAATGCAAATCAGGAAAAAGGCATTGTCCCTGCTGGCCATCATGTCACAACTTCCAAGAAGTCCCAGGAACAACATCATTTTGAGGCCAAAAATTGTTAAATGATTAAAACTCAACCAGATGCACCGTGCAGCAGAAGCAGCCTCTGCGGAAATTTCACGAAGGTTATCCTTTGAAAATGCTAATCAAAAGAAAAATGATTCGCTTTGGTACCAGCCAATCTTTAAAATAACAAAGAGCTTGCTCATTTGGGTTGCAAGACTATTTGTGTAAAGACAGGAAGAACATAGGTTTAGCATAATGATGAGGTCACATTGTTAGAAGTGAGCCCCGATGAACACGTCCCGAGGGGCCACCACCATACAGCAAAGGAAATAACCACCATGGTTATTTCCATTGCTGGACTGCAGGGATTATTTTTTACTCTGCAAACGGCACTCATCACTTCTCATCAGTCAAAAATAAGGTGCGTTTTCACAGTTGAGCAGTATGTGGCTTTTGCTTTGCAGAGTCCATACCCCTCTCTAAAACCCACTGAATTATAGGTACTGACAGGCAGTACACGAGATACATGTACATTATTTCAACTAAATGTTGTTGGTTGGGACATCCAAGAATCTAGATGAGAAAAAAAATCCAAAACAGAGAAAACATTATCCTTGTTTTCTAGTAGTTCAGCAAGAACTTCCCAACTTTCTGTATGTTTGTCATTTGTAAAGCTGCCACCAATGACTGGAAGGGAAAGAAAACCCAAAGAAAGAAAACTGACGCATCAGAGCCTGACCAACATTCAGAAGTTGCTGTGGAAAGCATGGGTTTGTGATTTGTTAGGATGTGCCTACAGAGGCACAAAACAGTCACAGCCTAACTTCACTCATTGCCTAAGAAGGCAAAGCAGGTTTAAGTGCAAACCTATTAAAATATGAAAAAGTACTAGTGCACAAAAAAGTATTGCTGGGAGAACGCAGTCCTCATAAATACATCTCTGCAGAGGTGAAGCAGTGTCAGCTCAAGTTGCAGGTTGTCCTGATCTCCATTCTTGGAGATATTCAAAACTTGTCTCAACAGAACCTGAACAACTTGCTTTGAGCAGCAGCTTAAACTAGAGACCTCCAGAGGCCCCTTCCCATCCACATGAACTTGTGACTCTCTTAAGACAGCTTGGAGCACAGGCAGAACTGATTGCAAGCACCTGCACTTCTGCAGATACCCCTGTTGTACAGCAGAAGAGACCTAGAGAAGAAGGTGCCATTTGAAACAAGAAAACACTCATTAATTAACCCTTCTGATGCCACTTGAGCAAGGTAGGCATTAGCTGCACTTCACAGTTCAGGGAACTGAGTCACAGAGGGATTGCTAATGTACCCAGACCCACACAGTAAATCAATGGACGGCCTCAGGTCCCAGGGTGTTTCAGTCAGTGACCTTGCCCTCACTTTGTTATTCCACGACATTTCTCAGAAGAATCGGGGATTATCAGAATATGCCAGTTAAACAGAAAGTGGTTCCTATTTTGACCTCACTCATAAGAGTTCTTTGAAGTGATTAATTTGTTTGTGCATTGTAATTTCATTTACACACAGTTCAAAGGTGGAACCTTCTCCTCTTCTATGGAAGCAATTAGAGCCTGTGCTTTTTCCCAATTAAGTGACCCCCTGTCTTCTTCTAAGGGGTTGTAAACCAGAATTAAGATGATTCTGGGGAAAAAAAATAAATCTATAATAGTAATTCGTGCTAGTTGGCCCCTGATGAGGCACTGAATTCAGATGATGAAGTGAATTCTTCTATCAAAGGATCTTATTCAGCTGAGTTGTGGGAATATCCTTCTGTGATAAAAGCACATATTAGTCAAGAAATAGCTTTCAAGGATGGCTGCTGCCAACCAGCGTAAATCAAGGGCTGCAATTGATTAACTAATTTAAACACTAAAGACAGCTTTGGTTGCTATGGCAATAAAAGAAAGGTCGAAACCCTGATGACCTTGGAGGCTCATGATCCTCTGGAGATCTCAGAAACTAAAGTCTGGAAATATATTAAAAGATATAATGCTAGCCAGATTGCTTCGTAATGGCTTGACTGTTTTGTCAGCTGGAAGGCAGACTTCGCAGCACGTTTCGCACTAGTCTCCAGTGTGCAGATAGCTCTGACTGTCTGATATCTATTCAGCTCAAAAATCAGCTGGGACATCTGAGAGCCTGAAACATTTTCTTTGAGCTACATTGTTGGCCTGTAACTCTCAAATATCAGTTCCTTTTTAAATCGAGTACTTCATTAGCAAGTTCTTATCACTAAGTTAGCTTTCTGGGTAGCTGCTCCTAAATTCATTGTACTTTTCATCCTACGTATCCCTTAGAGATTTGATTCAGAGACTTCTGATGCATAAAAAGCCAGGCTAGAAAGTGGCAGTAGTGCTGAGCCTGAACAGGAGAAAGGAACACAGCCCATGGAGTGCAGTGGACCTCCGACTTGCACCACCTGAGGATGTGGCCAGTGATGCTTCTGAACTACCCAACCAAATGTTACACCCAACTGCTGTTTAATCTCAGCTGTCCTCAGCAAAATATCATTAGCATCCCTCTCCACTTATGTTTCTTACCCTGAGAGCAGCAGGGAACTTAGAGACTCTGCCTGCATCAGGTCTGAATTCAGCTGTCGTGTTTTATTAACAGGCATCTGTGAGAAGCAAACAAAAATAAGCTGACTGTGTGACCACAACAGCCTTATTGTGTAAAGCATTTGCCAACAATGCCTCATGTTTCAATAATCGCACAGGCTGGTCAATTAGCCCTTTTTTTTGAAAACGTGCTCTTTTATTTCAAGACATAAAAAATATTCACGTCTTGTGTTTGAGGACAAAACCTGATTTCTTTTGTCAACATGGTAGGCAGCTTTTCTGAAAACAAGATCACTACTGTGCAGAAGGGTCTCACTGTTTCAAAATAAATGCCGTTTCCAAGTGAAAAGCCTCAGAACATCAAGATTATTTTATCCCACGTTGCATTCATAAAGCTTCAGATTACATTCCAATCTCACTTTCTAGAAAATATCTAAGCATGCTTTCCTCAGTTTTTAATTAAGATGTTTATCTATAATTGGCATTACATTAGCATTGTATTGTACGTTAACCAGGGTAGCATCCACACTTGTTCTACTTTAAAACCACAGCCACCAAAATTACCACTGCAGCTGCAAATTGGCAAAAATCCTGGAGCGAATAGATTCTTGAGCACTTCGTATGTCTTTAGATTAGCCATTTTGGCTTATTTGTCTGTTTATAGGGTTTAAAATATTTTATGACCTAGTCAATAAATTGGAGGTGCATTTCCTACCCACCAGGGCATTTTGCAGACTTCAGGAAACGCACAAAAATGTTGGTTTTGCTTAGACACCACAAAGGAAAGCAGGAGGAAAAGGAATCAGTCAGCTTGTTGGCTTAAGGAGGGTCATAAGTTGGAGGATCTGAGGAAAACACTTGAAGTTTTGTGTGACAATGACATTCCAGGCAGCGTCTGCTTCACCTTCATCAGGGCAGGAATAGGTCAGCAGAGAGCATCAGCTCAGCTGCAGCAGTCCCTTACTTTGCTGAATAAAAAAGCATTCAGTTGCCTGGCTTTACTTTTCCTAACAAGAGCCCACTCTGGGAAAGCTCTATGGGATATCAGGCTCATTCAAATAAAAAATATTTTAATTGCCACATATCTTTATCCTCTCTTTTTTTTTTCTGCCCTGCATCCATGAAAGCTTTTGTGACAGCTACATGCTGTTTATTTATGTGAGAGCAGATTACGGCCCACTTGGGAATGCCAGTCTTGATGCACAGAGCTCCCTCTGCACTGCTCCAGCAACAGCAGAGGGACGCATCCTTCTGCTATAAAACTGGAGGGTGCTGGGGAGGGTTTGGCCTATAAGCTTCATAGCTCTCAACATAGCCTTGGACCTTACTGCATGACATGGATATGTTATAAATCTCCACCTCTATTCACAGGAGAAAGGTGGTCACTGAAGAAATGAAGTTTTCTCTGGTATCCACCCAGATATCCACTTCTTTTCCTCCTGGAAAAGAGGATTTCTGAAGATGAACAGTAGGTGCTTTCTTCACTGTGAAAGCTGAAATTTTCACCAGGAAAAGTGCCAAACAGGAAAGTCATGGAGAGCTTGGTCCCTACACTCCCCGTCCTCTTCCAAGTTCCCAGCTGCTGTTCCTCCTCTCTTTGGCACTTCATAACCCCCAGCTGAAAAATAAAAATAGCCTCTGGGTCTTTTCTACAACATTTCTAAATCTTGTTTCCCATCAGAAGGATACATCAGTAGGATAGGGTTAACAGCCACATTCAATGGTGCAGTATGTCATCCTTGTGAGTAACTGTGTCAACAATATGGGGGATATAATGATTGAAAATATCCACAAGCCATGAGTGGACCTCATCACAGTATTGTAGTACTTAAAGGGTGGCAAAGGAGAGGGTGGAGGCTCTCTCTTCACAAACAGCCCCATGGAGAAGACAAGGGGTAATGGGTACAGGCCGCACCAAGAAAGGTTTCCTCTTGACAGAAGAATGACATTTTTTACAACACTGAGAACAACCCATCGCTGGAACAACCTCCCTAGGGACACAGTAGAAGACCCATCACTGGAAGCTTTCAAGATGCAATTGCACAGGGTGCTAGATAACCTCATCGAGGCTCCCTTTTCCCACAAAAGGTCAAACCTGATGATCTTTCAAGGTCCCTTCCAACCTGGGCTGATCTACGATTCTATGAACTGCCTCTCCTTAGCATTCACACTCCTCTGCTTTTCCCCACCCATACTTCTTTCTTTCTCTTGCCTTCATTCTCCTCCCAACACCAGATGACATCGCACTACACCACCCCGGGGGCCATGTGCTCCCCTCTTGGCAATAACGCTCCTGGGTTTCCCTCCGTGGTTACATGGCACATGCCCAAGGTTTACAACGGAGGAATGTTAATAGGAAAACCTTATTGAACCAGGCAGACGTTTAGCAGATTTTCCACTCCAGGCTGACAGAGCACGGGCCGTCGATGGGGGCTCATCAATCGCTGGGCTGTCTGAGCGCGGCACGGTTTATCTCCTCACACCAATTCGCCACAGCGAGCAGCAGTCGCTGCAGCAGTGCCTGTGCTAACTGGTACTTGATGTGCTCTCCCAGCCTTTTTTACAACCCTGCTCTTGTGCGCTCTGCATCTTGTGGCTGTGAAAGTGCCATAAAGGCTTTAAACAGAATGGTTTTACAAAGTAAAGGGTGAGCTTGCATACCTTTTTATAGCCTTTGTGATTTTGTTCAGTCTTTTCCTTAAAATACATTTGTCCACTGTAACTGTTAATCTGTAGGTTATTGAGCTTCATTGGTCATCACTTAATTCATTTGACCTAATATCAGATAGGCCTTTCTTTTGCACCCAGGTCCATGAGGGAGTCACCTGAAGGCCAAATCCAGCTTGCAATCCCAGCTGAGCCCATGTGCCTTCTGTGGTGGCCCCAGAGGGGACAGGCATTCACAGCCACCGCTATGCCCACGCCTGATTAAGTGCTTGAGGAAATTGGTGACCACATCTTTGTGGCCCTCCAAATAATGGCCAAATGATTTGGCCCTCCCAAACCATGATTTCACCTGAAGCACTTCAGATGATGAGAACATCTAGAGCAGTGAAAAACTGAAACGAGTTTCAGCTTACTCCTTCCTCTGGAAATACCAGCTCAACAGTGCAGAGTACTTCCACAATGTCCCAGAGCTGCCAAATCCCAGCAGCTCATGAAATTCCTGAAGCTCTGTGCTGGTCGAAACACAGTGAGCAGTGTTACCCTAGTGTTTCCAGCACGGGAAAGGGCAAGGCCCATGGGCAAGGAATGTCCAGCTCATGTCTCACACACCTTTCTCTGAGTCAATTCTATGAGGCCAAGATGGGATGGCACCCTTAGCTTGGGACCAACAAGATGTGTCCCACAGGGCAGAAGAGGAAGCACTGAGGAACACCTGGGAGCCACTTCTTAAGGTGAACTGGGGGACAAGAGAAGTGTTACAATGTAGGGAGCAGGTTGACTATTTGGCCTGGGCTCTGACTTTAATGGGGCAGCTGAGTATTTTCAAAGCATATTTCATTTTTGGCAGTTTTCTTCCCCTCTGGTTCTTTTGTATCCTGTGTGGAAAGGTTAAAAATAGCATTTATTACCATGGATCAACTGATCATTTTTATTTGGCAAACATTGTCTTCTCAGTTCCAGAAGGGAGCAATATGCATTTGTTTGCACGTGTTTAAAAGAGGCTCTCATCTGATGAAGGAAATACCAGTGCAACAAGCCTGCTTTTGTCTGGTGCATTCCCTCACTCCCACCAGCAGAACTGGCCCATGCATATTACCCTTCACTCCATAATTCTCTTACATGATTCAGTAACCCTAAGCAAAGGCAATGTGTTGTCATCCATTACCAGCGCTTTCCCACCAATGCCAAATTGTTATAATCACTCACTCACCCCAGGCAGTCCAACTCTATGTTTGATATGCAGGCTGACATTCATAGTCCTGCAACATCTGAGGGTTTTTGAGCTCCCGTTTTCAGAATATGTTTGGGCTATATATTCAGTTGACAAATAAAGTAATAATATTAAGACAAAAGTCATCTTATGCAGTCTGAGCGCAGGCCAGCTTATACAGCAGAATTTGATGTGCCTAAGATTTGATTGATGCTCACCACATAAATTCCCCTAGTAATTAACCTGCAGTAATAACTCCCAGCCATGCTTAGGAGACCACCCTCATGCCCTCCCCAACTACAGACTCATCATTTAAAGTCAAATGGCCTCGTGGCTGCTCCTGGCAGGTTGGGGGGGAATGAAAGCAGAAACATTTCTGAGAGAGCAAGAAAAGGTGGGGAGGAGGGAAATGACAAGGCAGTCAGTTCCCAGCTGATATTTTCATTTTGGAAGGATGCATTCTCTTGTTCATTTCGCTGACGTGAATTAGGTAAGTGGATGCAGTATGCAGAGGGTGGGCTGATGGGCTGATGATGAGGATGGAGGAATTCCGATCAACAAAGACAACAGAGCTCAGGAAGTCTCTAAACCTATGTTCAATTTGCCTGCAGCAGTCTAGCAGGCCTGATTCTCTATTATGCTAGAAATTGCATCCTACTGACAAACTAAAGTGAGCTTAGATCACCAGCAATAGAAGAATCCCAAAGGTATTTAAAACCAGAAGAAATGACCCTCCTGCTACCTACAGAAGACTCCCCTCCCTTTGTCCCTTTGTCCCTTTTGCTGTGTATCCTCTAGAAGCATACACAAGGAGCAGACAATAAAGGCTGTCACGCTTATGGTCCTCAGGATAAGGAGTGCATCAAGGACTTAATTGAAGTGTGCTACTCTCCTGCTACTTGTTTCCCAAAGCCTGTAGAAAGATAAGCATAAATTAGAGCAGCTCTGAAGTAGCTATCTTCATATCAGGATCTGGCAGACCTTGCAATACACTTTGGAAAACACTGGACCCCAAAATTTCCCATGGTAACTTACGCTATCTTTCACTTCCGAAGTCTTTCCCTAGTACAGAAACAGATAATTAAGCCCAGTACATTTAGTTCGTTAGTGTATGGCTGTGTATTTTGTGATTGGAAAAAAAAATAAGAAAAAATGTTTTAAAAAGTACTACAAACATACTTTAAAAGAACAAGCATGGGATTTTGTTCCATTCAGCATGCCAGTCTCCCAGGCTGTAGCAACAGGAGTGTGCACCCATATGGTTAAACCAGCAAGCAGCAGTGTGCCTGTGGAAGAACAAGAAAACCTTTCAAAATGTTTCAAGCTGACCCTCCCACAGACAAGCCTTTGGAACAGACACAGAGGGACAGAAACCCTTCCTGAATGTTAAGACCGCAAGCAGGGCTTTACTGGGTCAGATCAAAGATCCTCCTAGTTCCCTATCTGGCCATCTGAAGAAGAACAGAGCCAGCATGTACAGACATTTCCCCAGATACTCCTCCAGGCTTGCAGGCTTTGCAGCTCAAGGACTTTGCCAGCCAAAGGCAATTTCCTTAAACTCAACAGCCCGTGTAGAATTTTTCTGCTATGAATTACTGTTTCATAAGAGGCAGTTCAGCATTTCCACCAACTGCTATGAACATTACTTACTACCTGTGTGAAGAAATAACTTCTTTTGTTTGTTTTCAGCTTGCTACTTGCTAATCTTCTTTGATGCCCTTTAGTTTTTAAAATGGATGGGAGGGTCTGCTGTTCACTGTTCCTTATAACTCATAAGCCCATGCCATAACCTTTTCAGTAACCTCTTTTCCAAGCTGAATAGTCCTACCTAGTTAGCCTTTCCTTATGTAAAAGCTAGTCTGCAGCTTTTAGCAAATGTTACCATTTTTATTACAGTTCTCTCATTACCTCTATGGTGCAGTTGACCTGTTTCTCCTCCAGACACCAACCACCAAGCTCACATCCCCTCCATCCATATCTACCATGCAGGCACATTTATCACATATTATATTTGTCCTATGCCAATCTTATGTTTCAGATGTTTTCAGAACCAAGTAACAACGTGATAGCTTCTGTGGCATCTTTTCTCTCTCTCTGCCCCCAAGATCTACTCAGCTGTAAAGAGATTTCCATTCTGCACACACACTGTCCTCTCTCCCCTTCAATTCATTTACGTGGAGTCACCAAGGCAATTGTCCTTACGAATGTGTGAGTGTCTGCTGAAGCTGTCCCACTGCATTATGGAGGATCAGGGATTAATGAAAAGAGAAAGTGCAATAAAACAGCACAGATAGCATATAAAAGGGGAATATTGACAATGGAGGTGAAGTTAAAGTATTTTATAACAATGTTCTTTCTATGCTTGGAATTGACCATCACCTAATTTTGAACAAAGCTTTTGTCGAACAGCTTAGTTCAACTTTCTTTTTGCTGTTGTTCAATTTTCTTTTTGCTGTTTGTGATATTTATGCTAGCGTATGCCATAGTGCTGGCTTTCAATAACAGGGATAAAGGCCAGTTATTGCTGTGACTATGTAAAGAGATTTGGGGGCCCTGGGGTTTGCTAGGGTTTTTATATCTAATTGTGCTCACCTTGAGAGGGAGAGTTACATTGCCACTCCACTTCTCTGCAGTTGGGATTTTTTACTTGAGAGCAGGAGCAAGCTCTTTTGTGGGGCTGAATGTACAAGAAGGCTAATGAAAGCAAAATCATTTGATCAGAAAACTGATGTTCTAATGAACGCAAATTTGGGCATTGTAAGCAATGTGGATTCCACCTTGATAAATCACCCACCTCCTTTCTCATTGATTTAGTGCAGTAATAAAACACAATAGGCTCCTTTTTTTTTTCCCTCCCCTCATTGGGCTGTAATGATTTACAATTGCTTTTTTATTTCCTTTCACACAGTGCCCTGGAGCTGCCTCCAACCTTCTCCCTATAAGCGCAAAGAATCCGGATCCTTTGTTCCTGGGGAATAATGCAATATTCATCCCCTGCCAGCAGGCTGGCTGGTGGGAGGCAGCCCAGACATGAGCCAGCCGCTGCCTTCCCTCCTCGCTTTGAAGACAGGCCTCCTCACCTGTGTGACAGGCAGTCTGCACCGTGCGCCATGTGACGGGGAATAAAATCTCCCCTGCCTCAAAGAGACTGCCCTCCCTTCTTCCACTGAGACACCAGGAGGTACTGGGAAGTGCCCTGAGAGCACTAATAAGTTGCCGTGCTGTTATTAATTCATTAGCTGGAGTGAGGAACTGATGGTGGATGGGCACGGGCGTCTGGAAGCCGCTTTTCTTTGCAGCGGCTGAGGGAAAGGCAGCGTGCTCCCCAGGAGACTCTTTGGAGATCTAAGCCTAGCAATGACCTCCTGCTGCTGTGGATTCACAGCACCACGGCTGGTAAGGGACCACAGATCAAACCCGCTGATGGCTTTGGAGCTTGGTTTCTGGTGGGAACTCCGTCTGGAAGTTAGCAGCAAGCTCTGACACGAGTGCTGAAAGGTAGCAGTGAAGCTCTTCTCCCTCCTTTTCACGTGCACCTGTGCAAGCCTCACTTTTAAGACGTCTCCACGGAATCTCTTTAAGCACAAAACAGAGCAAGGTCTTGACTGTTGCATCTATTAGACAGGGCGGAATAAATGACTACCTTCATTTATACCAGTCCTTCTTCCTACTTCTCCATCTTGTCATTGAAGTCAACAAATCTATCACTGTTAGAAAACGAAGGGTAACAGCATCATGCATTTAAATCCGTATTTCACACCCAAATGAAGAAACTTGACTTTGCAGTAGGGTCAAGAATCAGTGAGGGGGCTAAGCAGAGTCCCCAGCTCTGAATATGAAATAGTTTTGATTTGGGTTTGAGAAAATGCCAGATTTTGGATTAAAGGTGCCATTATGTTTGAGTCCATAAACTCTTCAGATGCAATACTTTCACTGGCAAGCAGAATGGATCCAATGGAAGACCGCATGTGTCCACCCGCACACTTTGCCTTCCCCTGTATTTAAAGCCTGATACACTGTTCCACTTCTAAGTAATAGCTGTAAAATCTCAAAAGCAGACTCAAGAAAGGAAAACCCTGCACTTCTACAGAAGGGAACACCATATTTAGCTCTCAAATGACTGAGTTTGGAATTGTTCCGTAACGTTGAATTTGCAGTGTTGAAAACAAGTTAATCTACGAACAAAAGACAAGGCTACAGGAAAGCAAGTCATCCCTGTGCTGTTACTAACGATAAATGTGTGTGCTCTCAGCCTTGGCAATACAATGCACTCTCCCCAGATGAGTAATATGCTCAAACAACCAGCCCCGGAGACAGAAAATGGGACAATTTATTCCATCTTTATTTAATGGTCAGCAAACAACATACTATAATTAAAACAGGTTGTATCTTCCATGGCATGCCCAAGGATTTTAAGCACATGGGCCTTCCATGGATACACTGGAAAGCAAGAGGGAGATTTCTCAGTAAGCTCTTTTCAAAAACTAACATTTTAAAAATGAATTAAAACTCATGTACATAGAGTGAGACTGCAGCTTGGACCACACACTCTTGCAAGGGAATAAGAAACTCCTCCAGCCATTATTTCCTTCCTATGGCTAATGTAGGCACAAAATAAAAGATATCCACTCCCTTTACAGGGCTGGTAGGCAGCCAACGATGGAACAGGTGAAGCCCTCAAGCCTACTGGCCAGTAACATGAGATGCTTTACTGCTAGTTCATGGCAGCAGCAATTGCTTCCCAGGTGCACAAGTAGAATAATTGCTCCTGCTGGGGGATGCTGCTGGAAGCCACAGGCACATGCTCACAACACCACAGATGATATCCAGCACAAGGGTAGCACAAAGAAGGGAGATGCAAGACCACGAGTCCTCCTCAACACTAGCTTTTGCGGTCTGTGCCTCCTTTGGAAATTGTTCCTTTATTTCATTGCATAACCACTTAAAAAGCACCTTCTTTCAAGGATGATTTGATCTATTTTCCTTTTTTTTTTTTTTTTCCAGCCACTAAAACAAAAACAGGGGTGGGTTATTGGTTAGCACTGGCTGCACTGGTTTCATACTTGTTTTTTGTACTCTGCTCCCCACCACTCACACAAGGAGAGACGCACAATGAGCCTTCCTGTAGACAGCTCCAGACTTGGTCATAAAGGCTGGGAGAGGATGTCCACATGTGGTCTTTGTGTGTAACACAAGCAAGAGACCATCACACATGTTGTTAACTGAAGTTAACCACAACTGTCTCAAACTGAACTTTAAGAGCAATTCAGGTGCCCAGGCAAACACATCTAGTGCCATTTTAGACATCCTTGCAGACAGAAGATATCTGCACAGGCCTGGCAGGTACGACGAAGGACTTACCCTCCGGAGTGTCTAGAGACCCAGCGTGCTCTAAGGCTCACGATGGGCAGCAGGCACCTCTGCTTTGGCACCTAAATGGGTTCATTCATCTAAGTTTCTTCACCTACGTAGTCAACGGATAGAGGCAGGCACCTCTGGAAGGTGATTATCCCATGCTGGGAGATACATATCTTAAACACCAGTTTTGGCACTGGCAGCACACAATTTTTTCATCCCCTCTTTCCTCCCCATACTCTACTGCTCCTCAGAGGTGTTGGCGCAAACATTTTGAGAGGGAATCCCGTGAAACAGATGACAGAATTTGTCCAGCTGAAAAAACATGCATCTGAGGGAGGGGGAGAGAGAGAAAGAGAAAGAGAAAGAGAAAGAGAAAGAGAAAGAGAAAGAGAAAGAGAAAGAGAGACAGTTTGTCCTGCCAAGAGTGCTACTTTAAAGTATTTATTTTATATGTATTTCATCTATTTAAAATACAAATTCAAGGACATGTCATTTTACAGTAGGTATTTGACCCTTAGGGAGCCGAAGCCACCTGAGGCAAAGCTGTCCCTCTTGTCAAGGAGCTTCCCTCATGTAGACTCTTTGGACTCTACCACCACTGCTTTGCCACTCACAGGGAGGGCTTTACTGTTACACAGAAGAAAAAGGCATGCACATCTATTCCTGTGGCAGCAGTGGGAGCAGAGGCTCTCCAAGCCATTTGGGTGGTTGCTCTGGACTTTTGGATTTCCAAAATCATTTGTCACCTCAGCACCAAACTGTGGCACTTGGGCTATATTTCTATTTATCAATGAAAACCTGTGCTTCCCCCCAGTTATTCCTCAGAAATCACAATTCCCTTCACTCCAAGTAGGCTGAGGCAGGCTGACCGTTTCACCTTGAGTTTACCTGCTTTCCTTCCTAACAGTATACACTTCTTCTCCTATTCTGTAAGAGGTCACTGAAAATATGTATAAGCAGGGTGACCAGGACCTATCATTTTACTGTAAACTAATGAAATTACATCAGCAGATACTGACAGACTTGGAACTTTTTCAAGAACGTTTCATTAGTCTTTGATAAAATGCAAATGATTTTATTAACCTGCTGTGCTACAGCTCACAGTGCTTAAGGGTTGTTTCCCTGTGCAGGCTAATGATGGGAGAAGAAAATCAGATTTTTCACAAAAATATTTTCCATAGAAAGTTTTCAGACAAAACACCTATTGGCACATTATAGCAGTCAAGAATGTACATGAAACCTTGATTCCATTTATATAAATGGGAGTGTTGCCAGAGACCTGGGCAGAAAAGAGGGGATAGGAAAATTCCACTCAACCGCTCCTTCCCCCAGAATTCGCTGATTCATCATTTTAAAATCTTTCATATAGGTAAAGTTTTGGAAAAGTTCAAGGAGCCCTGCACAGTAGTGCAAGATTGGTTTTGTTTCGGTTTGTTTGGGTTTTTTTTTGGTCACCAGCTCCTCTGCAGTCTGCCATGGGAAAGGTCAGGAGATAAGTATCCTCTAGGCTTCCAGCATCAACAATAAAAATACATGGAGAGGAGTTAAACATATTATTTTGATTGTTGGGGGTGGTTGAACACAGAAAGTCTATTCTAGAAATAGCCAGGATTTGTGAAAGCAAAGAAAACTAGCATTAATATATATATATATATATGTAAAGGATATAGGTATTTCTATATAAATATATATTTTATATATATATATATATTAATCTTTTTTTTTCCTCCTGCCAGTGGAAACCAGATACTTTTGGGGGTTGGCAGTTTTTGATGTTAGCATGTATGCAACATTTTCAGCACTGGTACAGAATGACTCGTCCTTCAGAGTTCCACAAAACCTGAAAAGGGACCCCGTGTTTATCTCCTCTGACTTCCTGTTTACTGCAAGTTTTCTGTTCCACTCAGATGCAGCAGCACAGCAACAAAGACACTTCAGAAAATAACTATATTGAGAGAAGAATCCTGTAGCAAAGTTCAAATCTCCTCTAAAGATTAAGCACAAGACTTTAGCACTGGGCTACCACCAATTTACAGAGAAAGCATACCTAATCACACTAATGATGTTTTTGATTCTGTTTTTTTACACAACATTCAACAGAAGAAAAAAAAAATAAGTGTTTGGTATCACAAGCATATTTCCCAGCCCAGCACGGTAGATGCCTAAGTTACTGATGTCTCCATCTCTCCACATATAATCTGGAAGCTATGCAGTACTATTAGTCTGGCACAGTGCTCAAACTAATTATGTACAGAGACATGGCAGTTTTGCAGTTTTCAAGTACGGATGGAGAATCTTCGGTTGGCTCAAGGCTGCACCTTGTAACCTTTCTGCACATTGGTAAGACACTTAGAAAAAGTGGAAAGTGTTGCAACATGTACAAATAGCAGAGAAGAATATAAGTTTGAATGCCTCCACATCCTGCAAAAACTTAAAAGCAAATATCTTACCTGGCACGGGTTTGCATTTTTCAGTGAAATGCTCATAGGAACAACAGACTGGACCTATTTTCCAGGAGCCTAAAGAACAGGCCAGCAGTTTCATATTTGTCTTGGTGCTTTTAAACCAGTAAAGCCTCCTCCTTTATGTTCTTCCTCCAGCCACACACTGATTTTCTCATTTCCTGAAAGCCAGATGAATTCAAGTTTTTATTACACTTGTTGGGTTGCAGCAGTCTGATTTCTACAGAAGAGGCTGATTCCCACCCACACAGAAAGGGAGAATACGCACAAATAAGTGGCTGTGGTTGGTACACACTACGAGCAGCCTCATCTTACTTCCATTTGGATTTCTTCATCTGATCTGCTCACCTAGTCTTCCTTCATAGTCCGCTGAGAGAAACAGAAGTTTCTGAGGCAAAGCAAGACATTTAAAATTGGCCAGATGAATCACAGCCCAGAAGTGCCCATTTCCTCCCTTTGAGTATGAAGAGTGTCTAGATAATTATTTCAGACACCAACATTATGCTGTAAGCATTCCAAGATAAGGTGATGGGTCCCAGTCTAATATTTTAGCCCTATATTTTTCTAACTTACAGTGCTTCTAGGGCCAGCAGTTATCAGTTTGACTCCTGATCAGTTTAACTCATGTATATTAAATACATGATATTAGATATTATTAATATCTGATTTTAGATATACTGGTCACAAGAAAGGAAGCCTCTGAGTAGGTTTATATTATCAGACAACAACACATGGGTCAAAATCTAATATGCCTAATATTTGGCAAAAAAAGCAAAAGGAAGTGTGGATATGACCTCTACAGACAGAGAAGGGTCCCTCCTCTTGGATCCCTCCTTTGCTGTGACTTGGTGCATTCACAGCCCCTCTAAGGAGGTCCTGCTTTGGGGAAACACCCTGAAGATCAGCAAGTCTTGAAGGTGGTATGGAAAGGCTAGGTTCTGGGTCCTGTTCTCTCCTGGTATGTACAACATCTGAGCAGCTGAGGACGCAGAGGAATTTATGTGGCTCTTTGGTGTTATCTGAAAGTAGCCATTCATACAACTTAGCAAGATCTTCCAGAGCAACCCTTTCAAAACTGTCAAAGCCTGGAAACTTTTCCTTTTGAAAGACCTTTTGAAAGAATCTTTAGAAAGTGTCATCCACAGACTTTAATTTCTCAGTCACGTGGTATATCCGTTTGCAACAACATCTACTGCAGTGCCTTAAGTGCTATCAATAAATAATGGATGACTCACCCATAGCGTTCATTCTTTTTAAATAAGTGAAGAGGCTCTGAGAATACCAAATTACCACATCATTTGTGATGTCCTAATGGAGTCGCCACTTAAATCAGTTAGAGACAGGAAGTCAGAAAAGTGCAGTGATCAGCTGAGGTTTCCAAGCACAACATTAACATCAAAAAACCGGGCCCAGGACTGAATTGATTTTAACATATCATGAAAGACTTTCCTTGAGCCTTCTGAGGCGGCAATATCCAACCCTTCACAACGGTTGCATTCTGGACCTCAAGGAGCACTGATATTTAGCAGCTTACAGTGAAGCTCATCTTGCCAAACCTCAGCCATCTGAGTTAGCCATTTAGTCTGAGCAGCATCACGACCGCACCTACAAACAATGATGTGAAATAGGTACCTGGAGTGAACAAAATTACTCCCAGCTATAGAAAGGTTGCTCAAAACGATGCTGACTGCAGCAGCAAGAAATGTTTAGAAAATTTCCGTTCCATAACACCTTCAGTAAAGTGTTCACGCTGTTGTGATCCGGTCTGCCACCTTCTCAGTTAAGCTATTACAACCAGCCTGCAAATCCTACCGCTGATCTGGCTGACATATAAAAGCCTTTGTGGGGGACAGTTCCTAATCAGGGAACCACAGAGTTGCTGAAGTTGGAAAGCACATCTTGAGAACCTTTCATAGAACACAGAATCATTAAGGATGGAAAAGACTTCCAAGATCATCTGGTCCAACCATCACCCTACTACCAATGTCACCCACTAAACCATGTCCCTAAGCACCACGTCCAACCTTTCCTTGAACACCCCCAGGGACGGTGACTCCACCACTTCCCTGGGCAACCTGTTCTAATGCCTGACTGCTCTTTCTGAGAAGAAATTTTTCCTAACTAAATGTTTTTTCCAAACTAAAATTTGCTATTTTTTTCCCTTAGTCCAACCTCTCTGTTCAAGCAGGACCATCTAGAGCAGGTTGCCCAGAACCATGCCCATTCAAAGTTTTGAATATCTGGGCATGGTCCTGGACAACCTGCTCTAAAGCACAACATAAAGCACAACACAGAATCTATGATCTATGATTCTGTGATTGTATAAACTTTACCTCTTGCCCAGTGACTATGTAGTGGGTTTCATGAGTCATTTTGCATCTGAGGAAACGCGCACTACTACCGAGTGGTTTGGCCCAACCTCCTTCTCAGTCTGTTCCCTCACCACCAGTGCTACCATTCTGGTAGGTATAACAACAAAAGCAAGGACATGATGTGGCTAAAAAAGTTATTATTGGTATCGTCCATTTTCTGCTCTTCCCTGCCAAGTTCATCATGCAAGTACAGGAGCATCATGCTGACAGAGAGAGGACAGAAACACATGGCTGCGCAGGGAAGGGAGGAGTAGACCACTCCTGTCAGAGAGGAGGAGGGAAGATGACTGAGACCTTCACCTCTCAGTGCTAATTAGCCATTAAATCAACTCAGCTGCCTGTGAAACCATATCCTTAATTTCTGGAAGAGTCTCTTGTGAGGTTAAAAAAAAGCTGAATATATTCATTTTCCTTCTTCTAGCATGGTCCCAGCAACAGCTGTACCAGCGTATGCAAAGAGACATGAATTGCAAATTTGGGAGTGGCAGCTACTTAAACCAGCTTTGCCACTGAAACAAGAATTACAGTAAATGAAACACTTAAACACGCTTTTTTAGGATGGAATGAACTGCCCTTTGGAGGTTCTTTTCCTCTACAGTGACTAAAGGCATAGCCTAGATAACTAACTTGGATTAGGCAACTGGCAGGTAGACAGCTACAGGCAGCTGAGATGAATCCAACTCCCGTGGTCATACCTTGCTGGTAAGAAAGCTTGGCCTTCAAATACTTTTGCAGTTCACACATTTCACATGGAGAGCCAAAATGCCCTGTCCCTTAGCAACCACTAGAGACCATTTATTTTAACTTGCTAAAGCTTTTGACCAAGTCCCTCACTAGAGACTGTTATGAAAAATGAGTAGTCACAGGATGGGAGGTAACATTTTGTCATGCATTGGAAAGTGGCTAAGAGACTGAGATCAAAGAACGAAAATAGTCAGCTTAGTTTTACTGTGGCAAAAGATTAACAGCAGGATGCCCACAAATTCCACACTATAACTGTTGGTTAATGTATTTATTAATGATACAGAGGCAAGAGCAACAGTTAGGACTGACAGAATTATTCATGCTTAACCTTTCAGCAGCAATCAAGATTTGAGAAGGAAAAACATTTTTGTCATATGTGTGCTCTCTGTTGATACAGTTTTGAAAGAGATTTTCCCATTAGCAACCTGAACTTTTCTGGAGCATCCAGAACTTCTTTTTCAGATACATCGACCATCACTGGTGAGAGGATATTAGATTCACCTTACGGACAGCATCAGAACAAACAGTTGTCTGCTCCCCTGTAACCTCCAAGTGAGACATTAGACAAAGACGTAAGACTTTGGCATGGGGAAACTACCAACAAACACTCCACAGGCTCAAAACTCAATTCCAACTAGTATATCTGATTTAATGAAGTATCATTAAATGAGGCACCATTATGAGGTCTCCTTTGAAAGCCAAATTTCTTTGCCTTTATTTTGGTTGCCTTCTAATCTAGGTTATTGCTATCCAAGCCATTCACTACCAGCCTCTTCTTTTTTCTCTTAGTGTCCCATAACGTTTCTCTGATCTGGGGGAAATAATTATATTAATAATAGCATTCATAGCCTGGGCTAGTCTCCAAAGCTCATAACAGGCCTGGGACCCCAGGAATGCATTTTTTACAGATGAAATAGCTTGATGCAAGGACAAACTCACATGCAATGCCTGCAGCTGCAGGACCATCACAACAATCCAATGGCCAGTCTATCGTGGAAAAATGGCAAAGTAATAACATAGAGAATGTTTTCCCCGTTAATGTGGTTGGACACCTCTACAGCATTTCTTCCAGAAGCAAAGACAAAAGCTGCAGAGTTGCCTATAGGGTATGATTAATCCTACATGATATTAAACCACAGGTGTAACAAAGTTGTCCCAGAACAAGAAATTGCAAGGCTTTACAAAATACAGTCTGCAGGTGGCTACATGAAACCTTTGCGCTAAAATGATAGGGCTTTGCCATCTGAAATGCATAAGCCTATACAAAATCTAACTACCTGCTGTAAATTGAAGTACTATAAAAATAAAATTGAACAATTACCTTTTGTGGGCAGTGTAGATTGAGCTATATATCAGCTTTAACACGACTCCAAAGCAGTAAAGTCCCACCAAACGTGGCTGAAAGGGCTCCAGCCATGCCCTATTTAAACTTAGGGCTGGGGGTGCAGATGGAGTTCAGGAGACAGAATTATCAGAGGGAGCATGGCAGTGGCAGGGAAAGCCATTGTGTCACCACATCTATTCAAAATCTTGAAATGACCGGAGGAGCACAAAATAAAAAAAAAGAAAAAAAAAAAAAAAAGGCAGAGAAGCTACAAACGATGAGACCCAATTCTGCTCTCAGATACGTGCACAAGACTCCTACAGATTTCAGTGTTCTGGATGAAGGGAAATGAAGGTGTTCATGCCTATAATAGCTCTTCTTTCTTTTAATCCTTCCTTTGACATCTCTCCTTAAGCAAAACTGGCACTTGACAAAATGATTCTTCTTGGGAACAATAACAGGGCTTTAAAGATAGTTCTCTATTGTTAGCCAGTTATCCACTAATTCAGAAGGTGCCTCAGGTTGTTCTTTATCCTGGTTTGTAAATTATACTGATGATCTTGCTGAAGTAGTAGCAGTTGTCGAAAGGAGTGGAGTTTTGGGGCGTAGGATTTCTGTTTTTGGGCTGCGGGACATTCTCTGCAGCTCTCAAGTAGCAGAGTAAGAGTATTTCGTCACTGCAGGGGCACGCATCTTCCAAGGTAATGATGTTAGACACAATCTTGTCCAATCTTGCTACAGAGAGAGATGTTCAGTGCACATCTAACAGACAGGTAGGCATACCCTGACCTCCACTACTTGTGTTATGAGCTGAGCAGCCTACTGTCTGCTCTGGTCTGGAAGCCTTTATAGCCACATTACTGAAGTAACGTGCTAAAGCTAAATCTTCTTGCAGGTCTTTCAGATAATATGCTGAGAAAGAAGACACGCTTAACCCAAACACAACCTGGCGCTAGGGCAGCTTTACAGACACTGAAGGCATGCTGCTATCCTGCATTTGATGAAATCAGAGTGAAGGCACAAGACCTCCCATCAGCCTGATCTCCTTTACATCAAAGTGCTTCCTACCCACTGAAATCTGATGAGAGAGAACTAGCCTGAGGAAGGCTTACTCATAGGAGTAAAGCTTGGCTGAACCAGACCTTGGGAAGCCAAGGTAGCAGCATCTCTATCACGTACCAGTGTGGAATAATTCCCTTGACAGTCTACCTTCAGCTGGGAAAGCCCCTGATCCCCAAAGGACTTTGTCTAAGACAACCATCACAAAATAAACACAAGCTACCACCCATTGTCAGCTGCAGGCAACTTCTGCTTCTGCCCACATGTATGGAAATATTTCCATGCCAAAGTATGCAGTAGATGTTTTTGTTATCTCTCTCTTGGCCAAAGGTAATCAAAGAAGGAAAAAAAAAATCAATGTATGCATGTTACCACTTATCATCAGTTATATCCCTCACGGCACCTAAAATTCCTATCCCTCCCCAGCCTTTCGGCTGTTCTGGATTAGGCTGAACTGGAAACATGCTTTCCTGTCCTCAGAAATTCCTGGGATTTCAAAAATGTTTCCTGTTCTCCTTTAGAATGATCTCAGTAATGTTTCCTGAAATATCATGAAGTACCAACCTTAATCCTTAATCCCTCCTTGCCTAGAGTAGGCAGCAAGTAGATTAGTTAGAGAGCACATCACAAAAGAAGGGGATGCTCAATAGCCTGATAGAGAAAAATTTCTATGGGCTATATTTTCAAAGGTATTTTGGGCACTTAAAGATACAAGATTGGTTATCTCTGGTATATCTGAATAGCAGGGTAGACTACAATAGGCTAGTATCTGGCATCATGTCTGGCCTTGGGAGTTAGCTTGGAGGCTTTTGTTTGTACAGTCCTCCAAAAGATATTAAATATATTAAACAGTGGTAGATTCTACGACCTGCCCCTCAAATAATGGGCTATTTAATAAGGGTCATCTGAGGTGCTATCTTGCGTGTTATGGGTTTAGGTAGCAATTCACAGACCTATATAAATACATTCCAGTGATCGCACCCTATCACGGTTTCCTTTGAAGATACTTCTACAAGAATTAGTAGGTTTCAATACTATCGTGACTATTTAAGATTATGTTTAAATGCCTCAAGGTCAGGTCTGAACTTTTTCTCCCATGTAGGAATGTAAGACCTCAATCACACCCCAGTGACTGAATGCACTTTTTTCCCTACTTAAAAATCCATAATGTCATTAAAAATGAATACATTGTTGTTAAATAAATGCATGAAGCTCAGATTAAAGCTGTTTGTATTTCCTGCCCTCTGTCAATTATTAATATTGCCTATAATAGAGAGATTAATACCTACACAGTGGGGGATAAACATCCAGAAAACAATATAAGCTTTTTCTTCGGAAAGAGAATTATTTGCTCAGGTTTCACACCCAACGGGAAGCAATTCCGAGGCAAGGAGCCTAGTCTTGCACCAGTCAGCACACATCTGAACAGAACGAATTGCTGCTCAAAGTCTGGTCACAGCAAACTGGCAAAGGCATGGCCCGTTGGTGGATAAAACCCATGCATTAGCATCCACAGAGTCAATATGGGAGGAGACATGCATTTCTGAGTACAAGAACAAGAGTCAGAAGCTAAGCAATTAAAATTGCTTTCATGCCCCTCTGTAATTAACGTAGATCAAAGAGGACCCGAAACCATCGATTTCACCAGAAACAGGAGACAGCAAAGTTAGCACCAGCACTCGCAACTCCACAGCAGGTGCAAAAACACCTATTTCAGCCACAGGCACAAGGCTGTAATACTAACACAAAGCACCCAGAAAAAAAATACACTTTGAAAAGAAACGACAGTATTTTAACACTCCAAAGTCTATCAACATATTGACTTTGAATTAGAAAGTGCTGTTTTACAAACAAAGCTTGCATATAGGGTTTATGCTAACACAACTTTTATTTATTATTTAAGTGTGTGATGAAGGAGAAAATGATATGAGATGATCATGTTATGGGCAAAGACATTAAGTACAAAACAGAAAAAAAAGGAGGGAAACAAAGGAAAATGTGTCAAGTCATTTTAATTGCATGTTTACAAGCTGATTTTCTTTATTTGCAAGTCTCAACTGTATTGGTAACAGTATTTTGTTTCTGCAAAGCACATTACATTTAAATTCAGAGATGATGACTTTTGTGCTTGGTACCACCAAGCAAATATGTTTTGACATCCCGTTTGTTTGTCCATGAGAAACCAACTAACACAGGGTGCTTGGCAATTAAGAAGAACAAAACTTGGAAATGACCTGGAAAACAAATCAGGATGCTTTGTGTAGAACACAACCAATATGAGAGAAAGGCTAACTCCAAACAGTGGAAGCAACACGCAGTGGACTTATTTCTTTAAAGAAGAGGAAAAGAAGAAACAAGTACTTATCCACTGCATTATTCCAATTCCACAATTGTGTTTGAAAAGTGACACCTGTGTGAGCTACACTCACAGGCAATATTAAAGGTAATAAAAGTGCCACAACTATAAATCAGCAAATCTATATGGTATACATGAAGCAGAGAACAACTTGGAATTATAGAGCAGGAAAATTTCCCAGCAGGAGATAAAGGACAATAAAACTGAAACTGCTTTTGCCTATATTTGTTGCTTTTCTGCTGCTATGGTTTCCTGGTGTCACTTTATCTGTCTGCCTTTTTTGATCTGCAAGGTGAAAGTCTCATCTGCTCCATGATATTTTGTCACTGACTCCATAGAATCCTAAAACGTTGAGCTGGAAGAGACAAAAGATACAATCCAGCCCTTGTTCTGAGGCAGGATCAAACATATTTCGTATTTTGTGCTAATTCCAAGAAACTCAGGTTTGGCAAGTAAATTCTGGGCTGAACTTTTGAGTCCATTCATTCTTTATGTACAGCACTTCCAAAATGTGCTTTTTTGTTTAAATAAAAGGAATCGTAATGGATGTCAATCCTTACTGGAACCATTCCATTTCATGGATTGTTATTAGGGACTACTATTATGGAGTTGCATTAGTGCAGAATACTTCTTGTAGCAAAAGCAGCGGGCTTTGACAGGTCATGTTTCCTATCAGTCCATTGTCTGTATACACGAGGAAACAAATAATGGGTTTTATATTCAGTAAATAATATGTTGCTTGGCACATCCACAGACTTCCGTGTACAATACATTAACATCATGGCAGTAAATGATACATTGGTTAGATTAATCCTGTGCTTTGCTCCAGCATCTTGCCACAGATAATACGAATAAGCAAGACAAGAAACAAAAAAAAATGTTTAAATCCTTTAAAATTATTCCCATCTATTGGGCTTTACAAAGGAGTATGATCAATTACAAACTGAATCTTTAATATTTAGATGCCAATAGTGGTTTCCTTTTGATCAGTGAGCCTACAAATGAATTCAGATCATCTGAGAGGCTTTAGCAGCAAAGCTCCTGAAATCTCCACTGAGTGCTGCTACTGCATGTTCGCATGTACCTGATCAAAAATTACCATGAATTATTTCTGATAAGTGTTTATTAAAAGCCGGAGCATGGTAAATTGCTAAGTGTACTAGCTTAAAGCAATTTAAACAGAATATGGCTTCTTGTCACAGTGATATATTCAAGCAGCTATTCCAGATGAAGACACCCGTATTATCAGAGAGCTCCAGAATGAGAGAGCAACCAGTTGTGTCACATAACCTCTGTGCTCCTGCCTGCTGCCTGGGCTAAATTAGCATTCAGTGTGAGCCTGTCCATGCCAATGGCGGGCACTTTAACTATCAAGTGTTCAGCCACTATTTTTCCCATTAAACAGCATTTCTCTTGTGCTCAGAACAATGCCACCTACTTTTATGAAGACCTTGAAAGAGGCTTCATCAGATAAAGCACAGTGAAAGTGCAGTTAGTTCATTCTCATCTCTTGTGAGGGCTAGCAAAAGTGGCAATTTTAAGGTTGCAGTAACAGAGTCACTTCAGCCTTGTTACAAATCCAGGCTGCTCAGAATAGGTCCTCCTGCACACCCCTGGCTCTTCTTCCCTACAGTGCCACAGTTCTAGCTCCAGTGTTCATATAGCTGCATGGTGGGGCTCATCTCATCAAGTCAGGTTAATATTTTTATTTTTTTTCCACAATCTTATCTTTCAGCTGCATCACTTACCTAACCTGTATGGCAGTGCAAGTGTATGCTGATGCTGCTCAAGGGAGTTGGCAAGAACAAGCCACCTCAGGTAGGGAAGGTGGGCCAGCCACTCTTGGAGGCAGCACTGATGTCTCTGGGATGAGAGAGTCTGTATAACCACAGATTAATGTTCAAAGGGCAAAATCCCATAATGAATATAGCATTCAGCAACATACTTTCATAATTTAAGGAAACAATCATCCATCTCAAAAGAAAGTATCTACTTTTTGAATAAGGCTGTTGTACGACATGATCACCTGCAGTACTAAACTAAACTCAACACCACTGGAGTTTATTTGTAATTTCACAGTCTTATTATTACCTATATATACCATGACTGACTTCAGGATCAGCACTTTCTTCTATTAATGATTGTACAGTCACACAAATACCAAACACAACCTACTAAATAAAAGAAGGGTAGGGACTGAACTGAAGCTCTGGGCCATTGGTTTCCCCTACTCCTAAGGTAAACGCACCTCCCAGCTCTGTTTTTGCCAGATCCAAGTAGAGTTCTCCAAAATTAACCTACTCCAGATGTCTTAAGTATCAGAGATGCAGTCATTCAACACTGTTTAGCCTAAGGTCAGGGATGTCTTCCAGCCCCTCTGCCACTTAGTCAACACAGAGGCAGAAAATCCCTGCCTGGAAAAACTACAGGCTGGGGTCCCAATTACCTGAGATCCATCCCAGTGTGTGCATGGAGCCTCTCTGGAGTCCTGGGAGCCCTGTGGGGGTACTACGAGGCAGGGAATGGACCAGAACTGGGAGGCAGGACCTCAGGGCAGGCCAAGAGACACAGGGCTGTTGATCTTTGGGGATCAACAGGCTTGTTCACATTTGAAGGAAAAAGAGAAGAACGAGAGAGAAAGGAAGAGGGAAAAGTGTGAAGAAGCAGAACATGAAAAAGCAGGAAGAAAGGGTATAAGATACAGGAATGAAAGAAAAGGAAAGGCTAAAGGAGAATAAAAAGAAGGATTTGGGCCAAAACATTTATCAAGCACTCAAAGGAGAAGCAAGGCGTGACAGCATTTTGCATGAGCATAATGCAGAAATGTGGCAGGGTGGATCTGAAAAGCAGCAGTAAGATCCCAAGGAGGGTGAGCATCTGTCAGTCGGTCTCTGTCCAATTTCACGCTCCAGAGAGAGTGGGGAAGCTCAGGCCACCTCATTTTCCACCCAACCACGTCGGGCTGACACCCTGCGGCATGAAACTTTCCATGTTGTAGGCATTTACTCCTTTAGCTTGTCACCTTGTAATGAACAAGGACCACAGCTAGTCATCTGCTTATTCAAGGGAGCGCCGGGATCCTGACAGCCTGTTAAGCAAGCGGCAAAGCTAGGGAGGAGAGGAAAAGGTGTGGAAAGAAATGTGAGAGATCTCGCAGATAATGTGGAGCGGAGGCAGCTATGTAATTATAACCCTAGTTTTATTTTCACTTGACGGCACGAAAAAGGAAGGTAAGGAGAAGCTTTTAAATGAAACATGACATTCCCTTATTAAAGTCTGATTTAGACTTCAGCAGGCTTGCTGGTTTGTATACATTCCAGTGCTCCTGCAGTGTGGGTAGCCAAACAGTAGAAGTTTAATAAAATAAAATAAATTTAAATGGTAATTTCCTGAACCATGAGGGCTTGTTTTCTGAGCAAACAGTCCTTCTGGTGTTGATACCAAAGACGACAGAGCTATCCATGTTGTAAATATGAAGAGGAGTGATATGGTCTCATTTATAGACTTAAAAGTCCTGTTATGCTTCTTTGTTTCCTGAACAAACAAAACTCTTATGGAGACTGCATGGAAAAATCTCATTATTCAGACAAGTATGGGTTGCCCTTTTCGGAAAATAACTGCATTGCTGCCTGTTTGTCAAAAGCATCATAGTCCAGCATGGTCGACTGTGGCTGTACAGAGGTCCCAGTATTCGTTGCTGCAATCTGACCCAGGCAGCTTCCATTCACGTTGAGGTGGAGAAATCAGCAGTCCCTGCCGTTTCTTGGGGTGATGTTTGGTGATAAATCTGCTATGTTTTAGCCTGTGAGCCAGGGAGTCACAGGGTCTGTCAGGATCCAGAGACAGCAATCAGTAATGCCTCTCAATCATGCAGTCATCTCCCTTACGCACCATGAAGGGCTTCCCAAGCAGAGCATTTACACTAAACAGGCAGGTGGCCTTACACTTTAGACAAACTCAAAAATAACTGACCAGCCTTCATGAATGCTATTAACACCACTTTCGGACAAGGAAATGTGGGCTTCCCTACCTGAGCAGCCTGTTGCTGCAGCCACGGTTTGCCCTAACAGGTTTCAAAGCTCTTCCCTGGCTTGTATCTGCCCCCAAGGGTGGATAAATCAGAGCTGGCATCTTCTGACACAGCTTTGTCACTGGCTTATGAACATTGCCAGCAAGTGACCAGAGAGCATAACAATTATGAGCAAATATTTCCTCTAATGAAAGTAGCAGCAGCCAACAATTGAACAAATGCTGTTGGGAGGCTTTTCTGTGGAGTCCACTTTTCCGATAATGCACAGTGGGAGACTGCTTTGTTGTCGCTGAGTTCAATGGAAAATGCAAAGTTGCCATATAATTTGATATTATATGCATTTAGGGTCTGACCCAAAGCCAAGGGACATCAACGGAAGGATTATTATTGTAACTGGTAAGGATGGTGATTTGGGCTCTCCCGGACAGGTTTCCCCAAGCATAAAGCCTTACAGAAGATTATCAGTTAATTAACAACAGCACTGGAGGGATGCAACATTAAGCTTTCAAAATTACTTTTTTTAAAAACTGGGTTTTGGTTCAGGTTTGCAAGTCAGCCTCTACCTAAGGAGTGCTATGAGCATTCTTTAATCCTTATAATCCTTTCCAACTCACACACATTTCTAAGGATGCTATTCTGGTCTCTCGTCAGGGAGATTTTTGGGCTGTCTCCCAAAACTGCAACATAGCAAAGCACTGCTTTGAAAAACTCTCAGAGGTCATGAGTTTATGCTTAGGTATTTTTAAATGCTTTGTTATTCAGTGCTGCTGTGAAAAAAAAAATGCTTGATGGTTGCAAAACTGAGAACGTAAGCTTGGGTTTATAATGGTTACCTGGGGTATGGATTAAAGAACAGCTTCCTGTAGGTCCCAAGCCACCTCTCCCATTGTAACTGGCTCTGCATAGGCTCTTCATTCCATTGCAATGTCCTGAGGTTCATCAAAGTATCTGGGTCCTCGGGAACAAAACAACATACCTCAGTGTCACAACCAGGTACTGCTGTGGCAGGGCAAAATTAAACACAAGCCTGCCAGCACAAGCTTGGGACTGGGACCAGCTTTTCTTTCTGTCCAAACAGCCATGGAGAGGAGAAGGCAAGATGGTACTGCTCCAGAAGTGACTCTGCCAGTGTTCCCAGCTCCTGATCAGAAGAGCTTGATCTTTCAAAGCCAGCAGCTCTTTCAGATGTGCACTTCTGTTCACAACTGCAGAACAAGATGCATGCTACAAGAGGCAAAAGCTAATTCATCCCAGCATCATCCAAAAGCTCGTCAGAGATCTTGCATGAATAGGTACTCCTTGCTTTTTAGGTAAGGAAGACACAAGTCCACTCGTCCAGTGGGATTAGACCACAAAGTCTTTCACCATCTCCACTGGAACAAAACCTTTCCACAGAAAATGCTTTGAAAACCGGGAAGGCAAAGAATTCAGTGTGCTGAGATACGGCAGCTGTTGTACAAGCACCACCCTGATAAGAAAATGATTTAATATTGATAAGTAGTTACATCCTTTGGATACCCATATGCTTCTCAAGCAACTCATGTCACGCAAAAGCCAGTTTGAAGCCTAAATGTGTTTGGAATTAAATGCTAAGTGTGTGCGTGGGACTTAGAGGATACATAGGTTTTGTGCTGGCTTGAATGCCAAATTGCTGCCAGTGAGGAACTTTTCTGAATGTCTAAATACCAACATCTTCTTTACTGATACATACATCATCCATATATAATCGGGTGATTACAAAGGTCACAAAACCTTATCTTCAATCATTTCACAAAGTCTTGTGCAGCGACTTGGAAGCAGATTGAACTGGTCACGCAGATCTGGTCTTCCTTGAACAGTGCAACTCAGCCTCCCTCAAGCTTCTCTACAAGCCTCAGCATTTCGTTCTGCCACCGTATCCACAAGATCTGGGGTCCACAAAGGCAGAGGCTTTTCCCAGAAAACTTTCCAGGAAAGTCTATACAGATACCAGCGGCAGACCTGCAAAGATGTAAGATCCACTGCAACCTCTCCTGCAGATCCAGGTGCATGGCACCCCTGGAAACGGCATCCTCCTGAACTGCTGCATCAATTTTCAAAGAGACCTGGAGATTTCTGGTTCTCCAGAGATACAGAGGAAGGAGCTATAGGCTCTGTACTTAATGACCTCACACAGTCTGGGGACAAAGCAGACATTCATCGCTTTCATTGATAAACAGTAACTTTAATAATAGAAAAACCTCCATCACTGTCAATTACTTATACACATACGTATGCATATTCTATACAAAGAACTGAGAACAGACTTCCACATCCTATCAGCACTGTAATTGGTAGAATAACTTCTGAAATGCAGCCTTGGTTTTTAATACTTTCAAAATATTGTTTTATATCGCTCTCATTCCCTAATTTATCTCCGCCAGACAGTAAGGCAGGCTCAGAGCAATCTGAACACTGAGATTAACTAGGGTGCTGATTATCTGTGTATTAACATCAAGTCTCCGATGGTTCCCCATTGCTGTGCCACATACTGAGGTGGAGAAAAAAAATGAGTTGCTCATAGATTATTAAGGGCAAAATTCAATAAGAGATTGATCGCATATCTAATGACAAGACCAAGCTCTTTCCCCACACCTCTCTTGCTCACAAATTGCTACAGTTGGAGTGACTCAGCAGCTCAAACCTTTCTCCTCCTTGAACTTTGGCTGAGAAGTTACCATACCATGCTCCAGGGCTCTGCTCCAGGTGCCTTCCTCACTACCTGGTGGGGTAGGTAGGCTGGAGGGGGGAGCAGGGATGCATCTGGGACATGGTGGGCATCTGTCCTGCCCCAGCAGGCCCTCTGCACCCCAGGTGCTTTCCCCTCCCATGCCATACTGAGGAATTAATACAAGGATGTTACCAGAAGTTCATTTGGCACTGATGTTATCACATAGTGCTTGTGATATCAGAGGGCTGGATTTGGTAGCCCAGGTCCCCTTTTGTTCTCATGTAAGAGAGGGATGGCATTTAGGTATGGCAGAGGTTCAAGGGCAAGGCCTTCTCCTCCAGGAATGATGAATACTGTCACTGGCTGAGAGGCCAATCTTGCTTGGTTAAACCCTTGATTTTAAAAATATATAAATAAGTGTAACAAGTTCCACAATGTAGAGGTTTCTGGGAAGCTAATTACAAGCTCTGCTTTGTTCACCGTAGGTATTTTTCAATTAAAGTCACACCAAGTTTTCCCTGTGTTAACTTGCATGCCCCAAAAGCCCAAATTCTGTGGAGGCTTAATTACAGTTTCACGCTGCCGAGTCCCTTTGGTGCATCTTCTTGTAAGTCACACTTAACATATGTTATCAGCAAACTTAGGGCCCTGCAGCAACAACAACAACAACAACAACAACAAAGACCCTTAAGAGCTATTCTGCACATCCAGGAGCCTCCAGGAAAGGAATACAAAACATTTCCAGCCAGCTTTCATACCGTCCAAATGATGTAATTTATTTACAAGCCACCTCACATTCCTCTGCTACCATTCACAGGCTGAAGCATCCATAATGCCCCTACACCTATTGGGATCAGAGATCTCTTCAAAGCAGACACATTAAGAAAGCTTTGTGTGACCTCAGAAAAGCCATCCAACCTCCTTAAAGCTTGGTAAACCAAGCCATGAAATGAGCTGAAAGAAGGGCCCTCACAAAAAATATACGCTATTTCTAAATTAATCCAAACCAGCTTTCTTGGGTAACTTAATAATTTCCACATAAGGGATAAAATAACATAGTTGGGAGGAAAAACACCTACAACTAAACAAAGGACACCTCTTCTGATCTGTAGGACACCTCTTCTGAGCTGTCCACCTCTCAGAAGAGACCTTAAAGATCAATATGCTGTTAGAGAACCCTTAATTTTGTTATCAAGCTGAAGAGGAGAAAAATTACACAGATAATCAATTGAAAAGTTCCTTCTTAGCAGCTGAAGGTGGGTCTTGACTCGCTGGAGCATTAGTCTCATCCCATATGACCATACCTACATCCTAATACAACTTTTGACTGATGTTGTTAACATGAATACCTGTCTTACGTTTTCTACAGCATCCATCATGGGGATATCAAAGCAGCATAGCTCAAGGGGAGTGAGTAATTCTGAAGCCTCAATGTGCAAAAAAAAAAGTAAGTTTCCTTCCTAGAAAGTTAATTTCAGAAATCCTACAGTGAGGTTAAAGGGATTAGTTCTCCTGCTGCCACTGACTTTGCAAGAATAACACTAGATGAAGACTGGAGGGGGAGAGGGAAGGGGAAAAGGGAGCTGTGACTCTTCAAAATGCTAGTTAATTGCAAAGATTCTGCTCCTGCTTCAGATGTGACTTGCTGACAGGGAGAAAAATATATCAAAGTGCAAAGGAGATACATCAAAATATCAAAATTCAGCTGAATAAATCTCAAGGGATGACAGAGGATCCATCGTTTAAAACTCATCTAGAAGGATTTTTCAACCTGTTTGTATGAAGCAGTCTTTTTTTTTTTTTTTTTGGTGTACTGTAGTTCCATTCCTACAAAGTGAACAGTTTTTTCAAGACCCATCAGAAATGATTCCACAGAGACCAAGGTCTGTGACTTGAAGCTACCAGCTGGTACAGATAAAATATCCATGAAAATAAGGTTAGGGAGTTGTGTATCCAGTAGGGATGGGAGGTAGCTGGCTGCCTACTCTTGGAGGTACTCTACATTATCACATCACTGCATTATACATACACGGTATGTATGGCGTGATATTACTCTGAAGGTAAATGAACTTCAACAGTCCAGAAGCAGTTGCTTTAAGAATATGAATACGTTGCCTTGTTTCATTTCCTGATGTGAGGGCTGATCTCTGCTCCCTTGAATTCCCCACCCTAAGCTAGGGCGAGGCACCAGTTTCGTGAAAACATGCTTTGGAGACCAAGGGAAAGAGAGGGTGAGAATTTTTCCCCAGGAAACTGCCTTTGCCAAAGAAGCGCACAGATAATAACTGGCTGGGAAATTTCCACCAGCCTGAGTGACACTTCCAATGGCCTGAATCGGCTCAATTTCTCCATGCAAAGTTACAGTTCAACCTACTCATTAGCAATCAGCAGAAATCAATACCCCTCATTGGCAACTGACATCCTTTATCTAAGGGACACACTGTCATCAATATACAGGCTCAGTGGCATCTGAAGTGACAAGAACAAAGAAACTGGAGGCCTAAAGAAAAACTCATTCATCTACAAGAGCTGCCAAAAAAGGATTCTTCTCAAGGAAGGGCAGTGCTGTGCTTGAGCTTGGCTGTAGAAGGAATGTGCTACATGCCCCCACCCCTTACCCCCATGCCCAGGTAGGAGTCTGTGTGAAAGCCATCTTGCCCTCAGAAGGAAGCAATACAGAAAAAAAAAATGGCAGAAAAGAGTAATTTCTGGCACTGTAGTTTTTTGGAGGGGCTGGTTTACACCCTAACTGCCTCAGTTCCTGGGGGCAGCAAACTCTGCCTTGCACGATCCCCTCGAGCCCCAACTCTGGGGGCTTCTGCATATTCTGTATTCATGCGGTCCTTCTTCTTGATCTAAATTTCTCTAGCAGGAACATCTGGGGAAGATAGTTTGTCACCATCACCTTAGGCTTCCTGCTATCAGAATCCAGGTAACAATTCACAGATACAGCAGAGTATTCAGGTATACACTGAAAGACCCAGAGCGAGCCACCTGGTGCAATTAAGCAAAAATGATAGAACCATTTGGTTCATCAAAGTTCACTTAGGTTTTCTATTTAACGCTCTATTTCCTCTGAAAAGGCAGCTTATGATTTACTGAATAACACCAGTGTCTTTCTACCTCAAAAATAAAAGTTTGTGATGAAGGCATCCAGTACGTATCACCTGTCCTTCCATTCTCTACCTGTCCCTGTTGGGTGCTACCACCAATTTAGGTAATTCAGATCCTTACTTTTACCATCCTTGCCACTTTCTGGCCTAACACCACTGGCATCGCCACTGGTTTACACCCCAACCCAGAAACCATTTGGCACGGGACTGAACAAGAAGAATGCACAGGTGCATTCCTTGCTCAGCCCCCACATCACTACCGAAAGCTGGCATGCAGCATCCCACCCACTGTGGAGAAGTGTCCTGAGGTTACACCTGAACTTAAATGCCACAATATGGAAAGAGGAAATAGAATGTAAGTTTTCACAGTTTTCCATTTAATTTCCCAGTTTTCCTTCCTACTTTTCTCTGTCAGATTCCATGTGGCTTCCTGAGCTGCGACTGCCTATTCCCATTAGGGTGTACATGCAGCATCCCTAGGCCTCCAGCAGAGTACCAGGGAAATCTGCCTGCTTAAGACCTGCCCTGTTTCCTCTTCCTGGTCCCTTTTAGCAACTTTCAACAAGGAGATCTTTAGCTGATCAAGCACTACACTGGATATTACCACAACTTTAAAAACAGATGTCTTAAAATCCCCCATGGATTTTGTAATTGGGTTTCTTCCAAGGCCTTCCAGAGTCCCTTCGCCTTGCTCAGATGGACAAAACATTCTGTGGCTCTCCCCAGAAGAAGGACTAAGTTCAATTTTCCCCACAACTTCAGAAGAAATGCAGCTGCAATGGCTGAAAATGAGGAAATCTGCAGAAATCAGAGCAGGCTCCACATCCTGCTCAGGGTCAGCTCCCCAACCATAACACATGTAATGAAAGCAGTTCTCCCAAGCTAAAGAGCCGACTGCTGTGGTCAGGTATTTTAGCAGGTTCTCAGGTTTTGACTTATTGTCTGGAAACTAATCTCTCAAACGTTCAGTCCTTTCAGTAAACGAGGCAACTGCTATTCCAAAGGCTTTCTTTGTGAGCTGTTCTTATTAGCTTCATTTATTTCATGTTTTTACCCACCATTTTCTTTATATTTTGACATTAAATTCCATTTGCTGTGCACTGACCCAGTTTCTCAGTACATCTGACATCCCTTTGATTTCTTTTTGCTGCCTGCTCTGCACTTACAGGTAAGAGCAAACATAAGAAGCCTGCAGCTGGGCTCTTTGTGCGGGTCATTTAGACAGATTAGAAACACTGAAGGAAGCACTAACTCCTCTTCAGGCTTCAATCAAAACTTCCTCCAAGTTTGACACAAGTACTCTCTGTTTTTAAGCAATCCTTTGCTATACGATGTGTGGACAGCCTGAGCCCTTCAGGTTGAATGGGAACCTGGCAAGTGGCACTTCACTGGGTGTCTGCGGAGCCCAAACACAATGTCATGCCAAGTCCCATCATTACCCAGCCTCCTACTTTATGTATGTGTATATGTGCTTGTTACGACAAAGGCAATAAAAGGCAGAATAAAGCTAATAGAAGGGAGAGGACGTGTCAACCTTAACTGTACCTTCCCTGACTGTAACAACTGAACAGCTTCCAGGGAAAATATTTAGCTACGTTCATTGTGTGCAGGCTCTGGTGCCTTGCCGTCTCCACACATTTGCTGAAGTCACCCAGTGAGAAGATACATCTGCATATTTATTCACTCCACCTGAAGCATTCAAGAGTCTCAAGCATCACTGACGGCCCTGAGGATTCAAAAGCCACCTGACGAGCCCTCCTTCATCCCCCTTCCACTGCCCGGGGAGAATTAGGAGAACCAGAGCTGGTGACACACAACCACGCGAGCCTCCCCACATCAGCCCTATGGTGGGCAAAGATTCGAGGCAAAGCCACGGCTGGTTCAAAGTGGACGATGCTGTAAGAAGGAGACACATGCAGGTGCCATGACTGCGATGGGCCTGGTAACCTCGGTGGCCTGCTCCCCACCCTGTGCCAGTCGTGGCCTGGAGGTCATCATGTTTTCCCACCACCCTGCTGTGACTCCTTCACCCACAGCGTGGGTCCACCACAGGGGAGCAGCACACACATCGGGATGAAGCAGGGGACCAGTCCTCTTCTCCCTGACCCGTTCCTTCTCCATGCTCCCAAGTGTGCTTTAAATTTCCCCCCCTCGCCTCCAAGCCTTTCTAAAACCCCACGTTTTCCTAGGAACAAGCTATCCTTCCCTTCAGCTCCCTTTGGATCCGCTGATCATGGATCAGCTTTCACCCAAACAGGGATGCCACAGCCCCGATAACGCTGTGCCAGCACAAAAGGCAGCTCTGCCTCTCCGATACCTCATCATCATCCTCTCCAGGGCTTTCCTCTCAGTTCTTTCCAGCTCTCTCATCTCACAAAAACCCTGGGGCTTTTTTTTTGCTCGTGGCTCTGTGCTTTCCTCTCTTTTAATGCATGCGCGAGTCAAATTCTGTTCTTTGTCATCCCCACCCAGACCTGGAGACACAGAAGAGATCAACAAAGTTACGCTGGATCTTCATATGGATAATGAGAGCAAAAACTGGCCCTTTGTCTTTGTGTTTTAACTTCTTCCTGTTGTACTTTTATTTGTGGCAGTGTTATTGTTAGATTTGCTTTGATGTGTCTGTTTGAAATTCATTAATCTGCAGCACGCTCTAGGAAAGCTCTTTATATGTGCTCTCTACTTAGAATATAAAATTACTTCGCTTTACAAAGTATGTTACAATATTCTAAATTTATGGCATTACTATTATCTGAGGAATCTCCACCTATTCATGAATATTCTCCCTTTGTTTCAAGCCCTTCAAAGTTAGTACAGCTAATTCTACATTTTCTTCTCTTGGCATCAATCGCACATTATACTAAATGCTATTATATTAAAGATCCTCACTGCTTTTCCTGGAAACTTGCTGGCTGGCAGAATAAGATTAGATCTGGATATTATATGCAAGGCTTTTTTAACATCTTTGGTTTAAGATGCAGATAGCATGTGAACCTTCAGCAAGATGATGTCCTTAAAAGCATTAAAAAAATTGCATTAAGCTAAATGATGTCACTTCTAATCAGAATTTTTATCCCTTTCTTTCCTGATTAGTGCAGCCTGGGCAGATTTACTAAATATCTCTGCTAGCCCCAGCATCTTCACCTCATGGCATCTTGAGTCAGCATTTCTGACAGCGAGCCCACTGCCGTGGAGTGAAATGCATAATGTAAATTAGCATTTAGCAGCGGGACCAAGAAGGTCATTAGCAAATGCTTCCAAATGACCTGTGGCAATACCACCTCCTGTCCAGGCCTGCTTTAAGAAAAATCTTAATTATTGCTGGAGGGAAGGGGGAAGAGCTTCTTGCTGTTCATCTAGGCAGCTGGTGGGGAGCGATGCTGGCACGTCCTGCTGACGGCTCCGTGGGCATCTGTCCATGCCCAGTGGTCTCTGGGACAGCAGACCAGGCAGGACTGGGGCCAGGGAGCCGCTCGTGATGGATGGGGAACCTCTCATGCCTATATCCTGGAGAGGCACCCGTTCCCCACCAGGAACAAGCTGGACAACTTCATGCTTCTGCTGTTCCTTTCCTATTTCAGTAACGCTATGTGCCAAATGTAAATCGCACCACACGTTGTAGAAGTCCAGCTATAAAAGTGAGACCTAGCACATTTGCTAATTATTGGACTTCTGAGAATCTTCTCATTAATTTCATGCATGCATGCCTGTGTTTGCCCGTGTCAAAGCTCTCATCTGTACCCTAACTGATAAAAGCAATAAAAACCTCTCTACAAATTTGCAGCCTACAAATTTATTCTCTCGGAGTTTCTTGTGTAAAGTACATGCAGTTGCTTTTACACTTTTGTTTCCTTTGGAAAGAAATACAATTCTACTTTTTAATTATATATAAATATTTTTACTTAATTTAAAAAGAAATACCTTTTGAAATATTTAATGTCAGCAGCAAGCTCATTAGCTATTATTGGCTTTGCTGAGAAGGGAATCAGAAATGCCAGGTGACTGTTACTTCTCACCAAACCAGGACAGACAGTAGAGGTTCACCTAGCCCAGGACTACCTCAGATGAGACGTGTGGCATAAGGTAAAGATGAAATGTTTTGGCAGAAAATGTCTCCTTATCCTGCAGCATGAGTTTGCAGCTGAGAGATTTCCTGAGGAAGCGATAACAGCTTTCCAGCTCCACTGATGCAAGTGGTTTCCACAGGACTGAGCCCTTCAGATGTTTTCTTCACATAATATACCCCAGTGGGATGACTCGCAGAAGAATAATGCATGTGAGTAAGGATTTGTGGGTCTTTTAAGGCAGACACAGGCGGCACAGTGTGTGGACCGCTGTCAGTATGCACTAGCACAGGATCAGATACCCAAAAAAGCCTGTGAGAGATCATTCATCAATGTGAAGACTTATTATTAAATTCTGCAGCATCTCCTTTCTACCGTCCCTCGCCCCAAGCAGCCTCTGAGCACCCCTGAAGGAGCAGGTGCCAGATAAGATTGGGATGTCCATGAAGGAGCGCCATGCTACACCACTATGGGAAAATAAATGGGATTTCTCCCAGGAGAAATGAAGGCAGATAAGGGCTCCTGTGCTGTGTCTGCAACCCACCAAGCTGCTGACAGCTTGGCCCCATGCAGTGATATCCAGTGCCAGGGGAGATTCTCCCGGAGTCATCTAAAATAAAAATACTCTCTGTTTCCCATATGCTGCTTCTCCAAAGCACCGGCCTGAAAGCAACAGGTTTCCAAAGGCAAAAGGTGAGGTTTCCGAAAGCAGAGGTGAGAAGAAAGGGGCTGCAAGCTCCCCTCCTGCACCTCACTGCTATTATGGATGCTGGAGCTGCTTTGGCCAGGGCTTCTCATTTGCAAGGAGGGAGATGTGTGCAGATTTCATCTCAGAGGCGTCGTGCATGATCCTCATTTGAAGCCCAAAGCAGCCTGCACCATTGCCTGATCCCCAAGGGTCTCCCAGGCTGGCTTTACGACTCCAGCATGTGCTGGGCATGCTCCTCCACCAGCAGGACTGTGTCTCCCACGTGTGCAGCACAGACCCCAAGCCTCTCTCCCACCCAAAAAGAACCAAAAAGGACTTGCCACCCAGCTATACTTGCAAGACTATCCCAGGTACATTACTTTGCTGCCTTACAGTCAAGACACAATGCCCAAAAGGGTATCAGAAGCCACCACAGCCATCTGCTGCCACCACCAGCAAGCACCTCCTGTACATTCATCCTGCTGAGTGCCACCAGTAACACGCCATCCACTGAAGTGAGTGGCTGGGGAGGGAGCTCACCAACAGCCTCTGAAGAGCTGCAGCTCTTTCCATCACCTCCCAAATCCCAGTGAGGCTGGTGCATGGACCCAGCCCTCTGCTGCGGGCTCAGCACCCTCATCTGCACTTAAGGCTGTTCTTTTCTTATTAACAAATAAATAAAACACGGGACCAGCTACCCAAGCCCTAGAAGTTGCCTAATTAAATGCATAAATTATGTGGCAAGATACAAAAATGTGTCTGTGGCTTTGAAGGACTTTGACAATTTCAGGCAGATGGCAAGATAGGAATTAGCACTTCTTTCAGCACCCAGCCAGAACAGATGCAACACATAATGAGGGTCAGACAGCAATGCACAACATAATTCCCTTTGCTCTCCCAGGAAACACAGAAATGCTAAGTCACTGTGTCACTACAGATTTTGTTGCTGGAAACATAACAAGTGTCAATTGTCGAGGTAAATTAAGAAAGCTGCATGCGCAGAAGCTGAAGGCAGAGGAGGATCTGCCAAAGAGGCAGCACCAGCGACAAAATACTTCCTAAGCAGCTCCTCTAAGCTCTTCTCCTGTACACATATTGCTGTTTGTGAGGGGTTTACAAAGAAGGTAACTCTCCCTGAAGTAGTTGTTTCTTTCTCAGTGCTGATGGGAAATATATTAAATTAATTAAAAATTGTTAGAGGGGCAGCGATTCAAGAGGCATCTGACTACACGAGAATACTACACATATCTGTCTGGCTGTCTCGTTGGTCCATTTATCTATCAGTTACAGTATTTTAACTCACAAAACAGTAAAACAACAGAGCAAAGCAATGGAAAGTTACTCTGTGCTTCACTGCCCAAGAATTATATTCAGGAAGAAAAAAGCGTAGACATAATTTGTCAGCAGCTATAAAAATGGATCTTCTTGAGGCATTACCTGAACTTGGGAAAAAAAAGAATGTTTAATTTGCTGCCTCAGGCCCTCCAGTATTTTCTATTTTCTAAATTAATTAGAGTACATTCGCTGTACAATGGGTAGCTACAAGTAGGGAAGTGTTTCTGTGCATTCATTCAGCTGTTCATTCACAACCTGACAAACAAAGCCAACCAGGTGTAGAGAGGAATCCCTGTTCGGGTGGCAGAGTTTCTCCTTTGTTCTGCTTTTTCACTGGCGGCTTTCAAAACCCAAATTTGCATGAGTGAAAGTCTTGCCTGGGAAAGTAAGCTCACACTTTGGGGTTCTGTTACAATGCCAAATAATTCAAGCAGCTTAAATGGATTTGCAAGGTGGATGCTCAAATGCAGATTAAAGCATGAATCCACTTCCCAGAAAATCATCTAATTTATAAACGAGGAATCTTCAGACCTCAAGGTAGCCAAAGTGACTTGGCTTTTAAAGGAGATTACTGACAAAAAGCTCTGGCTACCAATCTGCCAGAGACTGACTGCATGACTCTTAAAGCCCCAGAACAAAAGATCAAAGCCTGCCTCAGTGAAGCCCAATATTCAACTGCTGGGTAAATAACTCCCGCTCAGCAAATAGCATTTTCCCAAATACCGTATCATGATTCAGATCTCCTGTCAGGTGCAAACACAGGCTGGAAACGTGTGAGAAAATGTGCCCCGTGACTTTAGAGAACAAGCTGGGAACCTGCGTGCAGCCAGCACCTTTGAACGCAGGTGTGCAGGTGCCATCATGCTCATGAAAGCATGGGCATAGCCTCACTGCAAGGTGGTGTCAGTTTAATGGCAGTACTTTTCAGGCTGAAGCCTTCAAAAGTGAGCTTTCAGCTATCTGGTTATCATCAAACCCCCATGGAGTCTCCCCCCCACAAGGCGGTGGCTCAGCAGACTGGCCTCCTGACTAGGCCCCCAAAAACTGCTGCTCCACCTTCTCAACGAGGTTCTTCCTCACCCCTCTCTGTGATTTTGCTCGCAGGTTTCTTTGGCAAACAGCTGAGCCCCACACTGCTACATAAGAGGATGTGTCCCCAAATGGAGGGGACAGGTGAGGATGGCTTCAGAGGGCAAGGAAATGCTTACCCAAGAGACTTTTCCTGTGGGCACGGCTACCAGAGGGGACAACTTCACCTCCCGAGAGGCACGGAGTACCCACAAGTCTCATTCTGGGACCAGATTCCCACCAAGCTGTCTGCTCTGTGGTCATTTTTTGCTGTGTATTATGAGTACTGGAAGACTTAAAATGTGAGTGAGGCTGTAAGCAGCCCAGCAAGACATGAGGCAGTCTACAACATCTGGCCTCCATCTATACCAAGTGTCAAATATAATTATAGGGACATGCAATAAATAGTCAGGAGTAATAAAAAGAGAAGGTAAATCTCTTGAAACCTGAACATGAAGCCACAGCACATTCACCTGGTAGAGGCCCAGGTGGCCCAGTAACGGAGAGGCACCTCCAAGAGGCTCTGAATCCGTCCCTTGGGACGTGTGCCACTAGCTTAGCGTGGAGCACTAGTGATCAACACGGAAAATATTTTTCCCAGTGATCACCACTGAGGAGAACTAAAGAATCTTGACCAAAGAACATTAACTGGTGAGCTAAAACATAAACCCTGCAGTGTTGACACAGTCTTCTTGCAACTCCTGAAAAGCATATTTTACATTCCAGCTGATTCGAGGCACGTCCTGGGTAATGGACAAGAGCACTCAGCATGCCACAGAGAAGTCTGATTTTAAAACAGCAAGCTCCAGTACTCACTGGAGAACTAGCAGATGTCTGCAGAAGAACAAGTGCAACAGGGCCTTTCTGCATGGCTCTGCTATTGGCCTTCTGTCCAGTAGTGCTCACAGCAGTGGCAGAGTGGGAGCAGAAAAGAAAAGAAAGAAAAAAAAAAGAAAAAAAAAAAGAACAAGAAATTAAGGAGATAAATGGCAGCCAGCCATGCAGAGTCAGGATTCGGTGTAATTCTCACATCTTACCACAAAAACACGTGATGTGGCCAAGAGAAAAACCAATTTGGCCCACTGCTCCTACTAGCTTTTGGCATGGTCTGCATCCTTAGAAAGAAAACAAAGAGCAAGAACACTTCAAAGCAGCATGCCTTGTAGTCAGGGGTCCAGCAATGGGTTAAATAATAGTATAAGATAATGCAGCAGTAGCACATTTTATAATGATTCTTTTTTCCTGGTTTTCTGCTGTCATTCACAATGTTTTCCCTAGGGAAATCATTTCGTCACCTCTGTGATGGCAGGATGAAGGAAGACTGACCCCTGCCTAGGAAGCCAGATTTATTCCTCTTAGGTGACTGCATCCATAAAATAAAAGCCATCATTTGCCAGCTTTCCTGCATGTCACACTTTTATTCTCTCTTATTACATATACATTTTTCTCTGTTGCTACCCTAGTAAGTTAACCTGTATTTTACCTTCCATTTTACTGGAGGTTTTTATATAAATCTAACTCTCTAATTTTCAAACTGCATCTTCTATTTCTCCCTGCCAAAATTTATCTTTGGGAGCCAAAATTTTATCTTTCTAATAAGTAACTTTGGCCATTACAGGGCAAAAAAAACTTTGCAGTGACTCTTGTGCAAATACAAAATAATCCATCAAGGAGCAAAATGTGGCCCCTAGAGTAGTCATGTCTGAAAATGCTTTGGTGTGAAATAATTTTCTTAGATGCAGTGCGGAACTTGCCACATTGTCCAAAAGGTGAAAATCATTTCTCCTACCACTATCCAGCAAAAAGCCCTTTGCAGATACCCCTATATAGGGAGGAAGGTATGCAGCATCACACCTCCTCTCTTCTAGCGTGGAGATACCCATTTCTCCTTGTTGGTAGCCAAGGGGTTCTACATCAGTCACCTTAAGAAGATATATAATTTTATATCTGTGATACATCCAACCAGCAAAGAGACCCTGTGGGGAGGCAGTATGGAGTATCAAGAGCACTGTAGATTTGCACCTGATCCTTATCTTACCTGGGCAGACAAAGGCTTTTATTATAACCCCTGTTCCACCAAGGAGTCTTGCCTATAAATATTAGTCATGCAGCCCAGAAGAATCAATTTTTATGATGATGACAAACCAAAGCACAAAACTGAACATTTATACGCAGGCTGCCGTTGAGCCATTTGATGATTCACAAATTAGTCCTGACACTCCCAGATCCAGCTTTAAATGTTTCACTTTAAATGTTTCTACTGTTTCAAGTACCCTTTAACATAGCTGGAATTTGATCTGCCTGCCACTAGGTAATTATTTAACATAGCCTCTGAGTGAGGGAAAATAGATGTTTTCAAGAACAGTTCCTTTTAGCTACTGCATTCAGGGGAGAAAGATTGGTTTTATTTAGTTTCATGTCGTAGGGCCAGATTTCTTCACATCTGTTCAGACTGAGTAGTTCTTTATTTTGCAAGTAGCTCTGTTAAAATCAAACAAAGGCTGTTTGTATTCACTCTGGCTTAACCAGAAGCACACTGCATAATCTGAATTATTTTGGTTTCACATACAGCAGTTCCTTCTAAGGGTACGATCTGATTCTTCCCATGTATTCAACCACTCACCTTAGACCTGTTTGCACCACACTGAAGTTCAAGATGCATCATCTGAAGTGTTATGCTGTTTACTGGAAACAAGAGCTGTCACCCTGACTTAGTTTTAGGATGTTCTGAGTGGACCTTTGGCAGGTGTGAAGCCTCAGTGAAAATAGTGGCAGCTTCTCTGAGTTTCACACTTTGGCAAGAAATAGACACTTATACAGGATGCTTGTCTTTCTTTTGGGGAAATGTGATCTCTTTCTTTCTCCTTCCTCCACAAAGCCGGGAGATTTTCAAAGCACTCTCAGGAAGAAAAGATGATGAAGGAATCTGTTAGGATTTTTCCCTAAATGCTTTGTTTTCAGGGATATAGGCATTTAGGATATGCCTGAAGGTTTCTTCCTGCTCATTCTTGTTACGTATGCTAATTTTCAACCTTCGGTTCATGAGTTCACTCTCTAATCAGGGCCACGACACATCTCAAGCCGTTCACTTTGAATGAAAAGCTTTTCCAAGCTGAAAGCTCAATTTACCCCTGCCAGTGACATTAAGATAAGCAGTCCCTCAAGGGGTCCGGTCCTTATCTGATACACTGTGTTCTTTGCAGGCTCTGGCAGAAATTAAGTGGAGTTTCATGTACACACATTTGGGACATGTGTTCCCCGTTGAACTGGACCTTCCATTTGCACATCAAATGAAGCTTTCGCTATCTCGTTTGAGGCCCATTCCCTTGTCGAATATCACCTCTATTACAAGAGCCTATGATAATGGCATGCCAATATATCATAAAGACAAAAGATTACTGCACCGTAGGAGGTGGCTATCAATCCATTGCCTATCATCCTGTGTAATGAGTTCCCTATAACAAAGTGATACTTTTTATATCTTTTTTGACAAATGAGTTTTCCCCTAGGGGAAGCTTCATTAGATGTCCTTCACAGCCTCCTATCACAATAGTGAGACCTATTATTTATGCTAGTAGCACCTAGGAAATTGAGATAAGGTGCTGTGCAAACCCAGAACATGCATGCATGCACACTACACTCATGTTGCTGCGTACTTTACTGGTGTACGCCTCCTGCTATGTCCTTTCTCTCCAGCTATAGAACCTGATCCAGTCCTTCTTTCACCTTCATGCTAGGGAGATGCTGCTAGTCTGAACAAGGCTTTGTCAGCCTTTTGCTGGAATCAAAGGTAGGCAATGCCATATGATGGCAAGATTCCTACTGACGGGAAGCAGTTAAGAATATTAATGCAAGTATCTGAAAATGATCGTTTAAATTGAAGTCATTAAACCAAGTTAAACATACATACAGGTGCTGCCTTTAGACTAGAAATGGACTTCTTTCACTTAAAGGAGAATTAGTTGTGAAGGGTATCTACCACCAAAAACACCAAGGGGAACTAAGGGCCTGGAGAAGATTACACTTGGGAAGGTTTTAAAGGACGAAAAAGGGGATTTCCACTTAAAAAAAAAAATCCTCTCCGGAGCTGGACTACTAAACCCCAGTGTTGCTCCAACTCACCCCTTAAATGTGTTATAGAAAACTCTAGAAAATGTAAAAGAAAATAACAACATCTTCCTGGGGATGTTTGAATAATCTCCCTGCATTGAACTGATATTGATGTCTGTCTCGTGGCATGATGCAAAATGGTTCAAATTATCTTTAGGAAGGGTATTTGCATTCCTTAAAATAGCCTGCCCATTTTAGAATAATTTTATATAGAATCCTATCAGACAGCCTGGAAGAGTGCTAACTTCCCTATGGGAAGTTATAGATGTCTCCATAAGGAGGCAAGGTCAAATGCTGTGTGGAAACTGAGCTTGGCTCTACATTAATATAGTGAGTATTCGTGACAGCAGTGGGGGACAACGGCCTTTTTAAGAGAAGAACTGATTGCTCTAGGACTGCATAATTTGTATTCAGTTGGCCATGGGAAATCTCTCTAGGTGATTTGTCACCTGGCGCTTAGGATGTTGTTGTGGTTTAGCCCGGCTGGCAGCCAAACACCACACAGCCGTTCGCTCACCCTCCCCCCTCCCTCTCCGGGATGGGGGAGAGAAACGGGAAAGTGAAGCCTGTGAGTTGAGATAAGGACAGTTTATTAAGACAGGGAAAATAATAACAATAACAATAATAATAATAATAATAATAATAATAGTAATAATGTGTACAAAGTGATGCACAATGCAATTGCTCACCACCCGTTGACCGATGCCCAGCCTATCCCCGAGCAGCCGGCCCCCCCACCCCGGCTAGCCACCCCTATATATTGTCCAGCATGACGTCAGATGGTATGGAATACCCCTTTGGCCAGTTTGGGTCAGCTGTCCTGGGTCTGTCCCCTCCCAGCTCCTGCTGCACCCCCAGCCTGCTCGCTAGCAGGACAGAGCGAGAAGCTGAAAAGTCCTTGGCTTGGTGTAAGCATTGCTCTACAACAATTAAAACATCGGCATGTTATCAGCGCTCTTCTCATCCTAATCCAAAACATAGCACCCTGCCAGCTACTAGGAGGAAAATTAACTCTGTCCTACCTGAAACCAGGACAGATGTGCACTGTAGATCATGACAGCTCTCAGTGGAAGAATTTCTGAGAGTAATGGAAGGAACACAATAGGTTTCCTAGGTAATCAGGGGGAGACAGAAGGAGTAAAGGATTGAACCACGCAAAAGAGAAAATGAAATTCTTATTCAAGATGGGCAAGAACTTCGCTAGATCAGTGTCACATTATTATATATGCTAGATCAAGCTTTATCACAAGTGTGATGGAGAGCAGTAACAATCATATTTCAGAGAATTTCAGTGTTTCTCTTCTGGTTTTACTTACAGACAGATACTGTGATTCATTTCTCAAAATATCAGAATGCAATATTTTATTGCTAGGGAGGATCATGTATCCACAGCACTAACCTGAAGCTGGGAAAGAACATACAGACTCTACTTCTTCCATAAAATACTCCAATACAGTTAACACACTGCCTCCTCAGGGTACAACAGATACCAAGTCCTCCCCAAAATCAAATCATCACACAGACTTTCCCATAGCCTGTCAAAGCTTCTTACAAGGGATCTCAGCATCATGCAAACCAGTTATGGAAAAGGAAGCTGAGGTACAGATCCGTGAAAAGATCTGATCAGGAACATCCAGAAACTGATCAGAAAAGCAAGCAATTGTGATTTCCACGCAATCTGTTCTCCAGTGCTTGGGCTTGTATCCCAAGCACCTGGCAATATAGAGGTAGGCAAAGTAAGGCAAGTCCACAGTAGGTTTTTGAAGATCTCACTTGAGCCTTTGTTCCTGCCCCTCTCTGAGGTCAAGATCTTGTTAGCTAAAGCGGTTAGCCTATGGTGATGGAAATCAGTTGTTCTTCCTCTGTTCAAGAACTAAAGGCTGCCTATAACAAACTTCGCATTTCCCTCATCCCAGTTTACCCACCCAGAATCTAGGAGGCTGTGTAATTAATTCCACTTTCAGTCAGTTGCTTAAACAAAAGCATCTGGTGCCATCTGAGTTTCCCTAGGGTATCTAAGATGTCTGCACAGGCCTGGCACATATGACATAAGATCTATGAGAAACCCACGCAATTCTGGTGAGGCAGCTGGAGGTCAGTTACGATTTCTTTGGGCATCCCAAATGATGCTAAACACCTGTGTTAAGGCAACTGAATGGAACTTTTTAGGTTGGTGACAGACAGAGTTAACTGCAGATACCGATTCAGCACATTTTAGACCTGAATTTCCCATTGCAGGTGGCCTATTTCTCATTGCTGACATCAGAGGACACCTACGGCAGCCACATGCAGAAGTCTGTTTCCATACGTGCCTGAAGCGGGGAGGGATGAAGCTGAGCCGTAGTCCCCAGTTCTCTGTTGCTTGATCCCCTAAGCACTTCTCAGCTTCCCTGCCAATTGCGTGGAAAATGCTGCCACTGGGATTTGGAAGCACTTTATATCTGCTTCGTAGAAGTATAAATAATTATGCAAGGCAGGGGGGGAATCAGGCCTGTTTTCTCCCCGCCTCGCAGAGATATGAGAAAGACACCATGAAGAGTAAAATAGTTGAGTTGGATTAAATTTACCATGTCTGCAAAATTTTCTATTAAAAGGTTACCTTTGATATAATGCTTCAGCCTGCAGACTTTCGCTTCCCGACCATTAAATTCTGTTGTAATAAACTTTAACAATATGCATCATTATAGGAAACTTAAATAGGCTTCGCTTTTGAGTGAGGCTCTCAGAGACAGTAGAACAGAGAGAAAAAATGCAAGGTGTCTGGCTGCTTGAGTATTTAAGAAAAGGTGCTTCTATTTTAACTAATGCCCATAAAGAGGGATTGGGAATTCTACGTTTTCAAGGTCGGAATGGAATGGGATCTGCCTGAAGAACTCCTGATTTCAGACCCTGCCTCTGCCCTTGCTGTATGGCCTTGGGCAAATCACAGCAGCCCAGACAACCACTGAGCCCCTCAGTTCCTGCTGGGATTCAGCCCTTGGGACAAACGGGTTGTAAATACTCACCCCTCTTACAGAAGAGTCATGACAACTGCTCTTTAAATTCTTCCTAGCATTGTTCTCATATCTGTGCGGAAAGGCTTAGAAAATATAAAATGGCTTGGTATTATAACAGAACAGTTGGTGGAGGTTTAGAAGCAAATTTTGGGGTCACTCCTCTGCTTATAATGGGCATTGCAATGCAGCATGGGCAGCTGCAGAGAGCCTAAAAGAGCATCAGTCTCCTTGTTATTCCAGTGGGTTATGGAGACATTTGGCCTCAGGTATATTCCCTTTCCTATTCTGCTGGTAATTCATTTGTTTAAAGTGTAACATAATTGTCCTCAGGGATCATGCTACACTCCTTTTTAAATCCTTAAGTACGGCGGCTATTTAACAGATCTTCTGTCACGCATGGGTGAAATGAGAAAGCCTTTCCTGCTGAAGAGTTACAGTACTTTACACATCTGTTTATGAAGAAGAGGGGATTTATATCTTATTTTATTCTTTGTGTACTCTTGGAACACCAGTGTTAGGATGGCCAGGGAGCATACATACATCAGCTAATGCTGCAGTTCACAGCCTGGTGTAAAGACAGAGAATGATAGATGATCCTCACTGTGTGTGATGTGGAGTTAGACAGGGGCTGAAATTTGCCCACACTCTTGAAATAACAAATTCTTCATCCTGGCTATACAAGGAAAGAAGCAGACACAGCACCACCTCCGCAGTCTTCTGAGAGGCAGAAGCAGGGAAGTGCTAAGACAGAAATAAAAACACAAATACACTCCTTCTCCAATTATTATTCTGCTTTCCCCCCCAGCTTAAAGAAGGTAGCCATGCCCTACGAGTATTAGATTCCTTGGGACCTTCTCTGTTCCTGTGGTTCAGTGGGAGATTTCAGCTACTCAGGAGTCTGTGGGTTGGCTTGGCTGCCCGGGCCCCTGTGTACCTCTGGGAGAACCACTTCTTTCTCTTGATGAAGTGAGCACAGACACGTCCCCAGAGCGGCAAGAGGTGAACAGCACAGCCTGAAACATTGGCTTGCGATTTGCATTGCAGTGTCATTTGCAATCAACATGAGACTCCGGTGCCCTCCATTTAAGATGCTGGCTTTCTTCCCACTAGACTCAATAATACACTTAATTCGTACAACACCCTAACACGTTATTTTATTTCTGGCAGTGCTTATTCTAAAGGTCAAAGGCCTCCCTGGCTTTCTCAATCGGCAATGCTATTTCATTTAATTATTTTCAACTGCAGAAGGCACACCTCTCATCTTTCCTGAGGCATGTTTGTAGACACAAAGGAACTGCAGTCCACAGGGCAACCTCTGTTAATGAGTGCAAACAGGGATTCCCCAAACTGGTTTGTTCTTCAGAAGAAGGAAAAAAAAATAGTAAATGAACAGACCTGCTGGTCCAGGAACTCAAACTGACTTACAGGCAGGAGTGACTATCTGAGCAAAGTGGCTCACAAGCACCCACCCCAGAGGCAAAAGTATATAAACGTTCAGTATAGGTGATATCTATTGGGTTTGGCTCTGATTAAGGGAAACGAAAGCGAGAAGAAATGTTCATTAGAGACAACACACTGGCTTTGCAACTTCACTTTAAATTCAAAACGCTGCCTGTCAATGGAGAGGGAAGAAGATACACTGAAAGGTGGAGTATGCTTTGTCTTTAGACACAAGTGAAATGCTGCCCCTGAAGCCAGCAGAGGCCAGGGTTTGACCTTATAAATCTTGGTAGGTCCTAAACTGACATGTAATTTATTGCAAACAGAAAACTCCATTTTCTCTTTAGATTTGAAAAAGAAACAAAGACTGGTGGCCATTGTAGATCCTCTTGATCCTAATGGTAAGATCCAGGAGACTTCGTTCCGTGGTCATCATTGCCTACGTTTATTGAAGATAAAAATTTTCTCTTCTGACATTGATTCACCTGGGAACTGTGATAAACATTCAAAGAGTATGTTCACTGTAATAAAAGGTAATCTAATGAAAACCCTAATTTACTCAGGAAAACAACAAAGCTCTGACTTAATGTACTAAGCGTTCCTTCTTGCAGAGCTCACCCCATTGTAGCTAACAGAACGTTGCCAAGAGCAATGCTCTAAAGACCAAGGCTAGGGATGAAAAGCCCCTCCATGTAGGGCCACTGGTATTGACAGGCAAAGATCTCCACACGTCACTTTGTGCCACCATGTCCTCATTGCTTGTTCTCCAAGACTTTTGCTTCAAAACGGAGCATTTTGGAGCTCCATCCATTTGGAGCTGCTGTCCTGGGCAAGGAAAGGGGAAGTTCTTGTTTTAAATACGTGGAAACCAGGGCAGTTCCTCATCCTCAGGCAGGTTTGCGAACCAGTCCGGTGTTTACTTTTGACAAGGGAGGAAGGGAAGGGTGTTTGCAAGCCTCTGTTCTAGCGCGTTTGCCTTCCTCGCTGTTGGGAGGCGCAGACTTTGTTCTGACCGTGGGCTGGGCAGCACGGCACAGGCCTGAAGAAGCCTTTCTTCTTGGCCGAATGCGTTGTTTGGAAGCTGGCGGCGGCTGCTGCTGCTGCTATAATTGCTGAGTTTATTGCTGCCCGAAGCAAATGAATGAGTAGGAGGAAAAGTAGGAGGAACAGAAAGTGCCATTAATCTACTCTTTGCTGAGTTTGTGGGAAAAAAAAAAAAAAGACAAGCATAATTCCTGCAGGCACTCAGTGTGGTGATGAGCACAACAAAAGCAGTCGGATATTACATATTAGCATATTTGGATTGAAGAGGACAATGGAGATCTCGTGCCTTCACAGCCCTGGAAGCCTCTCACCAGGCTGTCCTGTACTGGAGGTCTCACTTGGGACTGTGCTGAGTTTGTGTCTCCTTGCAGCTGCTGTGGCAGCACCCGATCCCATGCTTACTCCATCAACAGCTCAGGATGCGACCCCTCCTTCTTGCAAAGTTAAAGCTCCCTTCTGCAAAGCACGGAGGGCCGGGTCTAAAATAAGTATACTGCATAAAAACAAGAAGTATGTAGGTATCATCTTGTCTGTAACCATCTTTGCTCCTAGACACGTTTGCTCAAAAAGCATGGGGTACATTATAACCTCAAATAATTTTCTTAGAAAAGACAATCTATCAGCATTCTGTATAGAAGGAAAATGTAGAAATCTATCCTTTACTGTAAAGGCCACTGAAAATTATTTTTCAAATGAAGCAAAGTTCATAAAAATATGAACTCATTTAGAGATCGAAATAATTTATGGGAGCTTTTTAATAAGCTATCAATAGCCTTCCTGCTGCACTAGTTCTGGTATCATAGAGACCACATAAGGGTATCAAAAAGGCAAAGTATGCAGGAAGAAACTATTTGTTGTTGTTATTGTTAAACCAACTGATGTAGCTAGGGAAGTAGACAAGCTTTTGAGTACCCAGTTCTTCTTCAAGTCGTTTCCAGAGAAGCAAAGCGTTTAGCCCAGCAGTGGAAACAGCACATGACAAAATATTGATTCATTTGAGAGTGAAACCCTGTGCTGATTAATGTGGAAGGAGGCCTACAAGTCCACTGCAAAGTCTTCAAGGGATGGAAATAACAAAAGACATGGCGGGAGGGTGGGGGGGTGTCAGGGGTAATTTTTTGCTTCTAGGGAAGCAAATGATAGGTAGAGCTCCCTAATCCAGCAGGTTTCAGGCTCCTATCTCAGTGTAACTTGTAATTACATGATTTATTAAGGAGTTTTTTCTTGTTTAAGTTGACAGAAGGAGATAAGCCAAGTCAATGAAACTCCACAGCCACCTCAGATCCAGGAGCATATCAGGAGTTGTGGCACAAGAGTCCAGGCAGAGAGGAAGGAGAATTATTTTAGGTTGTTGCTGATTGAATCTGCTGCTGGGACCACCATTTAAAATTGGAAGTGTATTTAAAGTGGAATTGACTCAACCAAAACATTCAGCAAATCCCCAGAGATACGGATGCAGAACAACAGTGGCAAGCTTCCAGCCTGCAATAGCAAGCGTTCAAAATCCTCTGCAAATAAATGACTTCAAGGCTCTGAAAGGATAAGAAAGGACAGCCAAGCCAGACAGATCCCAGGGTATATTCCTGCAGGCCCCAGGCATGCACAGCTTCAGCTGACTTCCAGTCGTGTCCGAGGAACATCAGGACCATTGTTAAGTGACTGCTGCCTTCGTGCAGGTGACAACCGTGACTGCCTTTCACCACAGCACCGTGGTTTACATGAGGACATATGAGCGGTCATTTTGGTTCAAATGAAGGGTCCATCTAGCCCAGTTTCTGTCTCCAGCAGCATCAATAAGAAAAATAAGAAATGGGCAAACGTTTACAGTATTTCCCCCACAGACTATCTCAGCTTCTGACTATTTTCAGCTGAGGGGATTTTCTAAGCCTGATGTGCTTTGCTTGGTTAATAATCCTTTGTAAAATCTCTCTTCCAAGCACTTGCCCAGTTTTTCCTTTATTTTCTTCATTCATAACATCCTTCGGCAGGGAGTCCCATGGGCCCATTGCCTGTTACACTGAGAACTGCCTTCTTAACCTGGCTCCCAAATAACTCCATCTGATGGATATTTATCCTTTCTCAGGATGAGACTGTGAATGTTAAGCCCTTACCTATCCTCTCCATATTCAGGATTTGTAGTTCTCTAGCATTTCCCACCTACGTTGACTAATTCAGGGTGATGAATCCTGGTCTTACAGCCAGTTACTCTCCTATTCCCTGACCCCACAGCAAGGCAGAGCCAGTTATTTTGCCCCCAGCATCTGCCAGATAGGAACATGTGGTACAGGAGAGCATAAAGATGGAAAGAGACCTCAGCCCTGGGCTACTGTGGGGGAAACATGATCGAACTCAGCCCCATGCTCAGAGAGGCCCTGCTAGACGGCACACACGCCAGCCACAACCCAGCTCTTGGTGGTCCCTGGTTGGAGAACAGAGCTCTGTGCATCTCCTGCCTCAGGACGGAGGAGGAGAAGGCTGCACCCCTGCAGTGTGAGCCAGGGAGGCCCTTCTCCATCGTGTGGCTGAAGACCTTTCAGCAACCAGGCACAAGGCAGCAGCAATATGCTAGGAGCACTCCGAGGGCTCCAGAAGCTTTTGAGATGCAGAACAGTGGGATGGTCCCTCGTCCCAAAAACTTCTTAGTCTAAATAGGCAAACAGTGTTGTAGCTTACAATTGAGTGAACAGTGTTGGCTCTATTTCACCTTACACAATTTATGTATGTATGACAGGAGCTATAGAGATGTCTCCTACATTTCACATTACAGACCTATTCTAAATACCTCTGCCTTAGCATAATAATCTGTTTCTCTCATTCTATGCTTTCTTTTCATATTTCTTTAGAAAATTAAATACAAAACTATTCTCATAGAACAAATAGGCTTTTCATATTAAAAAAGAAGGTAAGTATTTTCTATAATACAAGTTTCCAGAATCATTCTGTCTGTCGTTTGTGAAATGACTGTACTTTCATTAGACAAGACAAATTATCTAGAGCCCCAGGAAAAATTAATTTCATGGGGATATGAAAGATTGAAGACCTATTGGTAGAGTACAATATATGCTTGGCAGATGTCCCCTGCCTAAGGCATGAAATGGCCCAACTATTATCTTGTCTGTGGTTCAAAAGTAATTGTACACATTGCACAGAGAGAAACACACGCTCACAGAGCAAGCACCTAGAGATGATGGATATCACTATTGATACAATTCGCATCTAAAAACTCTAAGGGCTGGAAGAAGTATTGTAAATTTTAAAAGGTAGTATGAATTCATTAACTGCAAAGAACACACACAGTTGCATTCAAGGAGTAGGGCTGTGACAGTAATTGCTGAATTGAATATTTTTAAAAAGCCCTTTTGTTCTTACTGGCATCAAAGCTATTGTTGAACTGTGCTGTACTGTCAGCAACATGAATATTAGGGGTTTAGATCCATGCATGTGAAAGATCAAAAGCAGTGATGAAGGATTCTGTAATTATTAGTAATTGCTTCCCAAGTGACCTTTTTTTTTTTTAATAAAGACTCTTTCTAACAAAGTGTTCACTGAAGACTATGGGTTGAACTCATATTTTCATAGCAAGAACATGAGCCCATGGAAATTATTTCACACATTATCATCATAGCTGGAAACTACCCCTAATAAGAAATACAAATGGTACATAAAATCTGGATGTCATTATTATGATTATTACTTGTAATTTTAATGCAGATTACAATGCTACTTTTTCACTTAGAAGAATTTAAGGACTCAAAAAAAAAGAGAAGTCAGTTAAACTAGCTTTCAGGTTCAGCAAAGTCTTTGTTTCTCTGTATTCAGAATAGTTTCATACAAGCAAAATATAAATGGTGCATCAGCTGTGAACAACTCTTGTCTTGTAAAAGGTACTTCCCAGGCTCAAGTCTCCAGCCACTCACAAGGATGTAAAACCTTACATGGACATATAACTACGAGTACAGACACCAAGAGAATTACAACAAAGCCAAAAATAAGTGCAAAAGCCAAGTCATGCCCTCCTGTCACATACCAGCACCCATCCCACTGCCAAATGAGATCGGACATGTGACTTTGGAGCCTCATTTTACATTTGATCCTTAGATTTGCTTTGGAGCTGCTCTTGTTTATTACAGGACTGAATTGGGCCTGAATAAATAGAAATCAAAACCATGGAATTATTAAAAATAACTCATGCAAAGAAATAATAGTTGACTATATGTCTTATAGGAATACATTCAAAATATCTATGAAATTGTGATGTTCTAATTTCCAGCTGTAGTATGAGGCAGTTTTCCCCTATTCTTTGCTGAGGACAAAGACCACTTGTGAGGACATCACCTACACAACAGCTGTATCTCAGTCTAGACAAGCAGCAAGAGGGAGCAGCTCTACCACGAGCTTGTAAAGTCCTGTACATTTCCTAGTGGGGCATTTTTTTGAGTGTAAACCTGCAGCTGTACAGCTTTGGGACTTCTTCCTTCCTAGACATCAAAGCCCAAATGCAAAGGTCAAAAATCATAAAGTACAAGAGACATTGGCAGGGGAAGGAAAGAATTTGGGCTTTCTGGGGGCGATGTCCCAGCTTTGCAGGAGTGGCCCCTGCCTTCCCCCAGATCTGATTCTAGAAACAACATGTATTTAATTTTAAGTGCTGGAATTGTCCTGTTAAAATCACTGCTATGGGTTAATTATACTCTCATGCTCCTCAGGGCAAAAACCTTACTGCGTCTGTCTGCAAAGTGCCTGTTTGGATGCTATACAAATTAATAAAGAATAATAACAATGGTGCCAGCATGAGAAGGCAGCCCTCATGAATGGATCCTGTTCTACTGAAACCAACGGGACTTCTGTTCACAGCTCAGAGCCTTCCATTGTGAGCAAAAAGCAATATTCAGTATGTGGTCTGTTTGTGACCTCTGAAGAAAAACACACAGAAAACCCCTTCAAAATATTCATTAATGTGGGCCAGCTTTTTGTTTCAGTTAAGTAGCTTTGTTCAATATGCTAAAGCACCCTACTGAACTCATCACACGGCACTGCTATTTCTTGTATTAAACCCTGTTATCCTTCACAATACGGCCTCCTTTACCATGCCAAATGGCTTAATTCCCTTGCATTTTCCTTTCTGTCATGGTTCAGTCTCCCATCTCGCTCATGAGACACATTGATACTATAACATATATATCTGCTCCAGGGTAAATACTAATTTATCACACTGGGGAGGTATGAGTTCTGCCCTGACATACACAAGGCTGTAAAAGGAGACTTTAAACATCCAGCCCAATAGCTTCATTATTCTCCAATGACTCCCTCAATATCATCTCTCAAAATAAAGCCAATTTTTCTTCGCTTTCATCAGTGCAGATCAGGATGAACACCACTGAACCCGGTGCTTCCCCTCTGGTACGGAACAGACAGGACTGGTGTCTCCAATTCGCGAAGCAACTGGGGAAACAAATCATGTCACTGTTTTATTTATGTTTCATCTAATTATTCATGGCACAGCTCACATTCATCCTCCTTAGTGACTGGCTCTATTCTACACCTCCCCACCATAGCTCACCTATTTTTCAACATGGATTTTGATATCTGTTCAATGTGCTGTTACTTGTGCCCTGCTTTCCCTGCAAGTTGCGTATTCTTGTGCCAGGGTGTGATGGCAAGGGGGGAAATTCTGTAAATCTCATAGGGGAAGCACCGAGAAAGCCCACTGGGGTGACATATTAGATGACAAGAAACACGGAGGCCCATTCTCCTTTTGATGCAAGGGAGATTTACAGACACAGTTCCCATTACCATTAATGGTAGTTATGCATATAATTTGTCCCCATACTCCGAGAGGAAAATAAACTTGAGAGAGGAGAAATAGAGGGTACTCAAGGGGAAAATATTTAATATGTAAAGCCTGTGGCTGCCAGTTGGTAATGAATGTGGCAGGCATAATAATGGTAATAATAGGAAAAGACACCTACATATCTGAGTTAAGGTTATTGTAATATGTCATACCTATAGAAAATGAAACCATCAAGGAAGCTACTAAATAGAATTTTGAAGAGACAGCAAGAAAATATACTCAAGACTAAAGAGAAAATAAAAAGGAGAGCAAAAGCAGGACTTGGAATAAGCCAGTAAGGAACTCGGAGAAATCAGGAGTGTTTTCACCTATGGAAACATCAGCCACCTGCAAGAGCACCAGGAGGACTGGGGAAGGGACAGAAGGAGAAGGGATGCCTGCAGCATCAGGCAGAAGGCACAGAGGTATTTCCAGCCACAAGAAGACAAAAGCAAACACGTTCAGAGGAGACTGGAATAAATCAATTTACAGGACAGTAAGTGAATCACACTGTTCAATACAGGAGTGTTTAGGTAATGAAATTATGGACCTGAAATAATCACAGAGGCTACAGTTTACAAATCTGTATTAAAGGGGGACTCTCAAGTGGTGGATCCTAGTGGTTCAGATACTTCGCTAGCGCAGACAGAGTATTAGGATAGCACTGACACTTCAGGCAGACAGGCATCATACGTGAAATCCCATGTCATGTTGTACCGTCTCCCTCATGCCAAAATCACTGGCATTTATTCCTCGCTGTTCCTTTTAAAATACAGATAAGATGCAACTGCAGCTGTGGTAGGAGTTATCACAACATTAATATCATTAACTTACATAAATAATGCATTTAAGATTGTCTAGAAGACTTGAGAGGTAATTGTCAGTGGGGAATCACTCACTGAGTCACCTAGGGTGGCTTCCAGGCAAGTCCAGACGTTCATGCAGGAGCACCACACAGCAGGAACACAAATGACCAAACCTCTACCCTTTGGGACAACAATTTTGGAGTGGAATCAATGACCCAGCCAACAAACTGCTCTCTCCTTTAACTGTAGAGCCCAGGAGAGCAGCTTAAGGCAGGAATCTTGCCCACAGGTGGATAAATCCCACCCTGAGGGACTTGGTTAGGATCGTAAATGAAATTTCTGGCCTGAATTGTGGTTTCAGGCATCTCTACAGCTGCCTTCTTCTGTCTCTGAACAGGTACAAGCCTCTGACATGAGTGGGGCTACATGAATTTTAACTAGGAACTTGGCCCACTGTATGCAAGACAGACAGAACATAAATCAGGAATAATTATTCTAGGACAAAATGGAGATCCCATTTAAAATACCGATGAATCTTGGTTACATAGAAAAACTATAACTGAGTTTAAAGCCTCTAGCTGAGGAAAAGCAAAGTAAATCCACGTTTGCGGAAATGTAAATTATGAGGAAAGACTGATCAGATGTTGCTTCTATAAATAATAACAGCTCATTAATTCTTACTGTTAATCCACACATATTTAAAGAACTCCCCAGACCCTTTTACCCCTATGGAGACTCATCCCACTTCTCAGATGAACTTTAATTTATGCTAGTAGCAAGATCTCATATTTCTAGGACTTCATTACTTTTAAAAATCCTATTACAGTACGTTTGCTGCCAGGCTAGAAGATATTACCATAAATAATTGAAAACCAACGACAATTATTGAAGACATTAACAAACTGCATTGGTGTGTGTCACACTTGAGCCTTACTTTTCAAGCACATCTTTTCATTCATGGGACAATTTCGTCCCTATGGAGTGGGTCATGAGAAAGGTCTACCTAATCCAGAAAAGGGGTTTACACGCTTCATGGCTTTCTGAGTAGTCTGCTGTGCAGACACAAATTTCACATTTAATTGCTAAGCTTAATAAGAGTACAGAGGATGCTGCCGTTATCCGCATGGGCAAATGCACAGGGTCTCCCATCACGTAGATACACAGACGTGATCACCCAGAGCAGATCTCGAAGCCCAAATACAAAAATTATTAACGCTGCCCCTGATGCTGAGTAAGGCAGTATTTGTATTGCCAGTGTTAGCATTCTTCAGAAAGACTTGTCTGATTTGGAGTGTGAAATGCAGATGGAAAATCAATCAGGGAAAGAGGCTTTCCATGTGGACAGCAGGCTACCACTTCCTTCCAAAGCTGTCCTATGGGATGTGCTCAGTGCAGCAGAGCGTAACAGATGATAAAGGATTATGCCATGGTATCCCTGAACTGATTCTGAAAAAGATTGTGAGGTGTTTTCATGCCCTACAAAGCCAGCTTGAAGGAGGAGAACCACATCAATATGTGGCATGGGTGTCATTATCCGCACTCATAGATCATCTCCTAGTCTTACAAGAGACTGACTGCTACCACACATGGCTGTTTACAGAGGGCAGGACTCATCTTACCAAACTTTAGCCACCTTATATGAGCATCTTATATGGATCAGAGCTAACTGAATATGAGCTAATTGTAAAGATCTCTCCATACAGGCCAAAGGCACCTTCAGCAGAAGAAATATTCTCTATTAATAGAGGTAGGATCTAATACAGGTGGGGCCAGGCTCCTGCTGGAGGTGCTGATCTCCCTTCACTGAAGGTAGAAAACCATGAGAGCTGGCTGAAACCATACGCTTTAAGATCTGAGGGTTGCCAAAATGAAAACCAGGAGCGAGAAATTACGTGCACATTTGTGACAAGGACTAACAGAGTGAGGCAGATGACTGCGAACTCTGGTTTATAAGAGAAGGCAAAACAACTCAAGATTTTTGTTTTAAATTGCAATACAAGTAAAGTCTGAGTTAAGATATGATTGCTGTCTATATAAATACATCAGAGCTATTTAAGCTAAGGGTCAACACTGGCCCAAGAGCAAATAAGTACGTACTAACAATACATTGTCCTGCCTGGAGACAAAAAGACTTCTGACCATCAAAGGACTGAGGGTCTGGAACAGCCTTTCAGAGCAGTGATACCTACTATTTCTGGAAAGTCACTGCTTGTAGAGAAGCTACTCTGCTATCTTTATGGCATGCTCAAAGACGTTATCACAAAGCATTTAAAACTGCTTGTGTAACCCTGGTTGAAGTACGGGATGCAGAAATATCAGATAACTAATTCTGAGCCAAGAAATGACCCACTCCAACGTGAGAGATTGTGCGCGTGTCAAAAACAACTCCACGTTTAATCCGAAGTGTTAGGATAATTTAGCACGGTGGTTTAAAACCAGCCTCTTTTTGTTTGGCTGCCAAGTTCCAACCCCAGCTTCCCTGCGTGTCAGGATCCAGCTCTGCATTGTTATCACCGCCACCGGGATCACGAGTTTCCCCTCGTGCCCAGCCGGTTCCATAGAAAAACCAAGAGATCGTGAGCACCAGCTGCACAACGGGCAGCCATGCAGTAGGAGCTAACTCCAGCAGCCCACTGCAAATTAGAGATGTGAGGAGAGGGCTAAAATAGAGCACAATGAACTTGGGCTATAATTTTGGTATTGTGGTTTTCATATTTATGTTCATCTTAAAATTACATAGTGTGCCAGCACCATCAGACCTCAGACTGGACCTGTAGCAAGCAAATACACAGCAGAGCAAAGGGAGAAATAAAAACAGATTACATTATTTTGCACTTTAAGTGAGAGATTTGAAATCCACTGGGTCTCTTAAAGGGGCTCTCCTGTTCACAGACACTGAGAGAGCAGTGGTCTGAACTGGTGGTACTTAGAATAAAAAGCACGGAGTGAATTCAGTTCAGCCTGCGATACCAGTGCAATTCTTTGGAGCTTGGTAAGATTTCTGGAGCCTCTGACAGCTTCTGCTCCGTTATTTGGAAACAGAAAGCTTCCAGTAGATCAAAGTCCCTGGGAACACAGACACGTCTGCATCTCTCCTTTTTGTAAACAAAAAATATTGAATAATGCTATCCTCAGTAAACTTGCTCTTTGTGAGTTTACAACCACAAATAGAAGAAAGTTGCATTTGGAGGATCGTGACTTAAGTTTAAAATGCTACATGAATGCAAGGCAGATTAAGTAGTGAAGCTACTAACGCAACATGATGGATCAGTTTGGCGTGCTATGTAAGGAGGATGCTAACAGCATCATAAAGCACCCAAGCATAATAACAAAAACACTTTAGCTGACAGGGCTCTGAAAAATACCTTATTTATGAGTGCTCACTTTGCAGAGAAAAAGCCTCAAATTTTCACAACCTGGTTGCAGGCATTAAGTAACAATCAGCTCCCAGATAAAAGTGCTGTGATGTATTACGACATTAGGTTTCACAGAGAAAGCCAGCCTGTGTCATGATTACATGCAAAATTAAACCCTAAAAACTGTATTAGAAATATCCATGACTTTGAATTTCAAATCTATTTTCTTCCCCCTAGAAAGTATTGTTTAAATGTTAGGTACAGGAATCCCACTGACAAGCAGTACAAGCTTGAAACCATCCTGGAAACAAACAATAAAACTGCTTCACTTGGGCTCATTAAATATACAGTGCATAAACTCTGGCTTTGGAAAGCTCATTGGTGGAAGGTTTCTTTCTTTCTATTTTTTTTTCTTTGGGGATTACTGAAATCTCTGCATTATCCACTGAATAATGACAATGTTCTGCAGCCTCGAGCTGTGACTAAGGATTTGGTCATCGATGCTAAAAGGTAGGGAACCTGGAGGTTGCCACTGCAAACGTTATAATAGCAGCATTATAATAGAAGTTAACTCTTTTGTGAACAATTAAGCATGCAACTGCGTTTATCCCATACATTTCTCACTTGCAGTGTGTACTCAGAAAAATCTGACTGTGGGAGAGAACATGCTGCTTTTGTGATGATGCTGTTATGTTCACAGAAGAAAAAAAGCTCTCTCAGGGTAGCAAAGCTCTGTTAAAACTTCTTGCTCTGTAACTCCCGACATTGCTTCTCAGGACGTTCTGGCTGCCTCGCTTACATGAAAACGTTCACTTACCACATTCATCATGTAATGCTACAAGCGCATGGACATTTTTGGGGTGATGCACACAGTTCCTGGTTTCCTCCTTGTGACTACTCATTCCCACTCCCACAGCAACCTTTCAGTTGTGCCAGCACAAGCATTTGTGGAGTCGTGCCGAGAATCGGATAGGGGAATTGATCCAGCTAAAAATAACTTTTTTTTTTCCTAAGTCAGTTTTCAGGCAGAGTGGTTCCTGATGGTTCACTTGCGGTGGGGTGGTGGAATGCTGGTGTGCTGTGGGATCAGGAGGTGGGGCTGCTTGAGCAGGACACCTACCTGCTACTCCAGTGCCCGGCTATGCTTGCTTAAACTGATTGGGACATCAGGTGTGAGTTTTCAGAAGTGTGTCACTGTTGTGAGGACACTAGCACGGTTCTCCAGCCTGCTTGCCAGGGGTTATTCTGTGCTGTGACCCTGCCAAACACAATTATTAACCACACTTGCAGAACACAGACAAACACCAAAACTGGCAGAAGCCCTTGGGCCTGATGCAGGCTTCTCAAATGCCTTCACAGGACAGAGCCACAGCTAATATCAGGTCTTAGCGAGGGAGTCGGAGGGCTCAGCAGCAAGTTACCATGGAGAGATGAGACCCTCCTGTACCCTTCCTGGGGCATGGGCCTGGCCATGTAGCACAACGCCACACCATGGTCTGGCAATACCTGTGGTTTCTCACCCACACCAGGAACACAACAGGCATCCCCACACAGCCATTCCATGCCAGATTTGCTAAATCCTTATGCTTGCTATTTATTGCACTTGTCCTTCAAGAAATAAATGGCTTAAACAAGAAATGCAGAACATGAGGAGAACTGCTAGATGCCCATAATCGTTTTCTAAAACTTTACTAACGAACTCAGGCCAGGCCTGAGGTCCTTATCTCTTAAAGAAGATGGGAAATAATGAAACATATGCTATAACCTGGAGCACACATACAAAAAAAACCAAACAAAAACAAACAAACAAGTGACATTGCTGATCAATGTAGAGACAGGGATAGAAATGATATCAAATAGAAGCTGTCCTTAAATACCTTGGGAAAGACTGAAGAGAAACGGCAGAAGTAGAGCAGCCAGTGGATGAAAGGGAGAGGAAAGAAGGTGAAAAACTAGTGAGACATCAGTAAGCAGCATTGTAGGTATTGGGAAATGTTGGAGCAATGGTGGGAGGACAGTTTGGTGAGTAGATGTGGTGTCAGCACTTCCAGACTAAATGTGTCCAACAAGGAACTGGGCTCAGCTTCCAAGTGGTGTTTCATCCTCTCCCAGTGGCAAACAACACAGAAACAGAAGACTGTAGAGACAGGTGAGTATTAAAGGAAGGACTTTGGAGTCAGCCTTGGCTGGTAAAGAAAGGGAAAGATCTGAGCCCTTTGGATAATACCAGGTTTGCAGTGTGCCAGGGATACTATAGGCACTTTGGTACCAGAGCACACTCCATCAGCCTTGGGGCTCCTTGCCACCAGTTGCTAAGTAATGTTCAAAGATAGCCAAAAATCTATCAACATGTTCTGTATTTTTTGTCTTTAGTAGGAGGATGTTACAGTGCTGTGAGGTGTCCACTGGCTCAAGAAGAGTTGGCTATAGACAACTTTTTCATCCAGACTCCTGTCTCTCCTCTTCTTGCCTCTCCTTGTCTCTCTTGTCTCCTTGTCTCCTCTTCTTGCCTCTCCTTGTCTCCTCTTCTTGTCCCTCCTCTTTCTATGCTATAGCATAGAAACTTGAAGAAAACAGCAGCAGTACTCCAAACCAAAGGAGCAAGAAAAAAATCTAAGTGCAGGTGTAGATCAATGCTGCAAAAAGACGGGGATCATCCACAGAACAATGTTTGGCCTCACAGAGAATAGAGTATCAAAATGTCATCCTGGGAACCCCTTCACTGCTTGTATTCTTCCTCAGTTTCACCAAATTGTTTGGGCTACTCCTCCTGGAACTATTACTCCTCAAGACCAAAATTAAGCTTTTAACTTTGGGAGATGAGTAAGTAAGCCTCTGAGCAAGCCTGGAATATAAAATTAACCAGCGTGAAACCAAGTTCTTTTCTCCTCTCCCAAAACATGCAGTGAAGCGATCGACATCGAACACCCCGTTGTCTCCTCCAGGCAGAACCAAGGAGCTGGCTGGCCAACACGGCTCCTCTGCAAGCAGTCATCAGGGTACCTAGGCTTTCCATGCAGGCCAAGGAAACTGCACAGAGGTCCCACCAGAGCAACCCAGCAGAAACCTGCCAACCTGCAAAAAACCTCCTGAAGAAGTGCATCCGTTCACCAGGCAGCTTGCACAACCTCCCTGGGTGGTGGGTATTTCTGTCTGGGAACCTGGGCTGAAACACTGCTATTACTGGGGTGAGGCAGCAGTGGTTTGTTAATAAAAGCACTGGATGAATGTGGCCAAGTAGAAAGGAACATTAACGTTCCAAAAAATAATTTAGAATTTCTTTCATTGTTCCTGTATCAGCCTCCATTAGGCAAATTTTGCTGTCTCTCTGGGAGTTGCCTTTTAATGACAGTGCATTTTATTTCCCAGTGGGTAACTGAGTGGCATGATGCAGATTAAGACAGAGCAGATTCAAGTCACGTTAGAAACCACTGGGAAACATGTCTGGTTCATCATTGTTTTAAGGTAAGTTCAAAGAGTTTTTCCGATGTTTTGATCAAAATGAACAGATTTTAGCCTACTGTTAAATTAATGAAAATCTTTGCTTCTTTAAATGACAAACTAAGCACTCTTATGGAAAGGGCTTGTAGCTCAAAGTCATAGCACCGATTTCAAGTACACAGCTCCCAGAGAAAGGTATAAACATAAGCAAAAGAAAGGCAAAGTTACGTTTGAGGACATGCAATAGAAGTATTCACAGTGATAAAAGTGCCAATAATCTCTTAAGTTAATATCTTATTTCCGCTGAGCTGAATAACTGTAGATCCAAGTTACGTCCATGAAGAGTTAGGTTATATGCAAGTCCAAGAGGAAAAAAAAAAAAACAAAAACATAGGTCACACGTTCCTTCATTCCTTTCCTTGTAAAGGGAATTGGGACGGTTCCTGTGCACCACAGAAAGCAGGCAGGTATTTATCTGGATTTCAGATACACTAGGAGTGAACCTGGAGAAATCCCATGGGAGCCAACAGCACTGTCCTGGCGGTAAACAAGTGAATAAGAAAGTATAATTTCAGCTGACAGGAGTATAGACTCCAGTCACTTCACCACTGCTTATGGCATCAAAAAGGACACATTAAATACAGCAGCATGATAAGAAATACCTTTATTCAGTAGAAAACCCTGCCTTAGAGAGGAAGTTGAAAGCAGTTTTAGGCAGTAATAACTTCAGTAGGAGGTTCTCTCTGGCAACTGTTGAAAAGACTGAAGAAGATATTCACACAAAAATGCCTCAAACCCCAGAAACTTGACAAGATTGGGTTACGACGCTGAACAGGAATGTTTAAAGCAGCTGGCAACTGTATAATTTATTTCACCTGTCCTTTTCATACTGCCAGGGAGTCTGCCACATGTCTGAGAACCAAGCTACATCACTGGATGCCTGATATCACTCCAACCCTTGTGAACAGATGAGACAAAAAGTCTCCTTCATTTAATTGCCAGGTGTCAAGCTAACTCTATAAAGAGTGTGGAAGGTGCTATATGCAACCGATCAACCTGAAGAGACTTATCTCTGTGACTGCTGTCTATACAGCCATAATTAAATCAAAGCAGATGGGGGAGGCACTGAATAATTATGATTGCAAGATAAATAAAATGCTGGGTAAGTAACTTCAAAAGTATAATTTAAGCATCTTACATAAATAAAAAGTATCAGCATCTTTTGTGATATGTTTTCACACTGAGGTAATTCAGAAAATTAAAAATAATCATGAAAACAATAACAAGAAGTATTAAAATATCAAATATATGTGACATGCATAATAGGCAACAAGTACAAAGTCATTCTGACTCAATCATTTCACATGAAAATGCATATATTCCATTTCTACGTGTCCTCTGCTAGCTGCTTGTGCAAATTAATCTTGTGATCACATTATCACAAGACTTTCTGTTTGGCACTTTTCCTTACATGGCAGCACATAAAAGAGCTGCCCCACTACTTCATGGGCCCACCTCTGTAGGGTCCCATCACTGTGATGTGCCAGAGGGTCACTGGCCTGGTGGGCTGAGTTATACAGGATTCCCTGAAATTTTTGCCCTGGGGTATCTCAACACCTCGGTTCTTCTTCAGGTATCAGATGTAGATACCAAGTCTTCTCTTTGCACTGGGAGAGGGATATAGGGATATATTTCAATGAGATGGTTCATACTCTGCTGAGGTACCCAGGTGAACATCCCCTTTCTGAAATCAGAAGATATGAAAGAAGAACTCAGACTCCTGCAGATTAGGGGCTAAAATGCAGAAAGAGAGTGGAGGGAGATTTTCTGCAATGTTTTGTACCTGTGTTCCCCTGCTGCCCTAATACAGGGATATCTCAAGAGTAGTTCAACTGTGTGTGTTAGCTTGTGACCAACAGTGCTTGCAGTGTAAGCTTCTCTCTGCCTCAGAAATGCTAAGCAGATAATCCTGTAGTCATAACTCAGTGTAAGGAAGAGGCATGTTATTACACCTGTATATCGAAGCCATGTTTCCATATAGCAGCTGTTTCAGTGGCTGCTCATGAGCATAAGACTCGGAAGGTCTCTAATCAATACTTACTTACCCGTAAGTTTTATAAGCTACCTTCAGTAAGTTTCTAGCCTCCTATTTGCAAAATGGAAATATTCCTTGCATCTGTGCCAAGAAACACTATGAAGATAAGGATTTTATGCAAAAGGTACTTTTATAGCTTTGAATATTGTATTCTGTCATTCAAGTTTGCCAGAGATGACATCAAATTTTGTGCCTGAATAATGAAAAAAAAAAAGAAAAAAGAAAAAAGAAAAAAGAAAAAAGAAAAAAGAAAAAAGAAAAAAAGAAAAAAGAAAAAAGCTACAATCAGTTTTAAGTTCCCTCAAATCTTACTTTTTCTGCTGTTCTGTTTTGCCTTTATTACCCATCTCAAAGACTGTCTTTGTTCAAGATACACCTGCCTCCTCAGTTTTACTTCTAAATATTTGGAGAGAGGCTGCAACAAAAAATCTGGTTGTAACTTGCGCATTTGTATTTAAACCTGTTGAGACTGTAGGCGTCTGCCAACAATTGCTTTCCATTCTGGTTTATGTACTGTTCAAGCTCACTGAAAACCATGCCCCCTCTCCCTTTGGTTTGCAGCAACCCAACTCTATTTTCAAAGTGAACTTTTATTCATGATCTGGAAGCAACACCTCTGACCATCTGTTTGCAAGACAGAGGATTCTCCATTGTCCTTGTATCTTTACAGGTTAAGAAAAAAAACCCTCTGATATCTTAAAGAGAACCTGAGTAGTCTGGATTCAAGTGGGAACAACCACTACCATGATGATTAAGGCATGCTTGCTGGATGTGGAGCGAAGTACTTCAAAAAGTGTCCTGGGAGGAAAGGGGGAAAATGTGCAAAGGAATCAAAGAGATTTAATGAGAGAGACATTAATGACTTCCAGATGAAGATCAAATCCAAATCTCTGAGTCAATGGATCAGTACATAGCTCACACAACGTACTAAATCCAGAGATAAATGGAAGTAGTGGGGGTGGTTGTACTCTTGCCAAAGTTGAAATTAAGACAATTTTGCAACAAGTAAGCATTAAAATATAAACATTAAGTTAGAAAGGGGTAAGAAACTAATATAGCCCAACATCACTTCCACTGAAACCTCCTGCTCACCAAGGTCTCCTCTGACTACCTTGATCTTAGTTTGGAGTACCAGCTGGTTCTGCACAGATCTTGATTTACTTTCAACTGCTCACTAGGTGGTCTCTTTCAGACTGAAAATATAGCAACAGATTTGCAGTTTCAAAACTAATTTAACAATTAGTTTATGTTCCCTCTCCACCTAAAAATGCCGTCAAGCTCCACCACACCCAGAAAGGCTAAATTGCATTTCTCTTGGGAAGACTCATCTCAACACGCAGACCATCTTATCTTTTCACAGGTACCTGGCGTTATTAAACTACAGCTTATACCTCATTTATGAGGGTGGTGAGGCACTGGAACAGTTTTTATGAGGGTGGTGAGGCAGTGGAACAGGTTGCCCAGAGAAGCTGTGGATGCCCCATCCCTGGAGGTGTTCAAGGCCAGGCTGGATGGGGCTCTGGGCAACCTGGTCTGGTGGGAGGTGTCCCTGCCCATGGCGGGGGGGTGGAACTGGGTGGTCTTTAAGGTCCCTTCCAACACAAACCATTCTGTGATTCTATGATTTATAGTTTTCTTTTTACAGAGCAAATAAAAGTATGGTTTCTTAAAAGGCATGGTTATTTGTCCTGATGCTTTTCAAACTGGATCCTAAAAGCTTTCACTGAGGCCAAGTTAGCAATCTTTTGAAATGCAGAAAGGCCATCAATGACCTATTTAAAACAGAGATAAACACAGAAAAAAATACCTGACAATTTGTTCCATTTTCTTATTTTTATTACAGACAGACAGCCATGCAGCCTAACATCACAACAAAGTATAAATTTTGACTATTCTCACGAGGGCCACTGTAATGAAAGCATTTGCTTGCTAAGCTTCATTGACTGAAAAATGTCTTGACAGAGTACATTTAAGAACGCTGCTTATCTGAACTGTTTCAAGAGATTAGTTTGCATACTAAATATGCTAAAGTTTCAAGATTTCCAAGTAACTTATTACAGGACAAGTAACTTGGCACAGAGTCTTGAGTTTTTTAAGCTAGTGCCATAGTAAATACCAGCTCCACCATCGCACACACCCTCACAGTCTGTCTGTGGCAGTAAGCCATTTTTGCGGATCTCTTTCCAAAATCCAGGCTACGTTCTGTCTTTCAGCAAGCTATTTCTCAGTGGTTTATATTTTCGCTGTCACCAGCATGTCAGGAAGACTGCATATCTTTTGAGCTCTGATTAATTTTGCTTTGACACCATTGAAATGCCAACTATAAACTTTAACTCAGGTTCAGAAATGTTAATCAGTTTTGAAATATCCATAGATTGCATACATATTGAGGCCCATAAATACTCAGTGGAACCTGTCAGAAGCCGTATATCATTAGCAGTCTTGCCTCATTCCAGCTGAAGGGCCACCAAGTCATGTGTTCATCGGCACTGATACTGGAATATGTCATCTCGAAACAATAGGATACAGTCGTGTTTTAAAGTCTCAATAAGACATAAAATATGAAGATAAAAACTCTTCTAGGATTTATACCTTCCTGAATTCTCAAATAATCTCTTGATTACTCTTTACTCTTTCAGATCTGCCACTGGCCACATTGGAAAAACATTTTTAGAAATTATGGATGTCTCAGCTAATCCTGTCTATTGAATACCTGCATAATTACATGTTAATCATAATGTGATTGCTGTGATTTAAACCTCCGCCATTACACCAGATATACAATTTAAAGGAATCTCCAGACTTCAGGACATAAACTAATGATTAATTATCTGAAATGGGAAGAAATATCCCCCAGAGCTATCTTGTTGTTGAGCAGTCTGCTAATTACACTGGATCATCCTGTGCTGGAAACAGCAGAGTACAGATCCTGAACTTCATGCCTTCGTACTAATACCAAGGAATAATCCATATTCTTATGTTCAGCTTAGTAGGAAAAAAAAGCTCACAGGAACTTTTTACTTGTGCCTTCACCCATACCCCAGCGCACTCAGCCAACCTGGAAAAAACAAGCAAGATTTCAGTCCGTAGCCAGAGGTCCGTGCACTCAATCTGGGCTCTGGAAAGACATTTTCCACCCCCAGAAGAAAGGATGAGGCCACCTCTTCCAGCCAGCTGCGAGCCAGGGCTGACTTCAGCAGCACTGTGCCAACTTAGACACGCCGTTTATCTGGCTCCCTGGTTGCAATGGGCACACGGCTCTCGCAGCTCTCTGGCAGCCGCTGCTCTCTGGAGACACCAGGGGACATTTGGAGACACTGCTAGCAAAGCACCCTTGCTTTCCTGGCACTCCCCAACAACTCAAGCCACTATCTGAGATGGAAACTACAGCCTGCCAACCCGCCAAAAATATACGTGTTATACACGTATGCATAAGGCTGACCAGTGGGAAACCCATGGGAAAACCAGGGGAAACCTTTCCCTGCAAGGGAGGTGGGGAGCTGCCCATAGCCTGCAGCTTTCCCAAGGTGTTTAAGGTCCTGCTGAAGACTGTGTGCATTTGGAAATATTTTATCAGCAAAGAGAATTATGGAGACCCTTGGGTAGAGGGAAGTAAGCTGCTCCGTTTGTTAAACCAAAAGGACTTGAACTAATTCCTTTGAAAGGACAGAAGGAAAAGTTTCATCAATCAGAAGTCTCATTCTGAAAATGATTTATGGCCTCCCACGCCCGGCTGCCCTTGGCTTGCAGTGAGACACGGCTCCATCAGTCTCTGAGTTATGCCTGCATGCAGAGCTCGCTTTTAGGCACTTTTAAGCTTCATTTTAATTAGCTTTTTAAAATTTTACTGAGAAGCCATGACACATTATTTTTGCATGTTCTAATTACCCCAGCAGACTACAAAAGACTGGCATTTCAGACAGGCTGACGCTCTGCAAATGAAGACCTTTTAGAGAACACCTCAAAACCACCTCTACCGACACAAACCTGCCCAACACCTGCCTGGGGCACAGACTTGAGAAAACACCGCTCTGTGTTGGGGAGGAGGAAGGGGTGATGTGACCGAGAGGTGCCAGGTCCCTGCTGGGGTGCCCACCCTCCCTCACCCCACTTACCAGGGACCAGGCATCACATACTAAATGGAAAACCACCACGTCTGCTCTCTGTGTTCCTGCACACATACTTGCACACACACCTTCCTCGCAAACCAGCTTCCTCATCTGGTTTTGAAAAGAAAACTCCCATCGTTACCTAGCCGAGGTTTCACAAGGCTTGTCTCACAACCTTAGGCTGTCAATTCAGCAGCACTCCGCTAGCTCTGCTTTTAAAATAAAGCTGTGATTAACCTGAAAGAAATGAAATTTGCCTTTTAGAGCAAGTTCTTAAACTGCACTTTTGACAGTCTTGGATGATAACGACTGAGAAGGAAGGGAAGCAGCTCCCTTTTGTTATCATCGCATGCAAAAAACACTTGCAAGCTGACCTGCCATCCCATATATTAGTTTTCTACATGGATTTGCAACAGTATCTGCATCGCCTTCCCCCACCTGCTCTGCTGAATTATTATGATACAAGCACTTTGGAAAAAAAAAAAAAGAAAAAAAAAGTACAATTTCTTGAAATTACACTAGAGTCAAATGTTGATAAAAAGGTGTCACAGAGGGAATGAAAACTAACTGCTGTGAAATTTAATGAAACCTACTGTGTGCCAAAGGCACTGGCAGCCAAATTGAATTTAAAAAGGTGCCAGGCAGGGAAGCTTGTAATCGGACTAGCCACTATGTTAGATGAGATAAGCAGAATGACTTTTCTCTATCACGAGATCAAAACAGACGGCAATTCTTATGCATGAGATGAAAAGTTACAGTATTTATCCTCCCAGCTTCCTGTGTTCTTAGCACCGGATCTCCGGCTTAGTGGCCTCAAAGGGAATTTGCCATCTCCAGCGCAAGGCTTGTCCCAGCCCTTGCAGGTCACTGAGCGTTACACAAAAGGGCTCTTTCCCGACACAGTTTTTATTGCAAATGGTTACGGAAAAGGGGAGCAAGCTAAACAGAGTCCTTAATGGCTCAGCATAAACTGTCTTCAGCCGTGGTGTCCCTTTCCACCGTCTGGGAAGCGATTTGAAGCCAATGAAAGAGAATATAATATAAATATAATGCAAACACAAGAGAAGAAGGAAGCAATGGACAACTTTCAACAGATGGCTCGGTGCTCACGAGGAGAATGGTTTCCAAAACATCACCCCCCTGTAGGAAGTTAAGAAATCAATTTACTCCTTAATTACACAGCATTATATTGAAACTCTTAAGAAAAAGCCTGATCTGTCAAACAGAACTGCACTTACATTCATTTATGGGAGTAGTGCCTCACACCATGGCAGCACAAGGAACTATAAAGCTGTGCAGCCCATCTTATCTGTTGGACATGGCTTTCCCTACATTCCTTATTTCAGTGCTTTGCAGAGTTACGGGTGTCTTGGAGGATGGATGGGAAGAGCACGTTGGTATTTGCCTTGGACCCCGGCCACACAGCGATGCTCTGGGTCTGCAGCTTTGCCTTGCTGATGGGTTTCATCAGCAGTGACCTGGCCTGAGCAGCCAGACCCTGCTCACCCTAAAATACTGCACAGAGAGAAACCTTCTGCTAAGAGAGAGTCTGGGGACTGAACATAGCTCTCCAAAACCAGCCATTGGGATTCCTATAAAAGGAATTCTTGTAAAAAAATAACTTTTATAACAACCTCTTGATTTTGCAGAATGTGCCTGCAACAGTTTGGGGGTTTGTCTTGGCTGTAAAGAGCTTTATGCCAGTGTTTAGTGCCGTTCTTCATGTTTTTACTGCTGTGGCAGAAAAATACTTGAAAATGAATGGAATTCCTTGAAAGCTAAAGCACAAGGAGAGGAGGGAGCAGGCAGTAGATGCTGGACAGCACAGGCCAGGTCTGAAGTTTTGTATTTTCCTGCATGCAACCCATACAGCACCTGAAAACCCCTCTGCATCTCAGCAGAAGCACACGATACGTATGTCTGAAGGTATTTCAAAATGTCGTGAACTCAAAGTGCCCCCAGTTTCCCGGCCTGACTTTGTTTCCGATTTCTTTGCAGTAGCAGCTGTCTCTCCTCCCGTAGTGCTCTGCACGACGAGTTTCTAGAACCGCCTACATTACGACAACCACCACCAGAACGACAGCAGCAACACCATATGACTGAAGGTGTTTGTACAAACTTGTCAGGCAGACGTACCAATCTCCAAAGGACAGATGAAGTTGTAGTCATACAGCAGCATCTGGGCCAAGCCAAGGCAAAGCTCAAAACAAAATCCAAAGACTCTTACACGTGCACTCAGAAAGATCCCCTAACATCACACTACCCCAGTTTCTATATATTTGTGAAGCTAAGTGCTTTTTAACATGTCCTGGTAATCCATTCCAATAATTGGCATTCAGTTGTATTGTGCCTGACGTGAATTGCTCGTGATGCTCTGAATATCAAGTTTATTCTGATTTTTGTAATGCATTCATAAATAGGCCTTCAGTTAGCTGCAGACTCAGACGAAAGCTCCAACTTGTGAAGAAGTCATGAAGCACTCTTAAGAGGCCTTAGGGCTATTTCTTGCACTCCACTGTGCTCGTGGGTTCCACATCCGTTCACAGGGCGCTGTAATTCAGAAGCAGCTTTTGTTATTTCAGATTGATCATTCACGGATCTCAAATCCTTTCTCCTCAATGCAAGGGACAAGCTTCATAACCCTGCGTGTTTATTAGAAAACCATTCTTCTCAAATCAACAATTTCACTTTATATTACAAAGGCATCTTTATTGGGAGACAATGTGAGACAACTGAACTGTCAGATTGCAAAGGGAAGGATGAAATCTTTACATTACTACAGAAATGATACGGTGTTCATCAGAACACTGCATTTTCTGCTTCATTCTCTCTGGAGCTTTTTGGATCAAGTTAAAAGATAAAAATAACAACAATTTGTAATAGGTTCTAATTGTTTAGGTTTTCTTTCATTAACATTTTCTTTATTTTCCTTCCAACTACTGCCAAACTCACTTAAAAGTCTGTTAGCCTACAAATTTCACCTACAAATGAATTCAGAGCAGTCAGTCTTCATGAAAGATTGGGGTTTATCAGGCTTATGCAGAAACAGATGGACTCAGTTCATGGTGCAGCAACCCTCTAAAAAGACAGAGTTTTTTTTGTTTGTTTTTTATGCATTATTCCTGATGCAATTACTATTTAGTATCCAGAGAATTAGGTAGGATCTGGCATCCCAAGAAGTTCTCTGCATTGCTACACAACACCAACCTCCTCCAAATCCCACTAGTGCAATGAGTCGCATCAGCACTGAGCTCCTGGTCCTGCCCTGCCCTGGTTCCCATGGAGGAATATTGTTGCTGATTTCAACAGACCAGGCTCTAAGGTTTTCCTTAGAGAGGAAGGCCAATCCAGAGGGGGAAAAAGTCTGTGGCTGTTCTCAGAGATAGCTGTGACATCAGGGGACTGACAGTAGAACAAACAATGTAAATGAGATCTAATCAAGCCTAGTGAGTCAGCCATACCACCAGCATTGTCAGCGTGCATTGACCTTGCCCAATTTCTCATGCCTGAGAAGACAGGACAGCTGCTAGAAGAGATTTGTCAAAAGCAATATTGCCTCTCCAACCGGCAATGTCTTGTGGTGGCAGAGTCATCCCAAAACTGAGGAGAGGTTGCCCTTCTTGGTCCTCTGAAAGTTAAGGCTACCACCATATGGTCTGAATGCCACTTCGGGCCTTAGACTTGAGCAACAGAGAAAGCTTCACATCTCTAAAGTCAACAAAGATATCTCAGAGAGACGAAGGAAATCCTTGAACAGGGAGACAGGCAAAATGATGGCCACCACAAGGCTCGTGGCTGTGGGTGAAGTTTAGGCGGTACATATATATTCTCCCCCCCCCCCCCCCGATTTTGCTCTAATCAACACAAACGCAGAGGATCTGAAGTGAAATAAGTCTGAGTTTACTTTGACTGCACCAGCAAAATAGATTATTTGCTCCCCTGCCTCACATTTCCTGAAGTTTCACTAGGTTACGCAAGCAAAGCCCTTTGAAATGAAGAGCATCACAGAAGTGCTGAGCATCATTGTTCCTTTCTAATGAAAGAGGACAAAAAGAAAAAAAAAATCAAGAAGCCTGAACTTTATTCTGAAGATAAACAAAAAAGCACTCCAGGACTTCTTTAGATCAAAAATTCTGTCCTTAATGCAAAAATCTACTTTAACCCAACACAGCTGCAATAATATTCAAAACATCACTTTTTTATTCAACATCAATAGGAAAGCCAAGAGAAGTAAAGTGACTCTTTCCAATATTTTAGCAGCATCTTTTATTTTTTCCTAATACATCAGCATTTCCATTTTAAATGTGCTTTCAAGGCATCTAAAATCTAACTTGCTCCAGGCTGAAACTTGGCATGTTTCTTTCCCCTGTATTTAGCTGAAAATTGTATTAGGAGTGAATTAATTGAAATAATTGGGAAAAAAATAAAAAGAAGGCCTGTTTGGGGTGCATAATTCACTATAAACAAGCTAATTCACTTGGGTAGTTCTTTGAGAAGAAACTCAGCCTTGGAACCTCACCCATTTTAAAGTAATGTAGCAAACAAATAATCTTACCTCTAAGACAGAAATATTGACGTGATTTGTACTACGTGTCATTGACTTCAAAGGACATATGAAAATTTGCAGCTGATAAGGGTCTTGCCACTTTTTTAGCAAGATTTTGAAAAAAAACAGAAGAGTCAAGATATCTCAACTGGCTGGTGACAGAAAAGAACAAAGACCTAAGTATGAAGGCTACTCTCAGCATCTTTTTTCTTCTTCAAGTTGCATCTCCGATATTCCAAGAGCATTACAACTCACTACTTGCTCTGTGCTGCTCGTGACCTTGCTGGCAGGGATGTCCTCTGATTCTGCACTTTGTGCCCAGTAATGTTTATTACTGATTCTTGCTTGCTAACCTGCTCCATTAAAATGGTTGGTGTTAGCTTCAATAGGAAATCTTCGCTAACTCAGGTCTCCTTCGTTCGAACTCCTTGGGGAACAATTGCACAAAGAGCTGTGCTGGTACATCTGGCAGGGAAGCAGCCTTTAGCAGGGCTCCACAGAGGACTGAACCAAGGTGAAGGCAGTTACGGGAAAGGGGATTGTCTCTTGAGAATATACTGAATGTCAGTCCGCGTGTTTTTGTAAACGCACTGTATACAAGTACCTGCTAACTTTGATTCTCCTCTAGTCAGATTTGGTGGCCTATGCACAGATGAAAGATTCAAGCAATACAGGCTACAGCCGATTAAGCGAGTAAAACTCTTAAGTAATGTCATTTATAAGCCAAGAGCAACAGAGGACATATATTGCATCAGTTCAGCTTTGGTCCTGAATTTGTCTCGTATTTTAACTCCTCTTTTCTGTCTGACTAGAGCAGAGAGAGAGATGGCTAATCTTCAATAGAACATATGCCACAAAATCTGCTAAAGATAACATCACCTTCTAAATTCCCTTGTTCTGAACGTCTTCCCAAACACTTCCGTGCCTTACTCAGCTGGACTCCAAACCCAAATCCAAGAATTTGACTCTGCGCTGTATCACAGTATATGAAGGCACCTTGTAGTGCTGGGAAGCAAATACTGAGCATCAGCATTAGCAGTCACAGAATGCAGTTCAGCAAGTCAAAGTGAAGCACAGTCAAGCTAAAAAGGGATGAAGATGCAAAACTATACACTGCACTTAATCTCTTGGGGGATACCTGTAGAAAAATGGAGTGATAGCTGGTGTGAAACACATCAGCTATGAAGCTGCTTTTATACCGGTTTTGGTAAAGAAAGCACAGCATAGCACAGTTTAAAGGGATTAAAAGCAAACTAACTGATGGATCTTGAAAAAAATAATAATTGTAATGATCCTTAAGTGAATGTGATTTTGCAGTGATCTATTCTTGGTGCTACACTTCTTAATATTTGCATTAATGATCTGGAGGAAAAGCAGTCAGGGTAATTCTCCACTGGAACAACTTATGAAGATCCTGCTTTTCTGTAAGTAATTAAATTCAGACTAGAAGGAGAAGTTTTTTGGCTATTTTTGTGTGTGTGTCTGTGGGTTTTTTTTCCTCTCAGAGATATACTCTTGTTTAAACAGGAATTATATGAAGGCTGTCTTATGACCTGTGCTACAGCAGACCTCAGTCTAAATAGTCACAGTGCTCTCTGCTGACCTTATTACTGCTGAATCTACAAGGCTATGACATGACATATAATCACTCACAAGCCACATTTAATGGTGCCCTGTTCCTTGTATGCTCTTCTTCTGTTACCTCCTGGTGAGGCATCTGTTCCTTTAATATGCCCCTCTTGCAGTGCCTGTATAGGTGCATGAATACATTGGATTAATACTTAGCAGGCAGTTTGTCTAGGATGAGGATTGCCCTGTCACGTCTACATGAGCAAAGTCACTGAAGCTTTACATCTGACAAGAGGAAAGAGAGGAGATGTGGCAAAACAGCCATGAGCAGCTAACTTGCAGGGGAAGAAGAGTGCTTGGTGTTGGATAGAAACAGATACCACTCCCTAGCCTCTCCCCGGAAGTTACCCCTTGAAAAACATTGTAAGCTAAAGAGGATATAAGAACTAAAAAGCTCTTTTTGTGTGTTCTTATGGCTGTTTTTATTTTTTTCAGGTGCAAATTTCAGGAGGAGTTTGGGGGAACATGTATAGATGGAGGAACTGGATGAGATAGGCTTGGAAGAACTGCAAATGAGTTTGCAGTTCACACACTCAATATTCTCTCTTGATGGAGCACTAGTTATTATTCATAACTCCATAACCGGCAAAAACTATTCCTGAGCAGGCTACGGGTGATGGAAACAGCTATGGCCACTATTGGCATGGGACACTTGGAGAAGGATTCTGGAGCAATTTTGTATGGCGCTGGGAACTTTTCCCAGAAGGCCACATGTTTTCTGAGACAAAATCAGAAGTTGCTAAGCTCTGCATCCTCTTCTTCTCCAACTAAATGCTCCTTTTAGCACTGCCCACTTAAGAGCTCTCCGTATTTTCTAACCGGCAATTAAAGGACCATTGTTTCAGGAGTTTTAGCACTCCCATGAGACACGAGGGAAACAAGACAGAGAAATAAGGAGAGGAAGAGAAAGTGGTGCTGAAAACTTTCCTCTTTACTAAAAGGAGCAGCAAAACTTGTGCATTTCTTGGGTACAAACAGTGAGTGATGAGTACTAAAGATGACAGTGCGAGCCACATGGCTGCCCACAATTACAGAGAGTGCTCGCTTCTCACATGTCACTCAGAATCAAAGTCAAAGTGTCAGATTCAGAGAGGTCTCCAAGTCAGGAGGTTATTTCATGCTCTGTCCCCTTGGATTCTTACCCCCCTGAGCTTGGCTTAGCTGTCCTACAGAGCTAAAGGGAATCCTGAGCAAGTGCGGATTTCAGCCATAATTCCTGCGCGCTGACCGTTTTAATGAAAAACTTCACCTTGCCAGCGTAACGCTCTTTAAATTGACCATCCTTGCAACGCTTGCGTCTTTTGATCCACTGCCTCACATAAAACTGGCTAACCTTTCAGTTCATTATGTTCTTAAAATCATTGCTCTGCATTCACAGAGTGAAGCTATTCACCAAATTAGTATGTCATATCAGAGTTACCTGCCCGCAAATTTCTAGTCTCCTCACTTATGTGGAATTGACTTGCCAACACACAATGAAAAGAAGATCAATAATTACAGACTCCAATTTGCCATAGATTTGTTAAACTTCACTTCCTGCTGTCATGCCCTCAATAGTTATGGTCAAAGATGCATCCCTGCAATCTGTTATAGCTAGATTACATATCTCTCTATCTTCCAAACATTCAAAGGAAACCAGCTGGAAACACTGCACTTACTGCTATCAGTGAAGACTGTATCCATCTACATAACTGTGCCCTCAAGAGGTTACAGACAGCATAACTTTCACCTCGGTTGTCAGCTCTTCGAAGCACTTCAGCAGCAATGTTCACGAAGCATGCTGCTGAGATACTGCAGCAGCAGTTTGCAGACCATAAACTGCAGGCCACTGACAGCCACTGAAGAAATGGCCAGCTTTGGGGTGTGTTGGCTGCTTCTCGTCGCCCACTACCATGTTTTTGCCTTGGAAGAGGCTCAAAATAGCACTGTTTTTCATGTAAGCAATTGCTGCAATGGCTACAGAGCTGCCACATGATCATCCATGGGAAAGGAAGTGGTTCCTATAATTGCAAATGGGAGGAAAAGTCCGTGATGCAACCTTTCTATTAGAAACATAGACTCAGCGCATCCCAGAGTCGTCTTAAAATATACTTATGCTCTGTAGCCGGGATTATCTGAAATAGCACACACAGGCTAAGTACGTAAAAACAACCAGTATCTAAAGAGCTCTTCTGACTGCACAGATCTGCAGTTTCCTGCAGGCTCTGCCACTCAATTTTTTATAACAGCAGATTTATGGTATAAGCACTCATGAATAATTCACTCGCATGAGTTGCCACATACAACTGGGGGAAATCCCAGCTGTAAAACCTTGGCACCGCTTAGCTCGCACTACTTCTGTACAGGTGCTATTCCACTGACCTACTTGGAGTTACACCTCCTTTGCCCTGCTGGAAGAAGAGGATCAGGCTGTTTGCTTACCACCTCTGGCAATTACACCTCCCTGCCACCTCTTCACAGCAGTAAACATGTCTCCAGTATTGGATTAAGTTAGTTTTAGCAGCCCTGGTGCTCTGGCCCACCACAGCTGCAGGGCAGTCTCCATCTCACCCACCCACGGGCCTCCTGTAATATGCCACTGTCAATTGGCTAAGTTCTCCATCAAGTCCATGTTCTTAAATCATGCTGAGAAAATTATTTAGATCCCAGACTAACAGAACATCATTAAAACTTTAAACCAGCTACACCGAGCACGACTATGCTGGTTTCTAAGTTCAAGAACAAAACAGTTTATTCAGACACCCATCCTCTGCCACTGAAAGCAGCAATCCTGTTGGTGCAGGTGACTCAGATGAGAAGAAACAGAAAGTGAAACTGCCTCCCCATCTCCTTGCCCAATGCAGAGAAAGGCACAGAGGATGAATTAATAGCATCTCTCAGTACACTGCTTATTTTTCCGCAGGCTTTTTCTTCACAATAAAGATGGCAGGGGGTTCTTTTACCCCCAAGAAAAATATTTGTGAGGGTTTTATTTGGTTAGATCTCCAGCTGGAGGCCAATTAAAGTGACAATCACAAAAGTGCCACTGAGCCACAGTCAAAGCACACCCCATGGTATATAACTAAATCTATAATGGTTACACAGGGAACAAAGACCTGGCATTCCTAGATAGCAAATAATCTGAACAGCTCATGACTATCTTGATTTAAAACAACCTAATAATTACAGAGCCTCATTTCAACATCTGGATAAATGTTGTCATGTCATTTAAGCAATGAAGCTATGCTGACTGATGGCAGCTAAAGATCTGATGAAGGATGTAAGGATCTGAACTTTACCCTAATCTGTGCCTTCAATTCAGCCAAATTATTGCTTGCACCACCTGGCCTCTCTCCCTGATGACCCCACAGTCAGTTTTTAAGCAGGTTAAGAAATGACGGGTTCTCGCTTTGTTCATTTCTTACACATTTCCAGCAGCGCTGAGCGAAATGAGAGACAACCATAAAACCCAGCAGAGGGGAAAATTGGACATGCTGTGTAAATAATTTCTGATCAGTGAATAAAGTTGTTGGCAATTTTCATTTCCTATCACAGGTTCACGGACCTTTGAATTGTCACCAACTGAGGATAAGCGCTACATGCTCACACCCTTCCTGGACGGAAAGGATGCTGTGCTGTGCTGATGCTCCTGGGGCAAGCTCCAGGAGCAGTCATGGCATGGTCTGAAGAGTCCTCTTTGAGCATCCTGCCTGGCAGAAGGGTGCACACCTTCAGTCCACACCATGGGCACAGGTTTCCCCACACCTCCCGCGTCCCCTGCCCGTTTGTCCGGCCACCCCCTGGGCTGTCATCTTTCACCAAGGTGGCTGTAACCAGACCCAGGCATGCAGCACCACCAAACGCAAATTAAAACCAGATGAGCAGAGGCAGCAATTGGAAGGAGGGGGGCGGTTAAAGCACAAGCAGAGCCTGTGATGGCTCTCGGTGAAAACAGCCAGACCGAGTGGACTTGCAGAGCATCACTGAATCGAAAATCCTCTCCACCCCCCGGCTGCCCGACCGGAGTTTTATAATGGAGCAGCCTTCACGAAGCAGCAGCTTCCAGCAGAGTTAACTCTCAAGCAGCTGCTGTGTTTTCCAATTGTCAGCCAGATTAAACACAGGAATGCAGCACCGAGGGAAGGGTGAAGTGACAGGGGCAGTTTGCTGTAAAGCACGGAAAATGCTCAAAAAGTCAGAGCCAGGGCTCCTGGCAGCCAGGAGAGAGCCATGCCAACATGGCCTGGCTGAGGGCTTGGCACGGGTCCCTTCCAGAGCCTCGGCTGTGTCCCCTGAGCCACACCGTTTTCATCTTGTGCCTCCTCCCAGCTGCATGCTGGCGATGTGCACGTACTGCCCTGTATGGGTGCATCCCAGTTTGTGGGGCAGAGGGGCAGAAACCCCCTGAGCTGGGAGCAGACCCAGAGGGACATCCCAAATGCTGGCGCCTGGGCAGAGAAACTCATCCCCTTACGGGGGCGAGCGCACGCCGAGCAGCACAAGGTGACAGTGAGTGCCACCGAGACGCGTGTCAGTGATGACAGGAGAGTGATGATTTACTCGGAAAACAGCCCTATAAAAAACACACTGGAGGATCCTGCTTATTGTCTCATACCCTTCAAACACTCCACAGCTAAGGCCGTGGAGTTCGCAGGCTAAAAAAAGGAGGGGAGGTAATTCTCCCACGCACTGTCTAGACCACAGGCTACACAAACCCCACGCCCCACCAGGCAGCGTGGACCTGGCAGGGCTCCTCCTGGGAGCTCGTGGGCCACATCTATGAGGGATAAAGGTCCCGTGCTTCCAAAGGGGGCCACAGACTTGTTGCCAGATGGTGGAGGGAGCTGTTGGTGACAGGAGTGGGAAGGAGAAGGAGGAGAGCCAGGGCTGTCCTCACAGTCACACAGCCTCTACTCTGCAACGCCTTGCAGGGCTCTGCAGCCCCCATGCTCCTCCAGGTGCCACCACCTGAGCTGAGCTCTGCTGCAAGCATGCCAAACCTCCTCGAAGACACTGGCCCACGTTAGTCGGTCTTTGGCACAAAGAGCTGCACTCAGCACGCTGAACCTGTCGTGCAAGTCTCAAAGGTCATACAACAACCGAGCAGGGATTTAAGCGCAAGAGAGCGACCACAGGTGACCAAGCCTTTAGGCCACGTTCAAGCCATCCAGGCAACCAGCTCAATGGTCAAGGGAGCCAAGTGGTCTCCCTCACTAGCGGAAAGTTTGCATCACTCCCTCCTCTCCCCAGCGCACCGCACGTGGACACCTGCAGCCTGAAGACGCCCCGTCCCCGCACGAGCAGGCAGCACTTACCCCCCAGGAACTGGATGCCTCCTGCCACCCTGCCCACGGTCCTGGAGATGAGCTCGGACACGCAGCAGCCCATAAGGGCCGTCAGGGCCACCAAGAGGAGCAGCCCGCAGCCCAGGCCCGTCACCACCGTGCAGATCCTCCACTCGGCGCTGGGGATGGCCTGGAAGGAGGCGTAGCGGCCGCACTGCTCCACCATCACGGTCGTCTGGCGGCTCTCGTCCCGCACAGGGTAGGAACACCTCCGGAAAGTGCCGAAGGAAACAGACTTCTCCAGCTGGGACCCCAAGAGCCAGTAGGGCATGAAGAAGCCCACGCAGGAGGCCGCAGCACAAAGGAAGGAGAGGAAGGCCCAGACCACGCCGGTGCAGGTGAGGCTGGAGGCCATCTTTGCGTGCGTGCAGAGCCCCCTCACGATGGGGAGACAGGAAAGCCCCTGTGTGTTTTAGAGGAGGTTGGGGGATAATCCAGAGTCTCTCAGCCTTGACAAATCCTTGCGCTGGGAGAAGCCCGGATCCTAACAGCGAGGGGGATGTTTCCTCCCATCATGAAGACAAAGGTCCCTGATGAAATAACAAAAAAAGGAAAAAAAGGCAAGTTCAGAAACATTGAGATTAGGGAAAATCAACGTTTATCTGCCAGAGCATTTCTTCCTGCAGCACTTTTCATGAAGACATCGCACACCTCTGTCCCATCCTTGCGAGTGGCCACTAACACCGCTGTCGGCGGCTGTGGGGACAGTGACAGGAGGCGGCGCGGCCGTGCAGGCTGTGCAGCCACTGCCAGGGCTTCCCTGCCTACTTCCCTGTTCACTTCTCGCCCCCGTACATCTTCATCTTTCCCGGGTGAGGTCTTGCTTGTTATCCTTCCTCCTGCGACGCCTGGGGAATGTACTTTAGATGGGGCCCTGCAGCTTCAGTGCGAAACCGTCCGCGGCTTTTCAAGCCCGGACCCCTGTGGCAGCAGAAAACCTCACTAACACAAAGCCTCCCCTTCTTTGCCTCTTCCCAGCCCAAAGCCAGGACCTTTAACTCCTCTGCTTCCTCCTCAGAAAATTCCCAGCCTCCGAGCTCTGTACCAGCATGACCGAGCGCTTTTGGCTGTTGCAGAAACGCTGCTTCCCAGAGGCTGGGGGCACACTTCTTGTTCAATCCATGCTGGATCATTGCTCCTACCGCATTTGTAAATTTATGATCATCTCTCACCGTTGCTGCCAAACTAATCCTGATAGCTATTTACAGGGGCTTTTTTTCTAAGCATGATTAGACGCCAACCAGTGAACGCAATTAATGTGCCGGCAATAAAATTAAAACTACTTCTGCACACGGAGGGAATGTAGGGAAAGAGTCTGGAAGTGAAATTAAGCATGTGCACCGCACAGAAGTTTTGTTTACTTTTACAACACTGCAAAAAAGAAATCTTTACCCTAACGTTGGAAAAGGCCTGTGCCGCTTCGCAAGAAGCACACGCCTACCTCCTCGCAGACGTAGCCCATCTGCAGAAATGCCTCCCAACCTGCAAAAGCCCCAAACCCCGAGGGACAGAAACTTGGCGGAGGACATGGGCTGCCCCCATCCCTCCAGAGGCATCTTCTCGGGGAAGGATCCGCCCGTGCCTTGGCGTGGCACCAAGCGGCTACAGCAAAGTGGGTCACGGCACTCGGGGAAAGCGTTCCCTCAACCGGCAGAAGAGGCACGGCTGGAAATAGGGGACAACATGGAGGCTTCCAGGGGCAGGACCCTACAAATCCAGCAGGACCCTACAAATCCAGCAGGACCCCCCACCGCCCGCCGGCTGCCAGCCAACGCCCGGGACTCTCTCTGGGGAGCGGGACTCGCCAATTTGGCCCCAAAACCCCGGCCCTAGAGCAGGAGGGGGCGGCGGAGAGCTGGGGGGGCCCCCGAGGGAAGGCGGGGGCCGGGAAGCGAAACTCGCCGGGGTGATGCGAGGGGAAGGCAGGCTGCGGGGCGGGCGGGGGCCGAGGGGCTGGCAGGGCTGCGGGGGGGTCCGGGGGGAGCAGGAGGACGGAGAGGGGAGCGGGGAGGGGAGAGAGGTCCGGAGCGGCTGGGAGATCCGGGAAAGAGAGGGGGAGAGGAGGGGAAGGGATGCGGGAAGGTGTGGGGTTGGGAGGGCAGGAGGGGAAGGGGGCCCGGGGGGTCCGCTGGGACGGGGAGGGGATGCAGCCGGGTGTCGCTGCGGGGAAGGGAAGGGAAAGGAAGGCGGGGGGGAGGGAGGGAAGGGGGTCCCGGGGCTCCGGGGGCAGCCGGGTACTTACTCGCAGGCCGGTACCGGCAGCACATGGGCGCCCAGCCGGGGGTGGTGGCGCGGGGGTGGCCGCCCCAAGCGACTGTTCCCTTGGTCCTCCGGACACGGGAGGGACCGGGACCCTCCCCAGCCCGGCCTCCCCAGTCCTTCCCTGCCTTCCTCGGCGCGTTTCTCTCTCTTTCTCTGCCTCTCTCCCCTCCCTTTCCCCACGTCTGATGCCTCGGGAGGCAAGGCGCTCCGCCGCCTCTCCTCCCACTTCCCCCGCCGCCGCCTCCCCGGGCGGGACCCGCCGCGGTCGGGGCCGGGGGCGAGGGGTCGGGGGGTCGGGGGGAGCCTCCCCGAGCCCTCCCCGGGCGGAGCTGGGGGGTCCCGGCTCCGCGGGGCCGGCCCGGGGGGGTCCCGGCTCCCCCAGCCCTCCCCCGGCTGCCCGCGGGGTGTGCGGGGCGCTGGAGCCGGGGGGCGAGGGGGAAAAAGCCGGAGGGGTGGGAGGGTGTTAAAAAGGGGAGGCCGCAGCCCTTAGATGGGGGAAAAAAATGGGGAAATCTCCCGATGGCGTGCGTGCGAGCTGCTGCTGATCCAGCGTTTTGATCGCAACAGTTTTGGGAGCTGGGCTCCAGCGAGAGCAAATGTGAGCGGAGTACCAAGCAGCTCAGCCCGGCTCCGCCAGGGCCAGGCGGAGAGGGGAGCCCCACTCCCTTCCCACCGCCTGAAGTGGGAAACTTTTGGGGAGGGGTGGTGCAGGCAGAGCCGCTGGGAGACGGAGATTTCCTCCTCCTGCTTCTTCCTCTCCTCCCTGCAGCTGGAATAAATTCCCGCAGACAGAAGACAATTTTATGCCACGTTTAATTTATGTCGGCACCAGACGCGCAAAATCTCTTTGGTAATGTTTCTTTTACAGTCCGGGAACATGGCGTGTGATTTAAGTACTGATCATTAATATTATTAATGCTAAATGGAAGTGAGGTTTATTGTGCTCAGTCTGTATTTACACCATTTAATAGTAACAACAGTCATGTTCGGAATTAAATTATAAAGCCACTTTATTGTTTTTTGTTTTTTTTTTTAAAAAAAAAAAAAGATTCTCCATTTTTTCCCTGTAATGTGCAGTCTTAAAATCAGAACATTACTGAAAATGTGTGTTTTCTCAAGGGATAAAAAATGGATGGGGAAGTACATAGCAAGATCTAGTTTTCCACTCTAGCATTTCAAGCATATTCTTTGAGGAAAAGTGCTTCAAACAAAAGAAGTAGGTTACATATAGGTTCAGTGCTGGAAGCTATGCAGTGATGTGCTTCACAAGGAAGACAATAAAGGCATACCCCCAAAATAGCCATGCCTACCCCCCCAGCTACGTCCACAGAGCCTACATCTGTATTAGCAAGTGTTGTGGATCAGCCTGACCCAATCTATGCAGCAAACTGGTTGGTGCTCAAGACCTGATGGATATTCATGTGTTTTTCTTCTGATTCACTCTAACCTGGGTCTCTAGCGCTCAAGACTCATTAGGTGCCCTTCTAAAGCCTTTCTTCTTGTTTAGTCTCATCTGAACAGCATCCTCTTTGTGTACACATCACTGCAGGGTAAACCAAAACATGGTTAAGGGAGGATGATCTGGAGACTCGCCCCGAAAGTGTGCCCTTGATCCACGCCAAAACACGAATGGGGATGTGCCCATCGGGTGACTTAGTGAAAGGGCGCCAGGATGACTTTCCCAGGGGTGAGAGCCAGAGCCTGCTCTGCAGCATACCTTGCTGGCACCCTCCCCTCACATCAGCTTTCTGTGTGGTGCCAAGCCTCCACCCCGAAAGTGCACCAGCGCTCGGCTCCACTTTTGCACAGAGCTGTGCGCTTCCCGATGAACGCAGGTGCTCTTCAGTGACCGCTCTCGTGCCTTCAGCCAGCACTTGGCTCGGGAGTTTCATCTCCTGCTGGTCATTTTCCCAACATGGGAAATGACAGGGGTACGAAGCTAATGTTGTGATATTTGAACCGTGCTCTTGGTATAAAGAAAGAGGAGCATAATGTACTATTATTATGTTTGCAATTGCCTAAAGACCTGGTCTTACATTCTGTCTTTAGCCAAAGGCCTTGGTTAGAATGAAACAGTGATAAACGTATCTAAATTAGGTGCGTGTTGGGATTAGATATGGGTAGAAACTGCTTGGCATTACAGTGAGTGTGCAAAAACTCTATTTCACACGCGTAAAGCTTCTCAGCTAAAACTAACTTTGTAAACCTAGGGAGAGGCAAACAAGCCTGCATTTATTCATGCAATTTATCTCTTCCATGGTATATGCCAAGGTCCCCAAGTCAGTGTTTGCTTTGCTAATGGCATCTCTACAGCAGTCCATTTGCTTCCCTTATATGGCTTTTATATTCACTCCCTGAGCTGCTGCCATTCCACATTCCCTCATGGAGACTGCACACTGCGTTCTGCATCTCTCCTGGAGCATCTTATCTTGCCAACTGTCTCCGAGTGCCCCCGCAAGCTGGCCGCGTGGCATACTCACTTGTGGGGAAATAAGCTTTATTTCACCATCCATTTTCTGTCAGAGAGACAAGTAGTTTTGTTTTGATTAGGAACAAATTAAACACATTGCATGTATAAGTTAACATCCAAATTCTTATTCCTTTCTTTTTTCCCTAATGTTTGCAATTCAACATGCTTCAGCTATATCAACATTTGCTGCCCTTTTCAGGGAACCTGGTGCTTAGATGTATTTTCACTGTGGAAGCCAAAATATTTCAACACACATCTAACCTGTCTGAAAGAAAAAGGAGGTTATTACATGGCGCTTCTGGACCCACGGTCTTTCTTGTAGCCACAAAAGCAGACACCTCCTCAGAGCTGAGCGATAACAAAAGTCCTGGTCCCCAGGGTCTTGTCTATACTGAAATAGCAACTGGTTTTAGATTTGGTTCTGGTGTTTTGATATTTAAGAGAATCCTCTTTTGAGAGAGCCTCAGAGTTGGTGGCAGGAACACGAGATGTGGAATTCCCACTGCTGGAACCACCAGAAGTCAGACTGGATCAAACGCCCACGAACACACTGTCAGAAAACTGCCTTAGCAGGGAGATGGGAAAATATGCTTATAGATTTTACCATCTCTCTTCTCCCTGATCCATTGACTAAGCTGCTGTTACATCTGGGGTCCTACAGACCTGATGGAGCTAATCAGCACAGCAGAATAAAGAGAGAAAAAATCCTGTCAGCTCACCTAAATCAATCCAGCTAACACACATCCCAGCCTCGGCCAAAGAATCTCTCATTATAGCATATCCTGTAAAACAATCCACCGCCATATAAAATGCCATAGGGGAGTACGTATGTTCCTGAAAATGAAACAGATAGTGAAACTCCATCTTGTTCTTCAGTCTTTAACAAGAAAAAGGAAAAAAAGAAGCTTTTCTTTTGCAGGCCACCATCTGGTTTTCTCTTGTGTGGTCCATAGGAGAGTGATAGCGTCTACATGGTTCCGAGCATCTTACAGAACTGGATCTTCAGGTCATGTCTGTACTCGATTTTAAATGAAAAAGAAAGGTGTAGGCACAACAACAGACTTGAGGCTATGTACTGGGAGCAACAGAAAGTCAACTCAATTATTCAAATATAGTCACTACAGACCAAGCAGACAAGTATTACAGGGAGCCATCTGATAATTAATACATTTACTTTAAATTCTGCACAGCAGTAGGAAAGAAACAACAACTAATGAGGGGGGAAAAAATATGTAGAATCTCAAGTCTAACACCTGCAAATTTCTCAGCCAGAGGAACGTAAGAAAATAAATTCAAGTCACTAAATCATCATACATCTGTACGGTATCTCTTCCAAATCAAACACATTGTATGTTTTCTAGTGTGGGTGGAAGTGGACTCCAGAGATTTGGGGCTGTCACATTTGAACCTAAATCCTGGCCTAAAAACTTAGCTCTAGGCAAAACATCCTCTCGCCAGTTCCTTTCCAATACTGTATTACGATTAGGATTTATTTTTATGGTGGTTATGGTGGTAAATTTTACAGATCACATTACCGAAAATTCATGAACAGGACGCATTTCTGAAGCACAGCTGCCTCACTGGATACACTGCTCCTGTTGCTAACATCGGTCGTGATCTCTGGACGCACCTACAAGTAACATGCCAATGAATAAGAAAGAAAGGGAAGCATCCTTCGTTATGTGCAATAAGCCCTCCTTATGCTGTTTCATCTTTATACCGTTATTACTTATTATGTATTACATAAAAGCCACCAGGTGCTCCCAAATAGCAGCTACAGAAAATCAAGCTCCTGATTATCTCTTTCGTGTCCTGTTGCTAATGAGCCTGGTGGCTGTGGGAGAAGCTGGGGAGGTTCATTCTGCACCAGCCCCACGGCCAAGGAGGGGAAATGCCTGCTCTGCCCTCACAAACTCTGCCAAGGTGATGGAGCTCGGGGGTGACAGGTCCCAGACCCGTCCTCCTTCAACAGGGAATTGGCCTAGTCCTGCATAGATGCAGGAAAACTGCACGGGTGATTTTAATCCTAAATTTGCACTCTTCCCAAGTGGGCTTGGAAAAATAAGGAACGGCTGGATTGTGAACAAGCGATTTCTCAGACACTCATCTACTGGCAGCCCGTTCTCTGTGCATATAGACCAATGCGAGCAATTTAATCGTGGCATCTTATTTACCAAGGGAATTTGTCTATCTTCCCCAGACGTTGTTTCAACAATGTACAAAGTGCAGGTCCTGCCATGGTGCCTTGTTGCCCTTTAGGGAGCACATCTTTGGGGAAATGGTTGTTTAACCACTTGTTCAACCTGATGGGACAAATTTTTTCCCTTTGAATTTAAAGCCTCAGTTAGAGATTGGCTTTCATCACATTTAGAATTCAGAGGTGGAAAGTGCCAGTGCCTGAGTCCTCAAAGGTAGAGGGAGGGGAGCCTGCCAGCACGGGGAGACTGGGTGCCCTCGTGTCCCTGCTTGGGTGGGAGGTGACTCCGTGGCTGCCCCCAAAAGGGTTTGGTGCTCCTGTCACCGGTTTTGCAGGCTGCTGGTGGGGAAGGGTGGGTGTGGGAAAGGTGGGGGCAGGGATCTGAGCTTGTTTGTGTTCACCACAAAATTTATCTGATTCATAACTACCCTGTTCCAGTCCTAAGGTTCACAAGCTGCGTTTGCAGAACATGCGAGGCTGCCTTCCCTGGCATATTTTGCATAAACTGTGTGTCTTTGTGAACGGGATGCAAGGCGTCGCCGTGTTCCTCCCCCCAGCCTTTTGCTGAAGGACTGAGCTGAGCTGCCTCTCCCCCCGAGCTGCAGCAATCGCCTGCGTCTAAGTCACCATATTAGAAAACATTCCCGAGGATGAGGCTAATGTTTTCTGGTGGGTTTGAAAGGAAAGCTGAAAATCCTCTTGTTGGGGACAAAGGGCAATTCATCGTACAAGTGAAAGCTCATTTGCCCCAGATCACACACGGGGGTTCATACGGCTCTCAGGCCCTCTGAGAAGCTGGAACCTCTGGACTCTCGCTTGGCTTCATTTGTGGAAAAAATGTCACGCTAGCACTATGAATTGAAACCCAAGCAGTGCCCCCTTTCTGGTTTATCCCCTTCCAAAACACAGCACGGGAAGAAACAAGTTCAGCTTTTAGAAAGCTGTCTAAAATCAATATATAGCATCCACATATACATACATACATATATACAGTGATGTGTTATGCATATATAACCTACACATATATATAATAAAAATACTGCACAGGGAGTCGGTGAGACCCAAATTCACTCTGTGCAACTGTAGACCCCAGGCTACCTGAACTCTGCTGTGGATGGGGACGGTCAGGCCCCTATTCAGCTACATATTCTAGCCAAGCCTTGTGTGCACAGGGCACCTGCAGCAAGCCAAAGAGGGATGTATCTCTGTTAATCTTTGGCTTTGGCCCGTGTTTTCCTTCCACGTTACAAGTTGTTCATCCTATGCCATTAAAAAACACTTTTTCCTCCTTCCATCAAAAGCTGTGTGCTCCGGAAAGAGCTCTTACCAGCATGTAAAAGGGTTTTCTCTATATTTTGTTGTAGCAAAATAACATAGTCATAGACTGTGCTTCTGCAATATAACTACATATTTCAATATTCCTTTTTGTGATGAAAAAGCTAATTAGCTAGGTCGTTACAGTTGCCACTTGTAAAGGGGAAGATAGTAATACCATTAATGTGCTCACAGGAACTTCATTTATATTACCTCTTAACCTTTACAAGGATATTATCATTTCAATAATTAATTGCTTTTTGCCATTTAATTTGCAGTTTACCATTTTCAAAGGAAATTACCCATTAAACTGAAGACTCTTTAAAAAAAAAATCCTTTCCTTAACTATACACCACAGGCTGTCCTTAGAAAAGCTAGATATTTTGTAAGCCACTTTCACATGTTTGTCTGAGATGAGAGGACTCTGTGGTAGCTCTGAATATTAGATAACTGCCCGTCCCATGGACGTTTAATGATCTGGAGCAAAATGAGGCAGAATGGGGACGAGACAATGATGAGCAGGGAATTAATCCTTACTCTCTGCCTCCAAATTCAGGAAGGCAATGCATCCTTTCTCTTTGACTGATGCAGTGAGAGTTGTCTTCCCTGTTCACAACCATCTTGTTTCTTCAGCTGAAGTTGATTTACACTGCAATATGCATACGTGAGTTCTTCTGTTAACTTCGGCGACTGAAAAAATAAAGGAACTTTGGCTCAACCTTGTAAAGCACAGAAACGCTGGCCATGAGTCACCAAGCACTTATGCACATCTTCAAGCCAGTGCCCGACACTTTGGAGAATGAAGCTCAACACACGTATTCCTGCTCTCTCTCAAGCTTCTAGTAAAACAGCTATTCATTTCAATGAATCAAACATAAGCTGATATCCCCATGGAGCTGTGCTGGCACATTATCTCTGTTACAGGTAATAAAAAATTGTGCCCAAATCTCACCACGCTAAAAGAAAAATGGATTAATATTGGTATCTGAGAAAAGGAGTCATGCATCCCAAGTAGGCTTATCTATGATAAAGTGAAACACATGCCTCTGAGAGATGGATTTGGATAGGAAGATGGAGAGGAGGTGACAAAGCGAGTGAAAAAATGAGATACAGAAGAAGGGGAAAGAGAAGAAGCAGATATGAACTAGATTATACCATTGGTTTATGAATGAATCTCTAGAAGTTTTTGTGACTCAGGTGCAAAAACTAAACTAGCCTTTGGGCAGTTCCACCTTTGCAACTGGCAAGTCAATGATATGTCACCCAAGATGATATGCATCTGCCTGATATGTCACATGCCCACAGGCACCAAGTGGATCATTTTACTGTGAAAATAAGACTTTCAATTTACTTTATTGCAAAATAAAACATTGTTTTATTTTTATTTTTTTTCACTCCCTTCCCCATGAGTATAAGAAGAGCATTCACATACAGTATGTCATTTCCACTGCCCTGATGCTGGGGCATACTCTGTATTATTTGCAGAGAAGCCAAAAGCCACAGTCAGACCTTTTAGGGGTAAATGAGGTTAATGATCTACCATACGAGTGTGCTAGGCTCCTAGTTGAGAGGACTAGGCAAGAACCTCAGGATGAAATGTCTTCTAAACATCTGTTTCTTTCACTCCTCTGACAGACAGGAGGCCTGGACAATTAGCTATGGCCTCCACCCTGGACTTTTAGATGGCAGAAGATTGGTGAGATGCATCCCGCCATAGGTATTTAATTATGTCTTCAGGCATCCAAGCTCAAGAGAGCGAGAAGAAACTCAGGTCCTATTCAGAGCTCCCTATATCAGCAGTGGATCAGCAATCACACCACTGCTAAAGCCCCCAAATAGTCTGCTTTTTGACAAGTGGGAGGAAAGCCTAACTCCATGTCAGCATCAGCATTTCTTGCCTTCACATTTCCGCAGTGAGGCACAAATATTGCTTGAAGACAGCCTGCTAATTTCTGCCAGTTAGTGCTGCTGCCTGCTGCTGCTTAAGGCACCTGATATTTCATTTTATGGTGTTACTCTGCCTATATTACCAGGGCTCTGGATTTTATCATACAAAGGGCCATGTATGGGACAGAAGTAGAAAGAAGCCACTAACCATCAAAATTAACATTAAAATATTCAAAACCTCCAGACTGGCAGTTCACCCAGCATGAACTTTGCTTTCAGAAAGGCATGTGCTCTGCATGCACAACAGTGGTTTAAGGTCTTAATGCTGACGTGAAGTTACCTGATGCATGAGGTACAGACAGACTGACGATGTTCTGCAGACAGCTCTACCTGCATGGACAGGATAGTCCTTGCTGGTTGGCATGCAAAAGGAAGCTTGGGGTCTATCCTGGGGAACTTGATAATCTCTTGTAATTAATACCATAATTGGAGGTGCTGGAAATGCTCGTTGAGTTCCTGCCAGGGAATGTGAGTGTTTCACAAAGCTGTTGAGGCTGTACTGTACACCAGCAGAAGCAACCTACTCGGCTGCTGTAGATGCTTACACAGAACCCCTGCGTTGGCAAAATGCTCGTGTGAGCAGCGAAATGTGCAATGCTTGTTCCTTCAGATGTAATCACAGAGTGACGTCAATACCATCCAGCCATCTGACAGCAGCCAGGATGGCAAGGCTGAGCTGTCCTCCCTCTGCATTTCAAGGCAGGCAGCCTATCAGCGTCACCAGGCTTCCACCTGCCATCCCACGGCCACACGGCGAGGCCAGGATCGAGCTATTCCTGTCTATTCCTGGCAGAGCTGCCCAGGCCGAGTCCAGCCTCACTTTTGCAGATCACAAATGTACACAGATGCACCAAAGACGCTGAAGTTTAGAAAAAAATTGCTTCCTACAACCTTTGCTGTCCTTCAGGGACATAGTTATTGGCTTCCAGTGTGTCAGTCGTAGGGATGCCAGCCCTGCAATAATGCCATGAAGGCAGAAATGACCACCAGAAAGGGACGGCAGATCATTTTAGCAAGAAACCGCAGGCTTAAACACACTTCTTCTGGAGGTGGGCAGATCTTTGCAGAGAAATTGTTTGCAGCTCATCTGCAGTGACTGAGACCACTGTCAGCCATTAAGTAATAAGTTATTTTTATCCACTGCAGCTCTCCAGCATCTCTGAGGGTGATGGCATCTCGCCAAGGCTTTGGAAAGGCTGCTTGAGCTGACACACAAAGATGAATGGCTGAGGCAAGCCTGGAGGACACTTCTGAGACAACTTTACAGAGGGAATCAAGTCTAAATATACCAGGTAGTTCCACAGTGGAGCTGCTGAGAGGTGGTTTTTGCTTCCCTCCTGAGAGACGGCACAGAGTGTGACTTCTCCTGACATTTTGGAAACTTACTTTTGCTGCTATAACAAAGAAGTTCCATTAATTCTCCCAAACAGAATTGTAATGAGTACTAGGGAAGCCTGTTTTTTGCACCTGTACATGCACAATTAGGTTTATGTCATAATGCTGCAACAAAAATGGCCATGTTTGTGAATAGTTTTTGTGACCTGCACTAGCAACATCTCTGAGGTGCAGTTTCACAAGATGGCTTTCATCAAGAATTTCAGAAGTAGAAAGAATTTTTCTTCTTTTTTCTAGGTGCAAGTTTGGTTTTCACTGAAGTTAGTGGCAGTGCCATGACCAATGCTATTGACTTTGCAGGGGATTCAGCCACATAGTCTAGACAAGAGCTTCCTTAGAGAAGTCCAGTAGAGGTCTAGAGCTGAATATATTTCAACCAAATCCTGTTAGCTTTGCTGACACAGTATCTCCCCTGAAATCAACGGTTGTTTTTTTTTGCAGGAGATGAACAGCAAGATTTCATAGGTTTGGTATGCATTAAAGTGCATACTGTACTGCTGGCGTTATCTTTTTCAGTGAGTTATAACAAACAGGAGTTTTACAGCTCCTCAACCAGGTGGCTGATTCAGCATCACATATATTATAGCCAATACTGCTGACCGTGAGGCATGACAATAAATCCTCAAGTGAGATAGCATGAGCTAACCAAAAACTTCAGAACTTTACATTTTTCTGGAGCTTCGAGGGACACAGACATGTTTTGCTACATGACTACAGGTTACTGTCAGGGTGACCTCCAGCCAAATCACTCATAGAGTCATACCTTAATTTACAGAATGGGGTCAATGCTGTCTGAGCTTTTGAAAAGTAGTTAGCTTAAGGAATGGGCTGGTTTGGTCTGGTGAAAAGTATCTACAATAGTAACCTCTTTCTTGACAACGACTCCTTCCCCAGCTTTCCTGTAGGCCCCCTTTAAGTACTGAAAGGCTGCTGTAAGGTCTCCCCAGAGCCTTCCCTTCTCCAGGCTGAACAACCCCAACTCCCTCAGCCTGTCTTCATAGAAGAGGTACTCTGGCCCTCTGATCATCTTCATGGCCCTCCTTTGGACTCATTCTAATATATCAATGTCCTTCTTGTGCTGGGGACCCCAGAGCTGAAGGCAGCACTCCAGGTGGGGTCTCACAAGAGCAGAGCAGAGGGAGAATCCCCTCCCTCGCCCTGCTGGCCACCCTGCTTTTGATGCAGCCCAGGATATGGTTGGTTTCCAGGCTGCAAGTGCACATTGCTGGCTCACGTCAAGCTTCTCATCAACCAATACCCCCAGGTCCTTCTCACCAGGGCTTCTTTCAGTACATTATCTGCCCAGCCTATGTTTGTGCTTGGGATTGTCCTGGCCCAATGCAGGACCCTGCACTTGGGGAGCCTGGCAGAGCCGAGTTTGACTCATCTGATCTTCTTGTGAGCAACCTGATCTAATGAAAAGTATCCAGGCACATGGCAGGGGGAATGGAACTAGAGGATCTTCAGAGTCCCTTCCAACCTGAACCATTCAATGATTCTGTGAATCTTCTCCGGGGACCGTGACACAGAAGGGTGCTGTCACTTCACCAGGAATGGTGTAGCTGAGCAGCAAGTTACAATGGCCAGCTTCCTGCAGATACTCTTCCTTGATACATCTGAAAAGATCAAGGCCGACAAACTGTATGTAACAGTAGCATTGTCAATAGTCTTTTCATCTATTACACTGTGAGAAAATACTACTAATTTTGTATCATACTGAGGCAAACTCTATTAGTCTGCCTGTCCTTCCTTCCTTCCTTCCTTCCTTCCTCCCTTCGTCCCTTCTCTCCCTCCCTCCCTCCCTCCCTTCCTCCCTTCCTCCCTTCCTCCCTTCCTCCCTTCTTCCCTCCCTTCCTCCCTTCCTTCCTCAATTTGTTTTCTCATCACTTCCCTCCTCCTTCTCTCCCTCCCCCAAAGATTCCTCAGTCTCTTCTGTTACTCTTCTTTTAATGTATTTTTTTATTTTTTATTATTTTATTATTATTATTTATTATTTATTTTATTTATTATTTTATTATTTTATTATTTTATATATTTTTTATTTTTAATGTATTTTTACATTCTCTTCACAAAAATTCTCCTTTCTCACTGTCATTTGCTTACGATGACACTTACAGCAAGAGCTATTCTCCCCTCTCTATATTTAAGGAAACATTCCCTTTATGTCGTGCTCTGTCACAAATCTTTTGCTACAGGGTGGGGAAATGCTAGGGAAATACTAGGGGCAGTAAAATACCAGCTCCGGCCACATCTTTGTCTGATCTCAGCCAATCTATCTATCCAGTGGATTTTTCTTCTTATTTAGCCTTTTGAGGAACAGATTCAGGTGACTACTGCAAATGCTTTTGTCTTTCCCTACAAAACGCACACAGAACTCCAAGTGTTTGAAGATACAATTGCAATATTAGCTTGGGCTACTTAAACAACAGGTGGCATTCCACAGGAGTTGTTCCACAGGATAAAGTGTGCTCCTATCTGTACTGCACCAAATGTGTGTTCTGTGAACACTTTCACCATAATAAGGAACTGAGATAAGCGAATCAACGGAATACACTACGTACCAGACGTTTCTTTGCTGACACCTGTAGTTTTGCTGCCATATCTAGCTTTAGTAAGGAAAATTATGCTTGCGTAAATTATGCACAATACACAAAGTGTCTTCTACTGGTACACAGAGACTGCTATCTGAAATCAAAGCACCCTCTTGCAGTTACAGATCACAAACGCCCAGTCATTTTATCCCATAATGTTCATCTAGTTGACTTAACAGGAAACTATTTGCTGGTGGACAAGCAAGTCAGAAAGAATGCCACGTCAAAAGTTCCTTCATGACACTACGACATTTACAAGCCATGAGACAGCAGCTGAGTTTTAGGCAGTGATCTCATTGCGTGATCACATTTGAATTTTTGTTTTTAAAAAAATCCTTTATGAGGAAAAATCTAGCCTGCAAACATTATCCACATAATAAAAGAAAGGATTTATTTGTTTGTTATTGTCTTTGTAGATGCATCTAATCTTCCTAAACACACACACACACACACAAAATATATATATATATGTATATAAGCCCTGGTGCCCTTATACAAATGCTTCTCTCAGTTATAGGAGATTAAAATGTGTTCCCTTGATTATTTCTTTTTATTTTTCTTGGGGAACACATGCACAGATAAAAACATATTGTTTCAAAATCCTATAGGTTACTGCCTTATCTAGAAGTAATCTGGCTCATGAAAAAAATTCATGAAAAAATACACTTCCATCAAGGAGCATCTGAAAGCAAAACTGGATGCTTTAAAAGACAGTACATGCACCAACTGTCAGAGGAAAATGTTTGCGGTTCCTTATATGTCTGTGGTATAACTTGCTGGATGAGGCTTGGCAATGATCTTATCTTGACATTTGTGATTCAGATGTTCAAGTCCTTCTGAGTTCAAGGTGTGCCTTGGCTGTGTCAACTCATCCAACAGGTTAACGGCATTTGAATCTTTGTTCAGTCTGGTAGCAATATCCAATGTATAGTTGGGATGCGATCTTTCTAATAATGTAGTTTTCTTTACATGCTTAGATATAATTGCTCACATCTGTGACAGCATGCATCTGTGACTGCACGCTGTTTTATCTCTCCATTTTAAGTCTAAAGCAGATTCCTGACATGGAGAAGGGAGATCCTGGCTCCTGGAAGCTTGGTCAGAAGTAAGGGACATCTAGGAAGAGGTAAAACCAACAAAACAGGGCAGAGGAACAGAAGCTAAGGAGGGAAACTAGGTGTCTAAAAATACATGGAGATCTGTTTGCTGACTAGATACAAGAAGAAAATGACATGACAGGAAAAAAACAAACCTCTTAGTTAAAATCTGTTTCAGTAAATGATGAGCATAAGAACATGATGAACATAAGATTTCCCCATTTTGACATGCTTTTACTTTCATTTGTATTACTATAATAATAGCCCATTTCTTTTACTTTTTTATTTTTTATTTTTTTAAGTTATGCTCATTTACACAACAAGCATGAAATGAATACAGCCATGTGACCTCAGGAAGAATCTTTTTTCTTATCACAAATCCCAAACTTTTCCTTGTTCCCCTGAGAATCGCTTGTACCAGGGGTCGCGTATTTTGGTCTCATAACCAACCCGAGTGGTACCGAACCCCATTTCAGATACTAACAAAGTATGTTTGAAGGATTACGGATAGGTATTCCAGGAATGCAGTATGTAAGTAAAACAGGGAAATCTTTTACAATTCTAACTTTAAAAGGTTAATCTTTTAAAGCTCCTCGGTGGCCTCTGTGAGTCTGTGTCCCCTCCACACCCCCCAGACGGACTAAACTCGGCTCCCGCACTGCAAACTGCAGGATCCCGGGACCGTAGCCGGCACCACGCCCCTGGAACAGGCACGGGGTGAATTTCTGCGTGTCTGTCCGTGTGTCTGTCTGTCACACGGCGCCAGCCTTGCCCCCTCGGGCCGGGCAGCCGCAGGAGGAACCAAAGGCCGGGGAGCGCGTTTCCTCGGGAGCCGCTCCGCCGCCGCACGCAGCCATGGCCGACACCGCTGCCCCGCCGCAGGTCGCAGCCCCGGCGGGCCCCGGCATCAACCCGCTGGCCCGCAAGCTCAACAAGATCCTGGAGACCCGGCTGGACAACGACAAGGTGGGGAGGAAGGCTCCGGCCCCGCCGCTGAGGGGGCAGAGGGGGCGGCAGGGCCGGGCCGGGGGCCGCAGGGCCCCCGCGGGCTCTCCGAAGGGAGAAGCGAGCCCTGGCGTCCCCTCGGCTCCGTCCCAGGGGGGCAGGCAGGGGTCTGCAGCGGGAATTAGGAATAAAAGCCGGGTTTGGGCCTCCAGGGGTATGCCACGCATCTCTGCCCGTCCTGGGGACGTTGGCGCTGCGTAGTTCGGGTGGCACCGCTGAGGCTTTTCCTGATTTTGTGTTTTGTAGTTATGCTTTAACCAACTATTAGCCTTCTGGTTAAAGCTGTTATAAAAAAAAAAAAAAGTAGACAGAGTCTTATGTTATAACATATAAAAAGAAGAGAGACTCATTAGTTGTTTTAGTTATTTACCAACTGATCTATAGCATGTTTTGGTATTATTTTATCTAAAACCATGTTCGCCTGAATTGGAGCCGGCAGTGTGCCCAGGTGGCCAGGAAGGCCAACAGCATCCTGGCTTGTATCAAATAGTGCAGCCAGCAGGAGCAGGGAGGTGATCGTCCCCCTGGGCTCTGCTCTGGTGAGACTGCACCTCGAGTGCTGTGTTCAGCTTTGGGCCCCTCACTACAAGAAGGTCATCGAGGCCCTGGAGCGTGTCCAGAGAAGGGCTACGAAGCTGGTGAGGGGCCTGGGACACAAGTCCTGTGAGGAGCATCTGAGGGAACTGGGGGTGTTTAGTCTGGAGAAGAGGGGGCTCAGGGGAGACCTCATTGCTCTTTGCAACTACCTGAAAGGAAGGTGTGGGGAGCTGGGGGTCGGCCTCTTGTCACAGGTAACTAGTGATAGGACTAGAGGGAATGGCCTCAAGTAGTGCCAGGGGAGGTTCAGGTTGGAAATGAGGAGACATTTCTTCTCAGAAAGAGCAGTCAGGCATTGGGACGGGTTGCCCAGGGTGGTGGTGGAGTCACCGTCCCTGGGGGTGTTCAAGGAAAGGTTGGACGTGGTGCTCAGGGACATGGGTTAGTGGGTGACGTTGGTGGTAGGGGGATGGTTGGACCAGATGACCTTGAAGGTCTTTCCCAACCTTAATGATTCTATAATTCTGTATGCTACTTTTTTCTCTAAAGCAGTGAACTTGGGGTGGCTGCAGACTATGCAATATGCTTCTTTATAACCTAGTGAAATGTTAATTTCATTTTCTCTTTTACTTCTTAGGAAATGCTGGAAGCACTCAAGGCTCTCTCAACCTTTTTTGTCGAAAATAGTTTGCGCACCCGAAGAAACTTGCGTGGAGACATTGAACGACGAAGCTTAGCCATAAATGAAGAATTTGTCCACATATTCAAGCAAGTTAAAGAGGTAGCAGTTTTACAGTTTGGCTAGCTATCTTGTTGGAGTACTGCTGCATAATTTTAAAAAAGAAAAAGGAGTTATGAGAAATTGTGATTTTTCTCAGACAAATATGCATTTACAATAAAAATGTTTCATCATTTATACCGTTTGATGGAAACATTGTACATACAGCGGTGATATTTCAAACAATTGAAAAAAAAGATTCAGGTGAACATTGATCTTTAGGGATGCTTTTTCTCCATTGATTATATAGGGTCCCTAGAGCAACTATAGAGTGGTAAGACCAACACGGGTTGAAAGAGACCTCAAAAGATCATCAGGTCCAACCTTTTATGGGAAAAGGGGGGCCTAGATGAGATTATCTGGCACCCGGTCCAATTGCATCTTGTAAACCTCCAGTAAAGGGGGTTATGCCATATCCTTGGGGAGATTGTCCCAGTGGTTGATTATTCTCATGGAAAGAAAATTTTTTCTTCTATCAAGAGGAAACCTCTCCCAGTACAACTTGTACCTATTGCCCTTTATCATCTTCATGTGGCTCCTTGTGAAGAAGGAATATAACTACAGTTTTTCTGCAGAGGGCAGGTTCTCCAGCCCTTCGGTAGTCTTTGTGGCCCTCCTTTGGACTCTCTCTGGTCTGTCTACATCTATTTTTAATGGTGGGGACCAGAACTAGACGCAGTACTCTATGTATGGTCTGTATGTTTCTTGTAACAGAGCCATCTTGTTTTGGTGGGATGAGACTGGGCCTAGGCGTAGCATTTCTGATTTAAAACACAGTTACTGTTATTTTAACTTATTTAGGAGCTTGAGAGTATAAATGAAGATGTTCAGGCAATGAGCAGCTGCTGTGAAGATATGTCCAGTCGTTTGAAGGTAATATATGAATAGATGTGCTCTGCATATTTTTCCTTTAGGATGTAACTATTTTATTTTAGAAGAATAAATAGTTATTTTGGAGGATTAACAGTGACACAGATGTTTCACTACTACGTGTATTATGTATTTTAAGATATTAATGTTTCTTTTTACTTAAAAAATGCGTTGAGGAAATTATTTTGCTTTCTTCCAAGTTCCAATTTTGAATGTAGCGATATACTTTTCTGAGAATATCAGGGTAGTATTTGTGTTTGAGTGGAGAGAAAATATTTCATTAGATTACATGTGTGACGGATTAAAGAGTTAACTATTTTTGTGGTTTTTGATTTAAAATTTGAATCTTTTACATTGACTAAAGCTGTTGAATTACATATTCATATAAATACCTCAAATATATTTGTAAGTAATTATCTTGTTATCCGTTGAGCGAGAAAAATCTAGTGTATGATCTTGATTCTGTTAGTTTTGTCTCATAACATGTCTAAGGATGCCTTTGTGCAACAAAAACAATTTGTTCCATATTAATCCTGAAGCCACAATGTAGGTGTTTTATAACACATTGCTAAATCTTACCTGGTTTCAATGTGCAAGTTCAATATTCAGAACAGTCATGAGTTTAAAAGGATTATGGATACTGAAGTGTAGATGTTTGCCAAACCAAATCTGTTCTGAGTATAGCACATAAATTGTAGCGTGTGAATGAGGATTCTTCACTAAAGTCTCCTGTGATAACCTTTCCTTTTTCCCCCGATGTGTACTCAAAAGGTAATTAAGTGAAGAGGTTTCATGGAAATTATATGTAATCCTCGTGAGAATGCTTGTAGTTTGAACTTGTGCCAAAAAGTGTGAGAATACAGTTAGCCCGCTGCAGTACTTAATTTTCAGTTTTGGAAAGCGATGAGTAATGTAGCTCTGAGGTCTCCCATCTCTTTGAATGCTGTTAATCTGGATGTATTCCCTAATGCAGTTCAGGGCCAGTTTGACTGAACTGTCAGATGTGGAAATGAGTCGAGTGTCCATGCAGCTTTTTGTTCTTTTCTGTCTTTAGATCATGAAGTGTAGCTGTCATCTGTGATTTTTTTTTCGTTTTACAGTAGAGCCATCCCACGGTGATTTCTTTTTCTGTTAAAATCAGTGGGTAGTTTTGTGCTGTGCCCCACAGGAGGTTTCTGCTAGAGCCCTTTAGCACTCATAACTTGTCTTAATTCAACACAAGTTTTCTTTAGCTGTGTGAATAGAAAGTAAATTAACAAGGCCAGGAATTAGCACTTGGTTGTCAAACGTTTTGCTGTTTTATCTGTAATAGGACATCAAGACTTGCAAGCGTGTGTTCAAGCTGAATAAGATGACATCAATGTACTTAGAGAGAAAACAACATATGAATAGGAGTATCCATAGCATATAAGGCATAAGAGTGCTAAAAGAGTGGTCTATTAAGATTGCAGAACAAATATAAGATATGAAAGGGACCGTGTATTCATTAGTCAAAAAGCTCTTTACCTTTTTTATTTTGTAAGGTTGTGGTATCATACAGTCCAAACAACAGGCCGGCGTGCAAATATGAATATATATGATGATAAAAATATGTATAGGTAAGATTATTGATTTTTTTTTTAAATGCCTGAAAATTGGGAGAGTTAAGAAATACTTACTAAAAGAAGGCATTTTATTTTGAAGAGTACGCTCCTTAAACAACTTAGTTAGAAAGGTTCAAAAGTATTATATATTTTAGAAATGGTGTAATGCGTTTGATGTGTTTGTGCTTTTCACATTCTTAATGATTCTAATTGTATTCTAGGCAGCAAAGGAACAAACCCAGGACTTGATAGTAAAAACAACAAAGCTCCAAGCGGAAAAGTATGTATGCCACCTTATTTATTTCTTGAAGACATGAAAATACTGATGTAATTTTATTTTGGGTCTGGTACTGCCACTATTATTTTTGTGTAAGGACTTTGGTTTTTTTTGCGTTTGTACTTTGTTTTTAACACTCTTCTGTGTTCGTAGCTCAATTAGAATAAAAATGCAGAACTCTTAAGGTTATTACTAAAGGATAGAAAAAGCTGAGAATGTGTTAATGCTTATTGTCATAAAAATTGACCTTTTAGGAAAGAGAATCAGTTATAGTGGTACAGTGTACTGAGTACAGATTTGCTTTACCTAATATCAGCTGATAATGTAAGTTAAATAATTTTATAATAGATACAGACCTACATGAGATCACAGTTCTTTAAACATCAGTATGTTATTTTCCATTTTGGACTTAATTTCTAGAGTAGAGTTTTAGAAACTTTTAAACTTAGAATATCTTATTTGGTAACAGTTAAGGTATGTTGGCTTTTATTTTAATTGTCTGAAGTTAGTTTTTTTTCCTCCAATTTAGTGTTCCTGTAGTGTAATGCCAATGACTGTCTGATTGGTATTTCCTGTATAATTCAGAGACATGCACAAATTTTGTGCAAATGGACAAAAGTATCTTTTATTTGCTGTGAGCTTTTTCATGTTACAAAGAAACATTTGTTACATAAAGGACAATCACTGAACAAAGCAAGGTGTGTTCATATCTTTCAAGTGAACTCCTTCATGCTACAAATACGTAAATATAGAGAAATTGTTGGCTATTGTTTTTGTTTATTTTATTTTTGTGACCTAATATTTGTCTTTAAAGGAAGGACAGCCTAGGTTTAGACTTCAAACCCCAGTTCCCTCCCTCCCTCCCACCTTTCCTTTGTTCTTTTAAAAAGTTTGTGACCTTGGGCTAATTCCTGTGCAGATGAGACCTTACCAAAAGTAGTTCAGCACTAAGTCTTGCATTAGTTTTGTGGGCTTTGCGGTGGAGTTAATGCTTCGTATCCATCAGGAATCGCCCTTGTGCAGGGACTGGACATTAGAAGAGAGAGTTGGATTGTGACCTACTTTTCCATCTTTAAAGCTAATTGTGAAATATATAGGTACCTTAATAAGCCTAATGTAGACCTCTTTTTTCCTTGGTTCTCCAGCCTCTTGTGAAAAAGATTTGTATTTTGCTATTTTCAGTATTTTTATTCATAGGAAGAGGATAATAATACCCTATGACAGGTTCATGTAATCTTTATCGTTTTTATGGCTAAGGCATCTTGTTTTACAGCTTTAGCCTTTGTCAGTTTAGAAGGATGAATCTCCTTCCTTTATGAACTTTCTTCTGAAAATTATATATAGCTCACTAGAGATTAGAAATAATTATTTCCAGTGATAAGTTTCTAGTAGA